>NC_054534.1:70312449-70654949 GCF_017654505.1 Polyodon spathula
GTTTGTTATCAGAAAAACATACGCAGCTGTTTGACTTTGAGCTGCACTGTTTCCCCAAATGTCCTGTGTTTTCTGATTAAAGCAATTCAAGATGCAATTTCTCCTTTCTGCTGCGAAACTGCTCTGTACTTTTCCACACCTATACTTCTCCCACTCGCTGTCGCTTCCACTCGCTGTCGCTGGGAAGACTGACCAGCAATTACTCAGATCATGCGGTTGGCTCACGGTGTCCCACGTTTGGGCCATTTAGGTAGTGATAAGACACAGGAACGAATATTGCCTTGTTTTTGTTGAATGGGTGTTGTTAGTGATGAGATATGTAGTGGAGTGTGATTTTCGAAAGGTTAATGCCATCTCCAAATTCGATGCATATCCAATGCTCCGAGTGGATAAGCTCCTCAACCGACTGGGTAAGAGCACAGTTAATCTTGACCTTGGATCTGACGAAGGGATACTGGCAGATTCCACTCAGTCAGAGCTCGAGAGAGAAAACTGTTTTCTCTATCCCAGATGGATTGTTCCATTTCCGGACCATGCCCCTTAGGGTTGCATGGAGCTCCCACCACCTTTCAAACACTGATAGACCAGATGTTAGTTCCCCATCATCAGTATGCAGCAGACACGTACACTGATGATGTGGGGATTTTTATCTCCACCTGGATGGAACATATTATTTGACTTACAGCGATCCTACAGTCTCTACAGGAGGCACGACTAACAGCCAAGCAGGTCAAGCAGGGTTGCAGGGAGGAGTTGTGTAGTATAACGGGGGACGCAGCTACGCAAGTATGGCCCCTTGCGCTGAAAATGTAATTGACGACCGGCACTTTGTTTGTTGTTCTTGTATTACGTGTTTGTTTGTTGTTGCAGAGGAGGATTAAGGAGCCAGGGGCTGCAGCTACAGAACCAGTCCACACCACTGAGCACCTTCACCTCACAGCACCAGCACTCACTAGTTCCGACTTTTTAAGAGCACTCTTTCGTGCAAGGGACTTTGATTGTGGATTATGATAATTGTTTTGTTTTTGGGTTTGCAAGCCTACCATGTAACCTCCGACACCATCGTTGGTAGAGGGGCGGCCCTTTTTGTTATTTATTAAAATAAAACACAGACGTTTTAGGGCGAAATACTGTTTAGACATTGTCTTTGTTACAGCACTGCTCACACAGTCACAGAGCCATTTTATCCACTGAGTCGCTCACTGGGACCCAGTCGCGAGGCTGAGCCTATGATGACTCCCTGAGAAGTCAGAGAACGTGGAGGCCGATAGGGCCAGCCTTGACTCCATAGTGAACATAGCGAAGCTGGTCTTTCTATTTCTCTCTCTCCTGCTCTAGAATCCTAAAGTGCAAAACACTCCCTTCCTCTCGCAAGCCCCGTTTCCCGCCCCATGAATTATTGATTACTATTGCATTCTAAGTAGATTTGTGGGACTGATCATGTGTTTGGTTTGTCTTTTGTAAATTCCTGTTTTAGTTACTTCCACTCCCCCTCCCTCCTCATCACCATGCTCTTTTGGAATAACAATAAAGGACTTGGGCTCGTGAACCAAACACCAGATTGAAATCCATGTATTATTTTGACCAGAGCCATTGCTAAACATTTAACTGCTTGTGACAAGCTGGCTTTAGTGGTGAGGTCAGACCAGAAAGAAACACAGCACTGAGAGGTGAAATGGTGAATGAAACATACAAAAAATAAAAGGTTTGAACAAAACACAAAAACTGTATACAACAATAGAGACGCGCGGGCCAAAACAAATAGACAGACAGACAGACAGACAAGACGGTGCTGTTCCTTCCAGCACGAAATAGCAATTGTATTTCAACAGTTTTCTCCATCTCTCTCAACCATTCTCCACTCACCGAACATACAACCATGAGTAAGTAAAACGTGCATCTACATATACTGTTATGCCGGGATTCAATTACTAATTAATTATTCACTTGAATCCCAGCACGTGAACTAATTTGTGCAACCCTGTGCTCACATACTATTAAATACTTTAACATGACATGTGAAGTGCAATCCCTCTGCCTAAATACAACTATATATGATAAAAAATTGATATATAGTGCACCGGTTATTAAATATGTGTGTTGTAATTGTGTGGTATCACGTTTTATATTGTGTTTATGTGCGTCCCCGCCCCCATGTAGCCCACACGCAGGTGAAGAAGCTGGATGTGGCGGTCCTGGGCTGGCGTGGTTACACGTGGTCTGCGGTTGTGAGGCCTGTTGGACGTACTGCCAAATTCTCTAAAACGACGTTGGAGGAGGCTTATGGTAGAGAAATGAACGTTCAATTTTCTGGCAACAGCTCTGGTGGACATTCCTGCAGTCAGCATGCCAATTGCACGCTCCCTCAAAACTTGAGACATCTGTGGCATTGTGTTGTGTGACAAAACTGCACATTTTAGAGTGGCCTTTTATTGTCCCCAGCACAAGATTCACCAGTATAATGATCACGCTGTTTAATCAGCTTCTTAATATGCGACACCTGTCAGATGGAGGGATTATCTTGGCAAAGGAGAAATGCCCACTAACAGGGATCTAAACAAATTTGTGCACAAAACTTGAGAGAAATAAGCTTTTTGTGCATGAAGAAAATTTCTGGGATCTTTTATTTCAGCTCATGAAACATGGGACCAATACTTTTACATGTTGCGTTTATATTTTTTGTTCAGTGTGTGTGTGTGTGTGTGGGGTGTATAGCAGTTTAAATGAATGACTTGTAGAAATTATTATAAACTGATTGAAATAAACCGTTTCAGCTTTGATTGTGCATCAAAGGTTATGGTTCTTTGATCAAGGGCTATTCCTTGTTGAGTCTGTAAATCTTTAAGCAGCCTTGATGTTTGATGAAAAAGATTATACTGTACGTGCCAGCAGTCCCATACTTTCCTTATAAAAGGCAGTTAATGAAGCGAATCAACATGCTTCTGGAATGCATTAGCAAAGTGATGCAGGTGAAACTAAAATAGAGAGACCACATCTCAGATATTATACTTCATGCCGCTGTATTACCAAGTGTAATAACAGCAACTAGGTGAGACTGGAACTGCAGCAGCTGAAGGAACTTCTATAGTGTCTCAATAATGTACTGTACAGCATATGGATGCAACAGTTATGATTTTCCCAAACTGAAACCAATATTTGCATACAATTCTAAACTCAAATGATACCGATAAAATCGAACCAAAAATGTTTTTTTTTGTTGTTGTTGTTTGTTTGTTTTTGTACTGTACAATGAAAAAACGTTGGTAGTCTCAGCACTAAGCCAGCAGCATTTTCTGGAGCTCATCACACACTTCTCTGTGTACCCTAACCTAAAACTTTTTTTTTTTCTTTTTAATGCACTGAAAAGCTGATGCTGAAAGCTTTTGAGTTTTTCATTTTTTTTTAATTTTATTTAATTTATTTTTATATTGTTGAGTCTGTCACTTCTGTTAAATTACTCTGTGTAGATCTAATAAATGCATGTTTTTTTTAGGATATCCAAATAAATCTAGACGTGGTTGCTGTACTGGTTGATTTTATTTTATTTTTTCATCTTGAACCTAGTTCCATTTCATACACGACAGAAATCAAAAGCTGTAGTGTATCGTGACATATTCTACGGTAACAGAGCGATCCAATTATAAGTTTATAAATGTTGTGATGGTGTATAATTATTCTAAACTACAAGTCTCTGTGCCACATATTTGTGATGAAGGGTGTCATCAGCTCACCAGTTGTGGAATTACAGGTTTCCCATCATAATTGAAGGAAATGATAAGGCTAGTATTTTGTGTTGACCCATTAATGGTTTCTGGTCATTGACACAATGTGATGCTAGGCTGTTGGATAAGTGGAAGGCAAAGTAAAATACATTTTAGGTACAACTTGTGATTTATACATTATGTTATGACAGGAGTTAACCAGGATACAGCACTTTTTATTCCCACTCATTGCTGTGTGTTTTGTGTTATAGTCAGTCTTCAGTTTCATCAGTTGCATTACACATTTTAAAAGATATGTTTTTAGTGCATATGAAGGAGTGGTATAAGAAAATGAGCCTGACTCTGTTGTAGACAAAAGGGGATGGCAGTAGAAGATAACAGGTGTTTCTTTTTTGTCACCAGTCTCGTGAACCTGTACAGCTAAGCGAGCTGAAGGCAGAGGTGTCCCCGCGGATTTCAGCCGAAGATCTGATCAGCCTTTGTGAGCTGACAGGTCTCAGCCATTCCAAGACTCCCACCAAGAAGACCAAATCAAGCAAACCCAAGATACTGGTGGTCGATATTCGCAGTGGGGAAGAGTATCCTTTTCGTTCTAACATGTTTGTATGCTCAGATTGAACATTTTGGCTGTTAGTGACAGATATAATTGCTATTAGTTTCTGTATTTTAATTAAACTTCACTTTCATTAGGAAAAAACATTCTCCAGTCCAGTTCAGTTTTCACTTTTGGCTTTCATGAAGCCAATTTATCACAACTTAACACTTCGTGAGTTACAAGATAGGAGACCAACCTAAGTATATTCTATACTTCACATAGGAAGCTATTTGGAGTTAAGTGAAGATCTTATTACGTGTAACACAGGAATGGGGGGAAACAAAAGCATATCCACCAAACTTATAAATCCGTGGCAGGACATGCTTCATCACAGTCAGAAAAAGAAAGTTGTGTCTGGAAAACTAAAATATCAACAGCGGACAATAAAGGCTCGCGTTTTTGTGTTAAGAGAATGTTTAAAGAAAAAAAAAAACTTAGATTTCCTAACTTTAACATCCTATTTCTATCACTTTTGAAGCTTGAGAAGTTTTTGTCAAAATGTTTGTTAATCCCCCATTCAGCGAGAGAAAAAATCTATTTTGAAAGAACGGATTATCTAGTCCATATTGCACAGCAGGTCATGGAAATATTGACATGGTAGTAATCCTCATTTATTATCTTAACTAAACATAGAAAGAAAGGAATAATATTGTTAGTAGTTTGGAGAGCAACTTTGCCTTCTATTGTGATTTTTACCACTTTGAGTCTGTTACCCCCATCCCACTCCCACTCTCAGAGACAGACAGACACATTCATGTGTAATCATTTATCATACAGAATATAACATTTTATGACTGCAACAAAGCTGTGCCCTGTAACCTAAGTTCATAAACCATTTTAATCTAACTATGTGTTCTCTAGTTGATAAAATTACTGGTGATTTTTCCTAGACATAAAAGACATATATTTACAAAAGTCTTCAGTAGTACAATCACATTTTTGTGATCTCACTGAGAAGAAATGTCTTTCTAGGCTATGCCTGTTTTTTTTTTTTTTGCTTTCATGTGTGCCAAATGCTTTAATGGTCAAAGTCACTTTCTCATTTATCTACTTTTTTTTGGATGGCTGAACCGTACAGTAACTTGCAGTAGCAACAGTGTGTCGGATTGAACAGTCTTTCTGCAATGTAAAGTTGCTGTGTCGAATCTGATGAATGGGGGCCGATGACATACAGATAATTCAGCTTCAAGTGTCAGAGCCTGGCACCACATTAAAAATGACCCATCAACATGAACTTTTGTCCAAAAAACATGCAGATGATCAAAGTAGTTTGGGAGTGCATATTTCTTTTTTGTGTTTATTATTGTAACGCACTGCTAGATGTTTAAAGCTTCTCATGGATTCAGATATCCCAGTTGTCTGGAGGTTAATTTCTTCTCTGTTACACTGTCTAATGGACCAATTGGAATTAATAACAGTAGCTCCAAGAAGGATTTAAATTTTGCTTTAAGTTGTAAAACTCACCAGAAGCTATGAAAGGTGAAGTATTCGTGAGTCAGGCACTAACTCAGCAAACAGAAGCCAAGTTCTGTGAGACTTGTACAGGAAAGATTAATAAACAAGGCTGCTGGTAATTAAACTGAATGCTTCTTTACGACGGGTACTGCAAATGGTACCAAAGATATTAGAAGTAGCGATTTGATATTCTGTTTTTAAAGGTGTTTTATTTGAGAAACATGATTTATTTTATTTTTTTTTAAACGAACTACAAAAAACCATAAACACAATAAATAAAATAAAATATAAAGATTGGTCAAAGCTGCTGAATCTGAGAATGAAGTTTAATTAAACTGTGCTTTAAAGTTAGAAAACAAAATACTCCTTGAGGTCAGTGAAATGTTAGCGCTAAGTGTTTTAAGAGCGCTAGAACTGTTAATCTTTGTGGATTAGTGGAGGGGTCTTGTTAAGGCAAGCCTTGATGATTAAAATCCTTCAATGAGCTCCCAAAAGAGGGGGCTCTTGGGATAGATGGTAAGATAATAAAGTAGACTTAGGTTCTTGGTACCAGCATTGCCTCATAGGATTTTAACCTATGACTAATCCACAGCTATAATGTTTACTTTAGTAAAAACTTAATTATGTGCAAAAAATTCCAAAAAGAGATACAATGTTACTATAATATATATCTTTTTACAACTAAATCTTTGATAATGTTTGTTTTTAAATGTTCCATTTGAGTGCAAGGCTATTCATTCTATCTTTATGTTACACATTTCTGGAAGTGCAGTATAAATACAAGGACATATCTCATTTGAAACAATTATTACCATTGAATGTGTATATAAATGATAATACTGTACTATACTATACTGTATTCAATGTTTTCTGTTTTCCTACTTTCCAGCTTTTGTCCTGTAAAACCTCTTTATTACTCCAGCTTCCAGCACTTTCACTTCCAATGAATCTGCATATATCCCCTAATAAACATTTGCCTAGGAGAACAATTATATGCTGCTTAAAGTTGTGACAATAAATTTGGAATTGCAAGTCAGAGAGAGAGATTAATTGATTCTAACTAGAATGCATTGATTGCAGTGAGCTCATTGGCACAAAATCAGAAATGCTACCTTACCAAAATAGAAACTGTTATGACAGCTTAATTTATGACACAAGAAAGTTTACTACTAATCGTTTATCATTAGAACCAGCTACTGAAAGGGAAATAAGAGACATTAAAAAAGAAAAATGAAACAGTATTGATTCTGTTTAGATAAAAACCAAGGGCTTCCTCTTTCTCCTATGGGATTAGCTGGACTGGCTGTTGGTTTGTGAAGAAGTGTCTTGCTATGTTTATTAATAAAATGGAAAGAAAGAAATAGCTCCTGTTCCATAAGATCACTTTGTGTTTTTGTTTAACATCAGTTTTTAGTATGCTATATTTGGGTTATCTGCTACTAACTTCAGTACTGTTTTGTTCTTTGTGGTACATACTGTTTTTGCTCTTTCTTCTTGATATGTTAGGTTTGATTACTCTTTTCTAGTGTGGTCCACTTTAATTTCCTTATTTTTAAACCCCTCTTTGCTCAATTCCTTTTGCATGTGGAAACAATATAAAAGTAAATACAAATATTAAGGTTTGTTGCTGCATTTTTTTTTTTTTTTTTTTGCACTGGGATTATACAGAAAATATGCCCCTAAAAATACATAATTCGTTTTAACAAGACCATTTAGACAGAAATGATTTGTTTAGAAAGTGGTGATGGAGTGAGGTTATATCTGTATTTGAATGACATTTTCAGTTAGCGATTATAAGCAATTATCTTGAATGTTAATTGTGACTTTCTCCCTTGTTAGCTGTTCTTTATCTAATGCATATTATCTTTTATTCCATGTCTGCTGTTTGCACTCCGACTTTCTAAAATAAAGCCATGGTGCTGTTTTTTTTTTTTTTTTGCTATATGTTGTTCATTTGTGTCACTGGTGCGAGACATCCAAGTTACTGTTGTGCAGTATCCTTCCAAGTCCTGTTCATCCAGCAACTCCTCTTATCTTGCATTCAAGGGATCTCATTTAATTGAGTCAGTTAAACAACTGTCACATGTTTTTTTTTATTTCCTAATTTAGTAATGATTATTTATTGTCATATTTGATCAGCTTTTATTGAGACATTACAGTATGTAAATTATAATTGTATTAGTTTGTTGGGGTTTCCAGGAACATACGGTAGCAATTCATCATAAGCTGTACCGTCCATGTTCTGTTTTGCCTTGACTATATTCTTTCCAGTTTTAACCGAGGCCATATACCAGGCAGCATAAACATTCCCTATAGCACAGCCTTCGGACCGGAGGGAGAGCTGGTCCAGTGTGGCGCCATGACAACTCTCCAGAGCTTCAAGGGAAGAGTCATTGTGGTTGTCAGCCATGCGGTGAAGAGTGCAGCCATTGTAAGTACCTTTCATCTATTCATCTATTAAGTGTTATGTACATAACTTACACTTAGGTATGAGAGAGTCAATAATAAGTGGATTTCTTTCCCAATTGAATATGCTAGCATCAGAAAATGTGGGACAAAGTGCTCTTTCTTTCAATATGTATACCACAAGAGCTTGAACTGTCTAACCAAGGTGAAAATGTGAATAGTTGTTAAGGACGCTCTTGGGGAAGACTAGCAATGCAGTAAAAGTTCAGTAAATCAGAGTAACTAGTGTCAGAGTAACAGTATATCAAATAGAAAAGAAAGTGTCGTTACAACAGTCCTTTTAAAAAATGGTACGAAACCTTGTATTACTACAAGCCTGATGTAAAAGTAATGGTAAAACCAATTGAGACTCAAAGCAGGTGCACTACAGTATTACTATTCACTCAGCCATGACAGACTCACTTGTTATCTAATTTCACAATTAATGTAGTTTAGATTTAAACGTTTAATAAATGTGTGAACACTAGAACACAATACAGATCAGTTCCGACAGGTAAAGCTTTGAACTTTGATCTTCCTGAATCCCTTATTCAGTGAAATCTCCTCTTAAGGACAGGAAGGCGTTTTTAAAATTGCATAAACAAAGCAAGAGAAACTAAAGATTCATTACATGCTCCTTTAGACAATACCCTGAATTTTTGGCAAATACTGTAACGGTGCACATCTGCATTTAATTCCATATTTTGTCTATATTGTAATGCGTTTGAAATGTATTCTCTTTAGTTTTAGTTTTACAGACTGGTCATCCAAAGCACTAGACTCTCAAAGAACTAAAAGTTATTGTAAGAACAAGACATTCAAAATTATTGCTAATTAAGTTTGAGTCACAAATAGCATTCATATAATATTACCATTAATATATCATTAGCCTGCTTTCAGTAAGCTACTGAATTGATCACTGTCTTTGATTACCATTGTTAAAAATAAAAAAAAGAAACAGGTTCCTGAATGTTTCTAAAATCTGAAATCGCTTGATTGTCTTCAAGTAATCAATCTTAAAGGGTAAGTTTTTGTGTAAATGATGAATGCCCACTTTTTTTTATTAACCTAATTAACCAATGACTGTTTCCAGCATCTTTAGAAACATCTATTTGTACTGTCTGAGTCAACAGGATTTCTGGGCCTCTCAAACAAAGAAAAAAACTTTTAAATTAAGCTTTTCCTATAAGTGGCAGGCATCAGTGCCTTAATGTCTTGTTTTATTTCACAGCTTTCTTGCACTTGAGGTTGACTTGACTTGTTGTTTTTCTTGTGTTGTTTAAAGTGACTTGTGATTAGAACCACCATATTCCAGGAGAGGAATATCTAAAACTGCTACAAAGTACTGGTTTGATAAACTCAAGAATACTTGATTTCTTGTTTGGACCAGAATTTCTTTGGTAACTTAGTTTGTTAATTTACTTGGATTTCTATCTCAATTGAGTTTCACACACAAACCACGCTGTACTTTGAAAACCCTGCATTGTTGGTCCATTAACTATTACTTTGCGATCATTAAAAAGCTGAAAAGGCACTTTTATAGAGACCGTTTATCCTTTAAATCAATTCAAACCAATTATATCCTGACTGCTCTCAAGTACTACAACTGAATTAAGTGACCGGAAAGACCTAAGGTCAGGAAACAGATTGAGTGGACTTGCTGTTTGTTTCTTTGCTTTAAAGGGCTGTATATGTTTATTTCAGAGGATTTACAGGAGGGAACTTGATTGCCAATTCAGAACTAAAAATAGCGAAGGATATTTTGATTTTTCAACCCCAAAACATCATATTTTGCCATAAGAAATAAGACATGGTCTTATTGATATGAACATTCGTGCATGACAGGATTGCTGTTCATTTAGGTGTGGAACCCTGCCTCACGAAAATATTCACCTTCTGTTAGTGTTGTGGCAAGTCTTCCGCAAGTTTGCTGTAAACTTGTGGTGAATATTAACGACAAACCCTCCACAAGGTTGCTTTTCACATGCAAATTAGATGTTCTGGCAAACAGCTGCATCCATCTTCTGGCAAACAGTTGTAATTAGAGTGAATATTTTATTAAAGCCATAGGCCACTATATGTATTAATGGAGTCAAGTGAGTTTCAGTACACATAATTGTATATACTGTATTTTACCAGCAGTTGGTTCAAATATGTAGCACACAGTTTTGACTTAAACACATGTACATGAACTTAAACTAGCATCAATTAAATGATCATTTTCAGGGTTTTATTATTGGTGGTAAAGAAAAATATAGAATGTACACACTATATACACCATTATTCAATCAATTACAACTCAACATTCAAAGCAACTGTGAAGGCAACGATTTTCCAACAGATTTTCAATTTACAACTTACAACAATAGAAAACCAGAACTGCCTTCAGGTAAAACTAAGAAGCTAGGTTAAACAGTGAAACAAAAAAATCTGTCAGACAACGTGGTTTTTTTTTTTGTTTGTTTGTTTTTTGGTTTTTTGGGATGCTTGCACGATAGGCAATCCGATTATTTACTCAAGATAACATTCTATGCTTTAATCAAACAGCGGTTTCTCAATCGAGATTCCGCTCACAGATCATCCCGGTAAAACACGCTTAGAGGGATCAATGTTTTTCATTGGTAATGCTTGAGTGATTTCCATGGTGACGTACACGTAAACATTGCTTGTGACCAAATCCCGCGAGAATTGTCCCGTGTAACACCCCTGACAGCTCAAGCGCTCTGGTATATGTCACATGACTGTGTCTTCTCCACTGAAATGAATGGTAAAAAGGACACTACGACAGCCAAAGTATATACTTTTATATTGAAGGGTGTGCATTTTTAAACAAAGTTACAGACTGGAATTACAAGCTACTGTACTCTGCTCACCAAGATTCACATTTTGTTATCTGGTTGCTGCCTTTATTAAATCGTTAACGTTATTTCCAACGCAGGCCACAAATAAATAAATAAAAAATAAATAAATAAATCAAATCGACTCAGAATACAGTAGTTATTATCACTGACTCAGATTTAGCAAGTAGCATGTTGTCGTCGCTTTTTTTTCATTTCTTTAATGTGATTAATAAAATGTACCGGTAATTTTATTTTAAATGTATGGTTCTTGCTTGTAACTTACAGTACCGAGTGCAGCAACAGTCTCGGATCCAAACCGTCAGCCGAGTGTAGATACACTATTTACACCCTCACTATATGGTGCAATTATAGGATTAAATACTGATTTAAAAAAAAAAAAAAAAATCAAACTGCTGCTGATGTTGGCTCGTACACCTCTATGCAATGGACACGGCAAAGCAACATTTTATTTATTTATTTATTTATTTTAAATAAGGAACCAAAATTTCAATTAACATTTGCAATTGAAACAAATTTGTTGGGGCGGTTGTTGTACTGTGTTCTTCAACGAATAGGATATAGGATACAGCCAGAATACTGGATGCAGCATGCCAGAAATAGGTACTGTACTTGTAATTCTACTTTGCATAATCTCAACACTGTTATTAATATTATTAGTGTTAGTAGCGACAAATACTGTAATAATAAAGAAAATCAAAGAATAAAAACAGTACTAATATTAATAATTTAACTAATGCCTTTATCCAAGGTGACTTCCTTATCTTACTCCAGCAGCTTAGATTGTTCGTTTTGGATTGTCCTTTTACTATAGTGAACAAAAGGCTTTGGACCAAAACAGGGTTGTTATAGTGAGGATGTACTGTATTTATTATTTGACTTATATGCTTAATACACGACACTTGCACATTTTAATAAATAATGTGTGCACATTTGTTATTTCATTTTTGTTATTTTTCACCACACATAGTGTTCAACATTTAACAGAGGGTATAAAGAAGTTCCAATATCATCCCTTACAAAAAAAGTAACATACTGCAAGTATACTTGTGCCAAAATTGTCTGGTTTTAGTATACTATTGGTACCATTATTCTATCCTATTTTGGCACAAGTATACTTGTAGTATACAACTTTGTATATATTTTTTTTTGTAAATAATGCAACGTAGTTCTCAAATATTGGACATTTCTTAGATTGTATCTTACTTCTCTTTTGCATACCTGCATTGTCTCTTGCTAGATTGCACCTCCAGATTCTGACAAATACTTCTAGAAAACCAGGAGCAACTTCTGCTCTGGATCAAAAGGCTATAATGCTCTGCGGCTGCCCACTTATGTGGATAACTATCAAAAAACTAGTAGAAACTAACTAAAACACAAGTCTGGGAAAAACAAATGGAAATCTGGACACCAGCTGCATCAAAGATAGGAAATATTTCTGCTAAAGATCACTTTGTCCAGTACAAGAAGGGGACATTTCAACATTATCGGACAAAAACACAAAATAAACAAACTATTAAATGATAGAAAACTACTTTCATCTTAGTGAACATTTACCATAAAATTTTTTTCTATAATGTAGTATTTACTGTTAAGGAACATTTTGTTGTATAATAACTAGAGAAATTGATCCATTTTGACAGCACTAATGTCGTGTATATATATATGATATATGTATATATATATAATATATATATATATATATATATATATATATATATATATATATGTATGTGTGTGTGTGTATGTATATATATATATATATATATATATATATATATATATATATATATATATATATATACACACACAGTGGTTTGCAAAAGTATTCAGACCCCTGACCAATTCTCTCATATTACTGAATTACAAATGGTACATTGAAATTTCATTCTGTTCAATATTTTATTTTAAAACACTTAAACTCAAAATCAATTATTGTAAGGTGACATTGGTTTTATGTTGGGAAATATTTTTAAGAAGAATAAAAAACTGAAATATCTTGCTTGCATAAGTATTCAACCCCCACACATTAATATTTGGTAGAGCCACCATTCGCTGCAATAACAGCTTTAAGTCTTTTGGGGTAAGTATGTACGTGTCGGCGTGATTGTGGCCTATTCTTCTTGGCAGATTTGCTCCAGGTTGTTCAGGTTGGTTGGACAACGCTTGTGGACTGCTTTGGAAGCTCCCAGTTTGGACTGATGAAAGAAATTGCCCTAACGAGGACAGAATTACATTACCACTGGCCTCCACCTGTGAACCATTAAAGTTGCTGTTACATTTTCTGGATAAAAACCCCACTGTTGAAGGATCATTGGTAAAAAAATACTTTTGCATGCCCCAATCATGCTTAGCTTCTAAACCTTAACTAGGAGTGCCCTTAAATAGAAAGTTCTTTATGACCATCGTCACAAACATTTAACAGTCTAGGGCAATTCTGAGAGTTTCACTGAGGAGGTAAATTAGTGGTGTAGCCTACAACAAATACCAGATTCTAATCTGTTCTCCGTGGATAAGCAGGGTTAGAGCTGAAAAGCACAGAGTGAAATTTAATTATGTACTCATTGTGTAAATTACTGTTGTTAAAGGAAACTGTTACATTAAGAAGAGTGTTGCAGAACAAAGTTTATATGAGGGGCTGTGGCAAAGAGGTAATTAGTGCACAGGTGTAGAGTAGGTGCCGTGCAGGTGCAGTAATCCAATAATGAAACAGACCAAAAAGTACAGGTGAAATGTTTTCTGTTATTTTAATCCAAGGGGTCTGATAACCAAACAGTAAACAATAGGAGGGCTAGCAATGCACAGCCATGTGTATTGCTTAGTGAATAATGAAGGGTTGGAGTCCCGCAAATAACTAACAATAATCCAATACACACAAAACACAAACACGGTCACAAGTCCAAAGTGAGTGCTGTAGTGGTCGTGGTGAAAGTACAATTTATAGTTGAACAAACAGTACAGTGTTGCCCGGGTTTAGCGCTGGCCGTAAGCGAAAGCTTCTGATCATGTTAGTTGTCTAGTGAACAAATTACAGAGTTTTAGACAGATGGACAAAACAAACAAAACACTCACAGTTCTCCATAGTACAAAGGTCCTTCTGGTTTTAGAGTAACCATAATAAGGAACAGATCACATCACTACGTCCCCTTATATACCATCAACCATGACCCCTTGGTTAATGAGTGCAGCCGCTTCTCCAATCCATTGCTGCCCCTTAGTTTCCCTTCCAGGGTGATGATTTAGTATAACATGTCTCCGTCCCCTTTCTAGATGGCCGACTCCCGCCTAACCCTGGGTACTCTGTTACCATTACACAGCGCTCTCACAGGTCGGAAGGGAGATCTAACACCAAGAATCATTCTATTTCTGTCATAGGGGCCTTAAGAAATAACTTAGTGCTGTAGGATTTGGTGTAAATGACTTAATATGAAGAAACTTAGTGCCTCAGCAAATCAGACAGATGTGTTTCGATCCGTCTCCTATGATCATTTGAACTGTGGTCCTGTTTTGTTTGTAGACCGTAAAGGCATATGTTTGGCAGAGGGTGTCTCATAAACGTGTCAAAACTGTCCTTGACAATGTAAACCCCCCTGCTTTTGTTAATTTATTCCAAAAACAGTCCTGAGCACATATTTGAAAAGGTGATGTAGATAGCTTGACCAGCATGTTACAATCAATTCCATTTTCAGCTCTCAGTTGATGTAATGCAGTGTCTCTCAATCACCTGGCAACCAGAAAATATAAACAGGGACAGTAGTGATTGCACAGAGGGGCTTAGTGTACACAGTAACAGGAGAAAAACACAGGTACATTCCTTAAACCTTTCCACCCTTTTCTAGTAAACCTTGTCAAACAGATTAACAGCCTCAGCATTTCAAATCTGTTGTCATTCATTCTGAGTAGTCTGTCATTAAAAACTTTGGTTGTGACAGAAAAAAGTTTACTCAACAGTGTTATAAAACCTACAAACTTAGACAGTATTTCAGAAAAAAAAGTGTTTGTCAATTTATACCTACTTATTTATTTTTAATTTAATTATTGATTTTCCCAGACATTTCCATTCATCTGCAAAGATCTGTCAGCTTTTTACCTGACACCACCTGCTTCTGTCACTCAGTAATCAGCCAAGCAGGTGACATTGCTTGAGTGGCGTATTATTACGTAGTATAATTATCTTGTGTTTTGAATTACTGTCCCTTGTCTGGCTGTGCTAAGGGTTATAGGATAGAAGTGCTAAGGAAAGTAAGAATTATGCATCCTGAAAATTAACTGTGCTGCACCCATTAAAAACATTTGCAAAAAAACCCCTAAAAAACAAAATACTGTAAAACTGGAACATTTCTAGAGCAAGAAATGTTTGCTAATATCACGTTTTATTAAAAAAATCCACAAAATTTAATGTGCCATGAAATATATTATTCATACATGTGCCTTACATTAAAAGAAAAAGAAGTGCAAACATTTATTGCAGCAAAAAAAGACCTTGAAGGCCATTAGCGAAATTAAGTTGCCACAAAAAAATCCTGTTTTACAGTAGGCCTAAACTACTTCGAAATGTTTGGCCTTTTGAAGTGCACTTTGGTTAATGTTACAAAATTTGTGAGACACAACCTTACAACATTTAGTACCTCCTGAACATGGTGTATACACTGATGTAAAAAGCTTTGAAAATACCACTTGGTGGATTTTCACAGAGAAGTGAAATGGCAGCTGTCTTAAAAACTCGTAACCACGTACAGTAGTTTCATTCCACTAAGTCATTTTTTCTGGTGGTTGTAATCATTCTAGACATTGTTGTGAGCAAGATTTTCTCCACAGTATGCGTTGGTTTATTAAGGTACAAGTTTTCCTTGCACGATAAATACAGTATTTATAAAAATAAGAGACTTTTTCATGCGTATTTCCAAAATAAAAAATGATTTGTTTTCAAAATATAAATGCACACTTGTGATGGGATTTTTTTTTTTTTTTTTTTTTTTTTTCAGTGAGTGCATTTTGTATGTGCTTTTGGAAGGATGCTTTGTTGATCTGTTCATATATAAGGCTTTGGATATGTTGCGTGCTGTGTGTTAATGTTGGTGTATAGTCATTGGTACACGGGATATAAATGGGTCTGTGTAACACAAGTGTTTAAAATGTATATTTGTATTTAGGCACGAGGATTGCACAGCACTTCACATGCAGGTAAAATGTAATAATATGCGAGCACAGGGAATTGAACTTTATTAATTCACGTGCAGTTGTACCAAGACTCCAACTGAATGATTGATTAGCAATCAAGTCTCGGTACAGCTGCATAAAAGCAACATGTTTTCACTCACTCGAGGTTGTGTGTTCGGTGAGTGGAGAAAGGGATTGGAGACGGAGGTTATAATAATAATAATAATAATAATAATAATAGTAATAGTTAAATATCATCTCACCGTGTTTGTCTGTGTAGTCCGTTTTGTTTGTCTCTTTATTTTGGCGAAAGTGCCGTGTCCTGTGTGTTTTGTCTTTACAACCTTTTATTTTCTGTCTGCTTCATTATTAAACGCTGAGCGATACCAATCGCTCAGCTTCACCAAACTCCACCGCTCTGTTGTTTATTTCCTGGTTTCTGGTCTGACGATAATGGTCTTATCATTTTGGAAGCCGGACGAGGTTTAAGCATTCCTCAACCGTTTGTGAAAAAAAGAGATTTTATCCTGCAGTGCAATTATCCTATTAAATGGAGTCATTGCATGGGACTGATATTTAGTTGTATCATTATCACCAAGCTAATAAGTAATAGACACCCATTAATGTTTAATGAGTGTGAAATTCAACTTTCACTTTATTTAAATGTAAAACGTCAACTTGCATGCTTTGCATTCAAAATCTTATACATTGGATATTAATATATATATATTAACTGGTGAGCAGTTTTTTCAAAGGGCTCATCGAGTTGATATTTCTCGTATCACACGCTTGACCAGAGCACGACCCCAGCGCAAGCTGCCAAACTGTCAAACAGCAACACATCTCTACAATTCTTTGGTGTGTACTTGATAAAGAAACCCTTTCAAAGCCCTGCACGTCCATTGAAAATCAGATAAGAGAACCCCACGTTTCCAACACTGAAACTACTTCAGCAACAGGCTCTTAGCTTTCAATCTTCAGGCCAAACTGCATTTTCCATGAGGGAGTCCCTGTAAACATCTATAAATCGGTCACCCGAAAAATCTCCCATTTATAGACAAAGATTCTTTGTAATACACTCTGATTCTGACTCAAGGTAAGCCATTTCTCACAAAAAAAGGGTACACAGAAGTGTTAGCAAACACAAACACCCTCAGGACAAACTAGTGAACATCAAAAATGGCAAAATAGTAACAATGTTTAAGCGCGTAATTGTAAGACGCTCCCTAACCAGTTTTCAGCCTCCTCAAAAAAAAAAAAAAAAAAAAAAAAAAAAAACAAGTTGCCACTGAATCCTGACGGCAAAAAAACAACAGAACATGGCACTCTGTACACATAATGCAAACCTTATTTTAAAATTTTGTTCAAGTTATCAAAGTTGTTATTATTTTAAATAAAATTGTTTATGCAGGCTGTCTAATAACACTGGCATAAACTAAGGCTACATTCACACTGGCTTCGTTACGTTTGAAACAATGTATCAATGTACTTGCTGTTCATACTTTTCTGCAGGCAAAGGGACTGACTGAGTTCGTTTGCGTGCGAGCTGAAGTTTTTTTTTTTTTTTTTTTGTAGTCATTTTCCGTTTTTTTTTTTAGGACCGAGTTTGCTTGTGTTCACAATACGGTTTGCAAGTGTACTTGGTTCGTTTATATGGTCTGTGAACTGGATGTTTACAATATCCTGCAAGGTAACTTGAAAGACGGCAGCTATTGAAGTATTGCTCCAGTTTTTAATAGCATGTTTTAGATTCTTACATATTGCTGTGGAAGAAAGCAGGGGAACTGGAGGGAGCACTTTGCTAATTTAATTAATACATTTGTTGAATGACGTGCAGTAGGAGAATAGTGCGGTATTCGGTTAAGCAACACCGCACTGTTCTCCTGGCATTCATTTGTAAAAAGACTAGAATATATTTTACTATTTTTTTTTACTTGAGTTTTATCCATTTGTTTTGCTTGGAGTTTGGTGTTCGATCAAATTCATATCAGAGCTTTAGATTCTCACACTGTCCATGTAATTAGGGTTTAAAATATGTTTTATTTTCTTCAATTTACTGACGCCGTACGCACTCCAAAGCTGTTAAAATAACAGTATATAATAACACAATAAAAGTTTAAAAATTAAACATTGCGTGTATTTATTGCAGATGATAACACCTCGTTATTTTCTTTATATTGTCCTCTTAAAACATGTTAAATACACAAAAGGACTGTGTAACAGAATGATTACACAAATAATCCATAAGGTTGTTTATTTATTTTTTTAATGACGCTAACACAACCTAATAAACCACTCTGCTATCATCTTGGTGAGCACACTGATGCAGTTTTGAACTTGAACAAATTGCTCAGCAGAGATTCTAAAAAATACTTCATGGGGTAGTGTGTGATCAATGAGAATTTAATGCCCACCTCTCAGATGTGTATTCAGGTCTCATATTACACACTACCCCATGCACTATTCTCTATTTATTGTTATACGTTTACACTAAATTTTTGACATTCAAAAATTAATTTCTGTTTGGACGCTGGCACTGCAACCAAACTAGTCAAACGAGATATATTTTCTGTACTCCTCTTGTTTTATTATTTTAAGCAAATCAGACATTTAGTGATGAAACAGCATGTGAAGTGTACATGGATCAACACTGGAACAGACTGAGAAATGCAGTTATTGGAAGTGTGTGTGTTGGAGCTTCTGCACTGTTGAACTTTCTTCTATTTACGCAACAGTGACTCCACCTCCACCCCCCACCCGTTCAAGTGGGGGGCTGGGGTGGAGGTGGGAGTGGGTGGGGGAGGTGGGGGGTGGAAGTGGGAGATGGGGTGGAGGTGGGGGGTGGGGTGGAACCTTCACCCCTCCCCCCCCCCCCCCACCTCCACACCACACCCCACCCCCCCTCCCACCCCCCCCCCCTAAAGACAAATCCACCCTCTTTCTGTTCTAATATGAGTCTTGTTTATCTTTGCTGCCGGAGTTCACAGAGCATTTGCATTCCTGAGAGAGGGTTTAGAAAGCAGATTGGTAAGCCTGATTTGAAGCCATGTTTGCGGAACATGAGGACCTAAGTGGTCCCATGACATAGTTAACAGCCGGTCTACAGGTGGTATCTTCCAGTCGATCTGAGGACAGCTTTCATCTGCACTTTGCATCTATACTTTTTTTTTTTTTTTGCAACCTTTAATAAAAAAATAACTTATTTGATTTAGTGAGATAAAGATGAGTTAATCACAAAAAGTATTGTACACTAAATAACTTTTACAAAAATCTCTAAACTTTTTCAAGCAGTGAAAAGGGAAAGGGTCAACCCTCCTTGCTGAGTCCAGTCTGGATTCTGAATGCTGTAAAACAGTAATGTGCCTCCCTAATTATTTGTAGAAAACTATATGAACTGGAGAACATCTTTCGTTCACTTGTAAAAGGGCTTAGCAGGGATTAAATAGTACTTAACACCAGTTGAGGAAGATAGTGAGGACAGCCTTCTGCCTTGCCTACTTTGCTGAGGATGTTGTCGGCTCTCCCTTGGCACAGAGCCCGGGGGTGAGGATGCAGCTACTTCTGTGACAGAAGGTTCTGGGGAAGAGCACTCAATAGAGCTGTGGGGTAGCCATTTCTCAAGAGTGCAGAAGCTGTGATTAGCCAGTGCCTCCTTGGTGTGCTCTGACCCCAGGCAGGAAGAGCATCTGCTGTGCATGTCCTCAATGGGCAGATTGTCCTTGCATGTTTTACAGGGATAAAACCCGGGGATGATACAAGAAGCAAGCAATGAAATGTACAGTATTGCAGTTGTACAGTTGCTGCCTCAATCTGCTTGTACAGTGCCTATAGAAGGTCTACACCCCCTTGAACTTTTTTTCACATTTTGTTGTGTCACTGCTTCAGAGTTTCATGCATTTAAATCCACCACTTATCTGCACACCATATTCCACACTGTTAAGGGGGGAAAAAGGTTTTATTGAGAAAAAAACTATATATTAAAAATATAAAACTGAAAGATCGATCACCTATTCAGGGGTCAGGGGGCGTCCCCCCCCCTGAGTTAATACTTGGTGGAAGCACCTTTGGCAGCAATTACAGCTGTGAGTCTGTTGGGATAGGTCTCTACCAACTTTGCACACCTAGATTTGGCAATATTTGACCATTCTTCTTTACAAAACTGTTCAAGCTCTGTCAAGTTCCTTGATGAGTGTTGAAGGACAGCAATATTCAATTCATGCCATAAATTTTCAATTGGATTTAGATCAGAGCAGAAAACTTTTTGCCACATGGCTACAGAATCTCCTAAGTGTTTTTTTTTGTATACTTCAAACAGGATTCAAGGTGGGCTTTCTTGAGTAATGGCTTCCTTCTTGCCACCCTACCATACATGTCAGATTTGTGGAGTGCTTGGGATATTGTTGTCACATGCACACTTTGATCAGTCTTGGCCATAAAAGTCTGTAGCTCTTGCAAAGTTGCCATTGGCCTGTTGGTAGCCACTCTGATCAGTCTCCTTCTTGCTCAGTCATCCAGTTTGGAGGAATGACCTGATTTATAATCGTCTTCACAGTGCTGAAAGGGATATTATACCAATCTCCTGATCTGTGCCTTTGAACAACTTTGTCCCGGGGTTCTTTAGAAAGCGCCTTGGTGCTTATGGTTGAGTCTTTGCTTTGAAATGCACTACCCAGCAGAGGGAACCTACAGGAACTGCTGAATTTATCCTGAAATCTTGTGAATCACTGCAATTTAACACCATGGAGGCCACTGAACTTGGTTAACTTAGTTAACTTGTGATTTTGAAGGCGATTGGTTGCACCTGAGCTAATTGCTATTACAAGGGGGGTGGACACTTATCCAACCAAGCTATTTCAGTTTTTATTTTTAATTAATTTTCTACAAATTTCTAGAATATTTTTTTCACTTGGAAGTTGTGGGGTAGGATGTGTAGATAAATGAAGAAAAAAACTATTGTATTTCATTTTAATTCCTGGCTTCAAGTGGGGAACAGCTGTTACAGCGAGTAGTAAAATTTCTCGTATTTTGTGTAAAAGCAAATATATGTGAAAAATATACAGATAGAAGCAACAATGTACTCTTCTGAACAAGGCTGTCCAATCAGGTCAGGACAAGTCAGTGCCTTTGTGCTGTCGGGGGTGGGCCTTGGCTGTATCACAGGCTCGCGGAGCAGCTTTGGTATACAATATTCAGGTTTTGGGTCTTTAGGAGGTAAATACCCATTTGGTAATGATTACATTTCATACTTGAATGGGAACTTGTCAGGATGTTAACAATGAAAAGAGAAATTACAGGTGGGGGGGGGGGGGGGGGGGGGGGGGGGGGGGGGGGGGGGGGGGGGGGGGGGGGGGGGGGGGGGGGGGGGGGGGGGGGGGGGGGGGGGGGGGGGGGGGGGGGGGGGGGGGGGGGGGGGGGGGGGGGGGACATTATTTATACAGTTGTAGCAACACTTATAACGCTATATTTTTCAGAGCCCCGCTACTTACTCTTTAAATGCCAGGTAACTATTTACTGTATGAATACAATGCCAGTGAGTGAAATATATACATAAAATGCCAGAAAATAGAGCTATATTAATCAAGTGCCAGGGAGGATAACTATATAAAAATTCGAGGAAGGTGAACATGTTTCTTTATTGTTCAGTAACTGTTATTGGCTTTTGTTTTAACTCCAAAAATGCCAGGTAAGCAACACAAAATCTATTTGATAAAAAACAAAACCATTGCAATTCATAGCAGAATTTACTTCAGCTCACTTTTCTTGAAATTTAAATTGACCTCAGATGGAGCTCAAGTCTTAGCTTCTCTCTCTCTCTCCTCCCTCCCCCCAAAACCTTGCTACTACCTCTTAACTGCAAAAACAAAACATGTTTTTTAGATTGTTTTTTTAACTCCCTGTCATATCACAGAAGCCTAATGAAATCCATTAATCCTGATGTTTGTCATCCACATGGCTAATTGTTTTTTCTGTGCTTTAGTTTGCAGAGCATCTAGTGAAGGTGTCTTACCCTCGGGTTTGTATTCTGGATGGAGGTATCAACAAGATGAAAGCCACATGCCTTCTCACGGTCCCCTCTCCTCAGATCTGAGCAACAACTGAACAAAAAGCATGGAGAGGGATGACTGTACCTGAGTGCAGGTCATGCAGATTATAAAAAGTCAACCCAAGATGAAAGGGCATTTTTGAAGTTACATGGTTACAGAACATTGCAGTGTTTACAAGAATTACTTTGCTGTATACTGTGTTGTCCATGTAGCCACAATTTAAAAAAAAAAAAAAAAAAATCGTTATTTTTATATTTTTTGTCACACATCTTGGGTTATTTATCACCTGTAGAATGCATTCTCAACTGTTCGCTAGGGTAAACATAATTTCTTTTAGAAGCGTCAATGGTTTGTTTACTGTATAAAACATTTTTTTCAATCAGCACATCAGCAATTTTTGAAGAGAGAGCATCAACTGAGTATGCTACACTGCCCAGAAAAGTCAAAGTTGAGGACTGCATTTCCAGATGATTTATGACCTATGATGTGGTTTCACCAAATGACAGTATATATGAAATTTAAATTGATCATTAAGTAAAGAAAATCAGTAATCCACACTGTTTTTGATCAAAACATGAAACACAGGTCACCATTATACATTACAAAATCAAAACATTGACCTAGTATAAAGGAACTCTTAACAAGAGTTCAAACATGGGTATTGTCACATAATACAAATCTAATCAAACTGAGGGAGCAGGATACAAAAGATTGTATTTTATTATATTGTATACACTTAGCCTCAACATACTTAAGTGAAGTGAAAATAAAATGTCAAGCAAAACATTTATTGGTGTGTTTGTAAATT
The DNA here is from genome assembly GCF_017654505.1 of Polyodon spathula. NCBI lineage: Eukaryota > Metazoa > Chordata > Actinopteri > Acipenseriformes > Polyodontidae > Polyodon > Polyodon spathula. Next base: position 70,335,537 of record NC_054534.1, read on the forward strand.
ATATGTTCCTTAATAAAGGTCTGATCCTCTCCTTTTTAATTTCAGTTGCAAACTGCTACCCTTTTAAGTGTGTTGGTGCCTCGTTTTATGTTTTAAAGTTCATTGTTGTGCATGGCTTGGTAGCAAGATCCAGGTGTTTGCAGAACGCCCCATTACAACATTCCCAGCTTTCAGTGGGGACAAGAAGGAAGAATAATCATTTATTTACCTCTGGGCACAGACTTTTGGATGGCGTTGAGTCAGAAACCTGCAAATGGTTTAACTGCTACACACTTCAGCCTCTAAATGTTGATGTCACTCGCTTAAAATAAATATGGGAAATTTGAAGTAAGGTAGTCAGATAAAATGAACTGCTGACTGGAATAGCACAGCAAGGGAGTAAGACATTCTTGTCGACAGACATCATATTATTTTATTAGATTTGCTTTATGTATGCAGGATAGTTACAAAACTATGTCTACTAAGAAAAATATATTTCCAGACTCCTTCCACTGGCAAGTTGAAAGAAGTTGAAAACCAGTGTACCTCAATGCCTGTCTCAGAAAGTTATTACACTTTGTAAAATATTCATCAAATCAAATGAACAGATGTGCATATCAAAATTAGCCAAATAAACCCCCCAACCACAAAGTGTATTTGAAAGTGGAGTTGAGTTTTCCATGCATTTTTTAAGTAGGACATATTTAAACCTTGGGAACGGTTTGTTTTATATAATTGCTGCATGGACATCTCATAACCTATTGTGTGCTTACTCAGTGTTTCGACTTCAGAATATCACACGCCGCAGACCTGAATACAGGTCAAACAAAGATAAGTCAAAATTGTAGACCATTCTAATCTAGTACTTTATACTGTAGTACAAAAGATAACTCTCCTCAGACAATAGATCAGCAAACTCATATATTAGTAAAATGCCCATCTTTATTTTTTTGTTGTTCTCGTTGTTTAAGGCACTGAAATTACAGGTATTTAAATACTGCATTGATTTTTCTGTAAATTTACTTAGCCCTGAAATAGTTAATAACCTTTATCTTTCCAACTCCCTATACAAAGATAACATTTATTCCCACAGTTGAGTCAGCAACTGGAAAATAAAATGACAAAATGTGTTCATGCTTTTTTTTCTTCTTTATCTTCTGTACTCCTTTTGATAAAGGGCAGGTGACTCTTCTTTATTCCTGCTGAACATTTTTTTGTGTGTTTTTCACTGAACTTCAACATCTCCCACTGCTATCAGACCCATCCAAAAACAGTCTTAATTAATAGTTAAACTAGTAAATCATATATATATATATATTTAGATAAGCCTTTGGCAACATCAGCATGTGTAGTGTTTTTACACAGATTCTCAAAAACACATGAAGGGGTGGGTTATACTGCCTTCAACCACCTGAGAAATGGCCAGTTTAAACATGGTAACTAGAAGGATCATTTAGAGAGCTGATAGTTTGTATCCTGTGCTACAGAATAAACATTATATTTATCTACTTACAATACCAGTGTCTGAGTCTCCATTGGTTGCTAGCCTCTGGTTGACGTGATGGTGGAGAGCAGGTTGCAGGCTTTTCGACTTCTTCACAGTGCTTTACAATTCATACCTACCATGCTTTAATTATGCTTTATTATAATTTGCTATGCTTTTACTATGGGACACTTTTATAATGGTTGTTGTTTTGAGTAGATTGTTACTAGTTTTATAAGTCAACACTAGGTTTTCATGTCCACAATACTGCTACCTCCTTGATACCAGAAATGTGCTTCTCTTTTTTACAGCCATGCTGTGTTAGGAATAACAACCTTGAAGCTTTCAGTTTTTAACATTACCATGCAATTACAAGGCAGCCAAACAGAACAATGCTAACCTCCTGCCCTTCACTGCATGTGCATACTGTAAACACTGTAGTGACGTCTTCCTTGGCCTCCGTGCCAGGGCTGTTCCCTGATAAGCTACACAGTGACATAAACCTGGCACCACAAAACAAAGGGAGCACTGTTATATGTTATAAAAAAAATCTAATGATACCACAATGGAAGATCTAAAGGAAAGGCTTTCACATTTCAAGTAAATGAACTGCCTGTTTCATGGGAGATAACCATTTTATTTGCATAAGGCATTTTAGGCGTCACAAGTATTTAACTTGGCTTTGAAAATGTATTGGGTTTTGCTCGTCATACAATCACAGACAAAAGTATTGACACTATAAGATAAATCAAGAAACAATGTTAAATACAAGCATTTAGTGAATATTAGCCACTAGTTAATATGGCAAAGACCAAAATGCACATCCTGCTGGGGTTAAATTAAATTCTTATTTTTAAATTACAAGATGTTTATTTTGTTAACTATAATTGTGTTATTACTGTTTTCCGGGTTTTTTTTTTTTTTTTTTTTTTTGCTGGGGTCAGCAGCACTGCACTGGACCAAGATACACACCTCAGTTAAGATTGCTTGCAGTCTCTCCTATAGTATCTTGCTGTCGCTGGTGACTGCTTTTGCATCACCATTGCGAAGGCTGTTAGAGACCCTAATAAGCAGGCTTCCCTCAGTCTCGTGTGTGGTACTGACTGAGTCGTTTTGCCAGTGGCTTGTACAGGTGGACATCCCTGTACATTGCTACCTGCGGTAACTGCGAACTGGTGGGCCTGTACCGTACCATACCAGTACCTACAGTAGGTCACGACCTGCTCTGTTCCCAGTCTGGTACCGTACCGTACCGTAAAGAACCGGGACCATGCAGACATGCCAATCTGCCTGTTGAGGACAAACAGGGCAGATGCTCTTCCTACTTGGCACCAGAGCCTGCCAGAGAGGCACTGACGAGAGAGGCACTGAGTTTTTATGAGTTTTGTGCATCTTTCTCTAAGCGCATGTTGCAGAAGTCTCTCCCACAGCTCTACAAAGTGCTCTGCATCCCTTACTCCTGCACAGCACTCTTCTCCATCACCCTTTATTAGAGAGGTAGCTGCGTCCTTACCCCATGGCTCCGTGCCAAAGGAGATCGGACGACGCACTCGGGAAAGTAGGCCACACGGTCTTCCTCATCTTCCTCTGCTTCTCCTTCTCCCTTGAGGAAGAAGAAGAGTCACCGTTCCAAGCGATCGTGGACTCAGAGCAGATGGAAAAGCTCTGTGCAGCTGTTTCCCACGAAGGAACGGTGCTCACAGTCACTGCGTGAATGTTTGGTGCTGCCTTCCCCGTCTGTCCCACTGGGGTCCCAAGGAGCTACGAGCGCAGATTGGCAGCAGGATGATGTGCTCTCCCTCGTCGCCTCCGAGGAGGTGGGCGAACAGGAGCTGGCATTCCCATCTGAGGACATGGAGTCAGTCAGCACATCCCCTGTGGTTAAGCTCTTCCTGTCGTCAGAGCTTCTATTGCTAATTAAGAGGGCAACCGCAGTCTTGCAAGTGCCCTGGCCTACATAAGGTGAGACAAGGCAGTCCATCTTTGATGATCAGCCTATCCTTTTATTAGAGTTTACCAAATCCTTGTCTTAATCTATGACCTTGAATTATAGTTGAATACTTTTATCTTTTGACTGTACCTTGCTGTTACTACTGATAAATGCTAGAATTATTTCTCGATATTGCCATTTACTTGCTAGTTACATTTTTTTACATGATATCCATTACAATTCAAGTTCAATATTAGCCTAAGATATGACATGGTGGCCTTGTAGAAGTCACACTAAATATTTATCACTTGCTTTTATTCCTCTCATTCTAGCGCCCAAGAAAGCAACAGCTACCTCTCTGGCACTCGGGATGGCAACAGCTTCAGATTGATTATTAAAAAAAAAAAAAAAAAAAAAAAAAAGGTGGTGCGTGTGCAAAATCTCCTCCATGGTGATCAGGGCGCACATCTCCTCCCATGCGAGCCATCGCTCACCAGGTTCTTTATAAAGAGTGTCTATGGTCATGGGAAACACATATTGTGCTCCCTTATGCTCAAGCAAGCAGTCAAGGAGCATACTTGAATCTATCTGTAACAGGAATGGTTGATGGTGACATGAAGGCGCTGCTGCACCAATTTATTGAATACATAAAAGGTTTGAACATAAAACAAAACAGCACAATAGTTAAAAAACAGACAAAAAAAGCAGAGTGAACAATTTATCAGCAAAAGTAACAATTGTTGATAGCTTTGGTTATTCTCTCTCTCGCTCTCTCTCTCTCTCCAACTACTATATATCTAATATATGTTCTATTACAAAAACAGTGGAAGGTCTAACTGCTGCCACACCTAAAACCAAAGTCATCTACCAGCAAATTATTTTATTGTATGTAGTGATCCTTGGATGAAACACCAGGAAAGGGTGTTGAAGTGGGATGGTTAGATCATTATAAAACGACCCCACACTATTCTGTATTGAATAATTACGCAACCAGTTGATCATAATATACAACTCTTCTTGCTGTACACCCAACCCTGAGTGAATGAATTGTGCCTCTATACACAGCTGTGCTGGGACTCAATTGCTAATCATTAATCTGACCCTGGCAGTCTGGACATGAACTAATTGTGCATTGCCGGGCTCAAATAAAAATACACATTTTAAATCATAAAATTTCTTAAACCTGCATTTTTGCATCAAGTCTCTAAGGCCGCTACCACACTCTAACACCACAAGTAACAGAACAGCATCAGGAATGAAACTCAGAGAACAGAACGCTGCAGTTTTAAGCGCAGGTGTGCATGGAACAAAGCAACTGGTACAAGGGGCAAAATAAAAGGTTCACAAAAAACAAAACAATTCAGCTATCAGGCTGAGCATTCACCTACACCGACCATTTTCTCCACAACACAGTATATTCATAACGCACCAGCACTCGCCTCAAACACCAACCATCAATTATTCAATTAAGGCTCCAGCCATACTCTCACTTGTATTCTGGCAGAGAGGATTTTAACCCCCTCCCTACCAGCGCTATAAATATACTACACACACACACACACACACACACACACACTATTTACACGTAGGGCTTTCGCCCTGCCACACCCATACTGTACTTAGTAAAGATAATAAGATTAAAGTAACAGACTGCTGGGTACTATTACAAACAATTACAAAATAATATACCTCAAACCATAAAATAACCGTGAAATAACTTTAGCATTTTATTAAGGATGAGGGATAGTCTTTCCTTAATGTTAGCTTGGCAAAGGTTAAATCATGTTATCTTGGTCAAAGATTTGACATTGATAAAATAAACTATTGGTACAATATCTTTTAACCATCCATGCAGCTTTTGCAATTAAACATCTTAACATGTATCCAACAAATATATCGCATTAAACCACATTTGCCAAACATTAACAGCTCTCCACCCCAACTTAGACACAGGGCTTCCATATAGTCTTTCATGTGTACATGGAAAATTGCAGAAGATGGTTTTACCTATATGCCTAATTTTAAACTAAATCAGGATGGACCGTTAATGTTTTTTAGCTACTCGACTTTTCCTTATAAAGTGTTCTTGGTCCTTGGCAGGCACTGTGCTTTGTAGATTACAAAAGATTGAAGCCATGCCAACATACATAAATACAATGAAGGAGTGCTTTCTTCAGGTATTAGTCCTGCTTTACATTCAGCTCTGACTTAAGGTGAAAGAGTACATAACTGGTTCCAAGCATGAAATTTTCCACGAAGACTACCAAAAATGGAAAGTGTTATAAGGAACCACTCAGCTCCTATCTTTTTTGTAATATATGAGAAGGCTTGGTTTACAACATGAGATGATACTTATATATTCGTCCATTAGTGGCTGTCACAGGAATGCTGGTCTGTGCCAGTTTGCATATTAGCTTATATACAGTGCCTATGGAAAGTCTTCACCCCTTTGAACTTTTATCACATTTTGTTGTGTCAGTGCCTCAAAGCTTCATGCATTCAAATGAGGATTTTTTCCACTTATCTACACACCATACTCCACATTGTTAAGGGGAACAAAGTTTTTATTGAGAAAAAAAAAATTATATATTAAAAATACAAAACTGGAAGATCATGGATAAATCTCCACCCCCTGTTAATACTTGCACCTTTGGCAACAATTACAGCTGTGAGTCTGTTGGAATAGGTCTCTACCAACTTTGCACACCTAGAGTTGGCAATATTTGACCATTCCACTTTACAAAACTGTTCAAGCCCTGTCAAGTTCCTTGGGGAGCACTGATGGACAGCAATCTTCAAGTCATGACACAAACCTGCCGCAGCAGGTCTTCATCAAGGACTTCTCTGTACTTTGCTCCATTCATTTTCCCTTCTATCATGACAAGTGTCCTAGTCCTGCCAATGAGAAACATCCCCATAACATGATGCTGCCACCACCATGCTTCACAGTAGGGATGGTGTTCTTTGGGTGATGTGCTGTGTTGGGTTTGCGCCAAACATAATGCTTTGCATTTTGGCCAAAAAGTTCAATTTTAGTTTTGTCAGACCACAAAACTTTTTGCCACATGGCTACAGAATCACATGGCTACAGAGTGTTTGTTGCATACCTCAAACAGGATTTAAGGTTGGCTTTCTTGAGTAATGGCTTCCTTCTTGCCACCCTACCATACAGGCCAGATTTGTGGAGTGCGTGGGATATTGTTGTCACATGCACACTTTGACCAGTCTTGGCCAAAGCCTGTAGCTCTTACAAAGTTGCCATTAGCCTGTTGGTAGCCTCTCTGATCAGTCTCCTTTTTGCTCGGTCATCCAGTTTGGAGGAACGGCCTGATATAAGCATGGTCTTAGTGGTGCCATACACCTTCCACTTCTTAATAATCGTCTTGACCGTGATTCAAGGGATATTATACCCATCCCCTGATCTGTGCCTTTCAGCAACTTTGTCCCCCTTTTGAAAGTGCCTTGGTGCTCATGGTTGAGTCTTTGCTTTGAAATGCACTACCCAGCAGAGGGAACCTACAGGAACTGCTGAATTTATCCTGAAATCTTGTGAATCACTAAAATATAACACAGGTGAAGGCCACTTAACTTGGTGTGTGATTTTGAAGGCAATTGGTAACACCTGAGCTAATTTAGGATTGCTATTACAAGGGGGTTGGACACTTATCCAACCAAGCTATTTTAGTTTTTTTTTTTTTTTATTAATTTTCTACAAATTTCTAGAATATTTTTTACACTTGGAAGTTGTGGGGTAGGATGTGTAGATAAATGGAAAAAAGAAAACATATATATTTTAATGCATTTTAATTCCAGGCTATAAGGGAACAAAAGGTTAACATTTTGAAAGTGGGTGTACTTTCTATAGGCACTGTGTGTATTCATATTCTAGTCAAAATAAATGGTTGATTAAATATTGTAGATTAATGTAAAATGCACTTTTTAGCTTAAAATAATATCACATTGATTTGTGTTTTCATTTATTTATTTATTTATTTATTTATTTGTTATATGACTTAAAATATTGAAGAACGTTGCTAAGAACAGAAACTTATTTCAGTATTTATTTACAAAAAAGGTTGTTTTATTTTGGATGAAAACTGACATAGAGCTAGAATCTCAATTATTATTATTCTTTACTCCAAATAACCATAAAAATGAAAGGGAAAACACATTCAATAATAACTGAGAAATAAAGTTGTTGTTAAGATTATTATTATTATTATTATTGTTATTATTATTATTATTTATTATTATTATTATTATTACTGACAGTGGGAGCAGTAGAGCCAGCAGTGGTAAGTCCTGGTTTAGCTGCTTCTGAAGTAATATTGGATACTGAAGATGCCCACAGAGTAACACTGGAGCAGTGCACTTTGATTATTATTCATGTAATGAATGTATGCATAAATTCAGGTAGCAGGCCGTGCATGTAAGTAGACATAGTCGTTTTTTCTGTTTTATTATTTTATTAATATTAAGAATGATGAGCAATACATAACGTAAAAATTGTAAGAAACAAAGTGTTACCTTAACATTTTGAATTACATACAGCTTTGTAGATTTCCATATACTTAATGAAAAACTGACAAAAATTTAAAAATGTGACATTTTGAAATCTAACATGAAATACTGTACTACGATTATGGCTTCCGGTAGACTTTTGCAATATCATTTTGTAGTTTCTTTGATTACATGATGTTAAATAAAATATATAAATTATTAAGTTTCAGAAGTTCTGTATGACAGACATTTTATGAAAGTACTTTACAGGCATTTTATGAATCAGCAAGCGCACACCAAAGTACAGTAGAATACCCTTAAAATACAACTAAAACCATTGCAGCACAGCCAAAACAAAAGCTTAAGGAACCACAAACACACATTATATATATATATATATATATATATATATATATATATAATATATATATATATATATATATATATATATATATATATAGATATATATATTCTAACTAATTTCTAAACAATAAAATAAAGTGTTTATTTCAAATACTTGTTCCACCTTGATTCCCTATTTTTCTTATTAATGGGTCAATTCCACATTCCAATCCCCTTCTTCCTCTTCCCTTCCTCTGATTGTGATGGCTCAAATTCTTCTACCAATATGTTTTTTGTGCACTTTTCGTACAGTATATGTATTATCTACTTTTTTCATTTTGGATTGGTTGCTTGACTAGCGCCATTGAAATTTATGACTTGTTCTGCATTTCCCAATACACACATTTGGAAACCTTTATATGTTTTTTTTTTCTTGGAACCTTCTACTGTCACATTAATATATATATATATATATATATATATATATATATATATATATATATATATATATATATATATATATATATAGTGATATATACCGTATATTATATTATAATATTTTTATTTGAACTTGAGAAGTGCCTATGGGAAAAAAAAAAAAAAAAAAAAAAACGTTACAATTGTATAACAGCATTCAAGTACATCATATCCACTGTAAGCGCAGAACCATTGAATTGTTCATGCACAGTGCAAAACTAATTTATAATACATGGCAATTTTCCATAACTCTATTGTTCCTTTTTTAAAGGCAGTTTTCAGAGGGGTAATTTTACAATAATTGAACACTCCCCTCCATAAAATTTCATTCTGTATGAATTGGTTTATTCCTTTGAGAAAATGTGCCTTTGCTTCAAAATAGGGCTTTGTGAGTTTGGAATATTTTCAAAAACATTTTTATAGTAGCATCACCAATTGGATAACATTTCTCCAACACCATGTTGTATTTATTTACAATGGCACTGAATGTAGGTTAGTTTAGAAAGAGGCCATAAATTGTGATTATTTAATATGGCATAATATTTTGTATGGGGTCATGTTTTCTATTGGTGTTTATGTTTTGTTTTTGGATAGCCACACCTATGTTGATAAAGATGCTGAGATGCTGGTTCTTGCTTTTGTTATTTCTAGGCTAGATTACTGTAATGCTTTGTTTGCTGGCCTTCTTGAACCCAAACTGTGTCAGCTCCAACTGGTTCAAAATGCTGCAGCTAGTGCTGACTTGCACTTGCTGTTCACAACACATTGCCCTCGTTCTAAAATCACTACATTGACTCCCTGTTAAGTTCAGGATTGATTTTAAAATTCTTCTTACTCCTCAAGCACGTCATTGTCTAGGGCCTTTATATTTGCAGGAACTGTTGGTACCTTATACCCCTAGATCAGCAAATTCTGGCCATCTGATTGCTCCTAGAAGTCGGCTAAAATCAAGGGTGCAAGGGCCTTTAGTAGTTATACCTTTGGAACCCTATTCACAATTACACCAGTAATGCTGGCACGATTGACATTTTTAAATCAATTTTAAAAACATAACTGATTGAGTTTGCTTATTTCTGAGCTGGAGGCCATTTGCTTCCTTTTTATTATTGCATGAAGAGTGCTATATAAAAGTAAATTGTATTGTATTGTATAAACATGCCTGCAAACAGGTTAACTTTGGGAGATGAGAACACAAGTTCAATGTGTACCCCCCCCCCCCCCCCCCCCCCCCCATTACGGAATAACTTCACTGACCCACATGCTGTATTTGCAACCATTGAAGTAGGCTGTTGAAATGGATTGTTATCTAGGATGACTGTTGCCTATTAAATAGATGCATCCCATTCACTGGCAGGTGGTCATTTGAAAGCAGTAGTCTTCAGCATTAACCCTGACATTCTCTCTGCAGTGATGGGAAGCATACAGATACTGTACATAAAGGTTATATTCTACAAAGGATAGGTTACATACATGTGTTACACTTCCCAAAGCTACTATGTCTTCCTGCAATCTGTATAATCATAAGTAGGGTGATGTGACCTTCTAAAAAAAGTAACAATCAATACAAATCAATCACTGCATGAAAACTGAACATGTATTTTGTTTAAAGTGTCTTGTGATAATCATTAAATGATCCACTGATTCAGGGGTTACTGCTGGCTGATTTATCTACAAAGACACTGTTTGATTTGGTTCTGATTTGTTCTAAAATGAATGCAAGGTTAACACACACTACCCAAAAAACACTATATATATATATATATATATATATATATATATATATATATATATATATATATATATATATATATATATATAGATATAATTCCTCAAAGATTATACGCAGTGTACAGTTAAAGGTATATTATAGATTCAGTACAGTACTATAGATAGTTTTCACACTTTGGTTTAATGTGATCATTTATTTTTTGACACTTCATATTTTTATGGAATTCCCATTCCTATTGCAACATAAAAAAGTGGTATTGCTCTGCCTGTGTGTGCTGTGTGTTGGCCCATGGTGACAACTTGCTATAAAGTCATAAACAAGCAATATTCTACTGTGAAAAAATGCCACTTTAACGGAATATACTGTAATCCACTTAACTTCAACTGTTTAAATACCAAGGCACTTGCGACATCATCCAATTTCACAAGAGGTTTACATTAGTTATAGTCATTAGTACAATATACTATAATTAATGGTGTAATTTGAAAACCACTGTACATATCTAGATTCTGAATATTACAAAAGATTATTAATTATATGTTTGTTTTTATCCTTTACTGGTGTTTGTGGAAAACATAATATATTACTAAATATGTAGAAATAATGTTTGACCAGTGTATAGGAGTTAGTTGAACACAAATGGCTTAATTAAAAAAAAATTTAAAAAATGAAATAGGTTTAACGTGAAAATAAATCAATACATTTATCAATATAATCAAATAGCACCAATTGTGTCCATTTAACATTCTAAAGGGGCAGAACAAATCTATGAAGCTATTAAAATACACAGAAGTAAAATCAATATTTAAAAATGACAGTAATCATACGCTACAATAATTTGGTTTGATAATATTAGACAGTCATAACAATATCAATGCAAAGCAAACATTTGTTAACTAGAAGAGATGCAACCCTTACAGGTTCAACTAAATCTGGTGTGTTAAAAAATATACATATACTGTTTACAAGCGGGATGAAAATAGTATGAAAAACATTGGAAAAAAGAGAAAAATACTAATTTTGCAAGCATACAATAACTGCTTGAAGTAAATACATGACATGCACAACACAACAGAATCCAGTGTGTTTGGGAAAGCAAGGTTTGGTTAGGCTTATTAAGCAAAAGATGGCTTCAGTTTGAGGACTGTAGTCCTCAGCATTAGTGGAGCATGCGCCGATTATATACAGGATTCATGTATAACAAATGGGAAGAAAGTAAAATAGAAACTCCCCAGTTCTGGTAAAGTTTTCTCTTGCCCACGAAGAATCTCTTATTTTGAGGGGCCTGGTTCACTGGAATTGCTCTGACAAGGCTACATTTTTCCCTGGAGCTCGGTCTCCTGGTAGGAGTGGAGCTGGTGAGTGGAGTCCGCTCCAGTTTTCCACATTGTGTTAATGTCTTCTCAGAGTGTGTTCCCCAGTGCAGGAGCCTCTTCTCAGACTAACATCGTCCAGGCTGATCTCTCCAAGCCGCTCACTTAATCGCTCACCTTTCAATATGATCTAAAAACCAAACGAGGGGCAAAGAAAGTAAGGCCTTTGATAAGAATTGGATTTTAACAGGTTTTCAGATTAATGCAAATGTACTGGCATTTCAGGTGATAACCCTATTTATCCTAGGTAATCCTAGAGGAGTTTACAAGTTATACAATATGTACTCTAATCTGAAAAAAATATTTGAGATAAAACTATGTATTATCACTTCTATAATATTGTATTGCTCCTGAAACAATAATAACTCACTTCAGGGTAAATAAAAGAGGGACAATATGTTAAGAATACTCACACTTTCCAAGCCAGCCCCCCACAGTGTGATCTGGGTGTGCCTCCAGTCATGTTCACCAGTCCTAACCCACACTGCAGGGCCTTGTACCCCATTCCTCCTCACATACACCTGCATGGAACCGGAGTGTTGCCCTGACAGCTTGTGTCTGAACGAGAGGCACAGCTCCCCCGAGTCCACTGGCTGCCACAGAGGAAGAGCCAACTGGGCTGCTCTTCCACCTCGCTTACCAAACACTTCAGGAATCGTCAAGTATTTTCCACCTGAATTAGAGAAAAAAAAAAAGAACAATCAAAATGACGGTTCTGCAGTAAAAAATTGTTCCATAGCAGTGTAGAAGGGCCAGGCAACTTTAAGCCATCTTCCTCCTAAAAAAAAAAAAAAAAAAAACACCTAAAGAGCCTTCCAACCTGTCATGTAAATTAAATTAACAGGGCCAGGCTATTATTGCACATTAAATCTTGAAACAAGCTAAAAATAAACCTAAAATAATGTACATGAAGGCAGTAAGGTGCCATTGAACAGGGAATGAATGAATGTAAGCTTAAAAGACCAGGACATTGTTTAACAAAAGTAGCTTTACTTACTGTTCTTACGTGAAGAGACATGAAGTAAATACTAATATGTTGCATGACAGTACCTTTATAAATATATAAGTGACATTTTTTAACCCCCCTTGTAGTTAAAGGGACAAATATAATTGCTGGGATGTGGGCTATCAGTTACCTGCAGCATCTGAGCTTGTTTCCCAGTGTAGGTCACTTTCTCTGTCCCTGAGCCATCCACACAGACCATGGTCAAAGCTACAACTGTGCAGAATAACATCTGGAGAAATAGTGACAAAATGGGCATAATGATGATATTTTAAAGACACACTAAGGTACCTAAGGAGTACATTTGGCAACTGAAGCCAAAAATGCTATATAAATCCAATTGACTAGTTTAGGAATACAAATTATGTTACATTAGGAGGTAGTTAAAAAACAGTGCAAGAAATGACTCAGGAGGCCATTTTTAGGCAACTGTCAAAACAACCAGTTATAAACATTTACAAATTATATGTTCAACGTGCAATTTTCCTGCAATAAAATACAAACTCTAAATGTGAAAATGAGCCTTTAGATTTTTGGTTGATCCACTCATTGCTCTGTTGCCTGAGCCACTAAAGGAAAGGGTTGTGGAACCATCCCAGGCCTTCCCCCATCATTAGTGTAGTATGATGCTTAATTCAGTAAGTATAGTATACAGCAAGTTTAGAAGAAATAAGTTGTTGTCTCTGTTTCTTTCTGTGCTTATCAGATTCGCTATAGCACTTTTAAGATTTTTTTTTTTAAGAAATACTGTTTAGAATGACAAGATTTATTTTGGGCCCCATTTACTGATAGGACACAAATTATTCACTTGTGGTAATGACACTACATGTTTATCTATGTGTACTGAACATAAATCATAACATTTTCCATATTTTTAAATTATTCCCAAGGAAAGTTTCACAACAAGACATGTGCCAAATCTTGTTTTTAAAAGATGCTCTTTTCATGCTTGGATTAAAAGTATTGTGCCAAAATAAACACTGGCCAAATGAAATTATTTATAATAACCAGATCAGGTTATTATGTGTTATTTATAAGAACTTAACAACATAATATGAATACACTTCAAGAGAACCGATTTAAAAAAAAAAAAAAAAAAAAGCTTTCATGTGGTTTCACTCCATGCCAAGAAGTTAAGCTGCCTTTAACATGTTTAGTAATTTCCAGGTTGTCAGCTAAATCAGTGCTCCAAAAAACAACCACATGTATGAGAAGGGATTTATTACGTTCAGAGGAAGGTCAGGGACCGCTGTAGAATGAGTTCCAGGCCATTTTTAAAAGTCAGTTCATACAGTGGTGCAATACTGCTGCAATGAATCACTGCATTAAAACAATGCAAATTCAGCAGCTACTTATGGCACCACGTTAGAGCTGTTGTTGACCAGCTGCATATAAAACACATAAATTAGTGGCACAGTATTGTTAAAAGACGTCACGGCAAGACTGATTAACTGCGAACAGATAAGGCATTCATCACATGTCCAAACCCAATCAGCTGAGAAAGGCTTCTGTACATTCAATTTCTGAGTCCGGTATGTATAGCACTATCAATTGTGTTCTGTTATGCAGCATGGTAACAGAGTAAAAAAAAAAACACCATACTCTAGGCCAGTGAGGCATTTTGAGAACAGGCTGGTATTTATTTTTTTACCCATCTTGTCTTGTCAACACTAAAACCTACACACCAATTCAGGAGGAAACCTGGACATCAGGATTCAGCTTGACTGGTCTCTGTGTGGTCTCATCTTGTACCTAAACAGCAGGGATCTCCTGAGAGACCTCTGAAATTGACATTTCTGACAGCAACATCAATTTTTTTTGTAATGGGGATGAAGTTTAACAGGCGGTCCATGTTTAGGGTATTTAAGATTACTCATCCAGACAGCCTAGTTTTAAACCTGCAGTACCTGAATCATCTTGGGCTTCCTCCTCATCAGCAGTCTCTCCCAGTTCGATGCTTCCAATTACGATATTGTTCTCGCCAGGGTTCCGAAGAACTGAAAACCAATAGCGCATCGTTAGAGGCAGCAGTTATGGGATAATCTGGTCACTAACCATATAATTAGTTCTGAGACAGAGAAAGAGCCAGCCTTGGAGCATTTGAAACGTCAATATGCAGGATTAGTGTCTTTAATACTGGGATAAAGTATAAAAGGCGATGAAAAGACAGAAATTTGGTATGAGCTTGGTAACTACCTTCTTTACTCATTCAACACTACTTGGAGTAGCATTACAATATAACATGTGTAACTATAAAACTCTCAATAGTGTTAAATGTATACAGTAAATGCTTAAAGAAAATGAATAAAATCATTGCAAAACATTTTGACTGAATGCCTTTCTAAGACATGTTTTGAAAACATTGAAACATTTGTCATTAAATGTATTACACATTCATTAAATTACAAAATACCATCATATTATACAGTAAACTTCTCTACCCACTATATACTACATGTATTTGAGGAAACAACATAGTCTTCAGGTTATTGAACAATAAATGTTTGGATAAACAAAACATTAGTATTACCATAGCAACGCTCTGTTTTTAATTGTAAAAAATTAACAAATCCTGCAGTTGAACAGACTTCATGCCAAATAGCAAAAGTCTTGCCCTAAAAAACAACACAAGTCAACCTGTGCCAAACTAAATTAAAGTGTTGTATTACCATTAGTAACCACAAAACAGATTTAGATTTTTTTTTTTATTTTTTTTTTTTTTTTTATGGGTAGCAGGAATTAGGTTTAACCTGAGGACACGAGGGCTAAATTCTACGGAATTCATGAGACTTGCACGAAAAGCATGGACACTTTGAAATTAATAATAACACCATAAAACATGATTAAATAAGCATTAGTTTTTAAAATCCTGCCTAAAAACATATGAAACTATGAACTTGTAACTTGGAGACTTAAAATGTCTTGCATGACAAATTGGCTTCAAGATTACCCATAACTACTAAGCACATTTAACACAGCTTATGGGCTGGATTCCCACTGTACCACGTACAGCCTAGGGTGCATTCCTCTTTGACTCTATTAACATTAGAGCACAACATATTCTAACTGTGTTAAGTGTTATCCATTTGTTTACTTTTATTTTTCTATATGTATATATGTATCCATTTAGATCTGCATCATCAATATGTTTTTCATTCAAAAACTCTTCCATTAATGCTTTATTTCCTTTTTTTAAATTATGGTGCTTATAGAATGTGCTGGATTTGTAGCACTGGAGACCAAATCTATCAACTGAGCACATGTAGCACAAACAGTGTCAATCTTTATGGTGTCAGGGAGGAAATAACTTAGTTGCCTTGATAATCCAATCAAAGTCAGTTGAAACTAACAATCTTAGCTGGATTTAAACACTGACCATATGGTTTTATCTCCATAATGTAATTGTTGTCTTCCTGTGCTAAGAATATACCACAGTTATAGATAGAGAATTAGGAGCATCCCCTTCAAAATAAAATGGATTAAATAGCGAGTAAAAGGGCAAGTGGCTGTAACAGTTTGATAGATGATGCAATCCTTTATCAACTTGGCCGAGGAAGTCGTACTTTCGCAGACCTCTTCTGCTTGGATAATAAAGAGATCTGAAATGTCAAGAATCTCTAAAAGGGGACTGCTAGCATTGTTTGTCAACTTGCTAAAGTGTTCTTTATTTTGGAACTCCAGAGTTGTTGCAACTTGAATCCTTATACTAGAGTAGCAGTCATGAAAGTAGTCTCTGTTGTTTTTATACATAAAACATGGCTAGTGCATACTGGGTATAGGTTTGAGGAAAATGAATTATGACAGATGAAAGACAGAGGATTATTCATAACAGCATCAGCGGGTACTGCAACTCCACACTACTCCTGATTTGGGCATCTGTTGGTGATGAGATGAGGTCACTTTGTTGAGAATTGATACAGTACAACAATCTTATAACAGCTCCCAAATTAGGAATACTCTATCTATATCTTAAAGTTCTCATTTCTGAAATTAAATTAAGCATCAGCCACAATTAACTAATTTAGTATTTTATGAAGGACAGCTGTAGTCCACAGCCAAAGGGATTAAAACTATGGGCCTCAGCTGTCTCTGACGTACGTTTTTACTAAACATAAAAATGTCCCGTGGCTAAGGCTTGCGTTTCCCTTTGGCCGAGAACAACAGTGTGATTTACACTTAAGAGCCAGAACTAAGCTTTTGCTTTACATAGCACCAGTAGTGCCCTTTCATTAAATATTACCTTACCACAGCTTTGATAGGATTTAGAGGAAGATAATCCAGGGGAGCCACATTTGCCTACAGTTAAAACTTGAACACAAACCATTATATACTTTAAAAAGAAGCAATCTAATAGCTATATACATTTTTGGTATGCGCTGTATAGCATATGTTTTGAACAAGGTCCTATTCCAAGTGCATCCCACATGCATTATTCATTAAGTATTAACATGCCAATATGTGCCTTACTGTCATAGATGCAGTTAAGCACACAAACACACGACTATGGCTTAAGATGTCATATCATGTATTTATTATGTAATATAATATAATATAAAAAAAAGTAACATTCTTAATGTAGATAATGTTTTGGCATAGTCATATCTACAGTAGACATTTGCTTTGGAAGACTGTTGAATATTTGTGAAATGCCTGACGAACTAAGGAAACTTTCTGGCAGAATTAAATAAAGTAATTGAGTAGATCAGATAGTTCACAAGGCTTGGACACAAATCATTGTTTATAAGTATATTTCTCGCTTGAATATAAATATAAATATAAATATAATTGTGGTAGTAACAATTTTACCAATAACCATTTTTTATGCTGCAGTATTGTCACAAGTACAGTCACTAGCTTTGCAAGTTATTAATTTGAATTACTCTAATGCCTTGATAACAAACATGAAGTCACTCCATGAAGAATAATTGTTTTGTGGAACAATGGCAGCTGTTTGCATGTTCAGGGCTCCAGCTACATGTCACCAGAGAATGATAGAAATCACAAAGGCTGTAGAGGAAGCCACTACAAAGTCCCTCAAAGTTGTGTGCACTTTTGCAACAAGACAAATCAACTCTTATCCTTTTCATTAATTCATCTGAAGCAGATGTATTTAAAACATTGTTTCCCTTGCAACTTCCTTGGTATTCAAATACCATATACGTGTGCCATTGGCTTATTAGGGATATTGGAAGTACCAAACAAGTGTCCCAAACCACTTGTCAAACTATATCACACTATATCTCAAGTAGACTTTAATGATCAGCTGTTCACATGTGAATATAATCATTTTGTAACCAGCTGTGATTGACAATAACTCATGTGCTATCCACTAGAACAAAGGTACATATTGTGTGTGTGTGTTTTGAGGTGGGGGGGGGGGACTGGACTGGAAGTATTCTATGCAATTGACATTATCGACACATTTTTAAAATCATGCTTGGTAATTCATATGCATGCCAATGGAATTGCTGTTTTTCTATAGTGTTCCAATTGAATTTATCATGACTCTGTGGCCATTTTTTTTTTGTAATTCAGTAAAAATTTACTGAAAACAAAAATATTATTTAAAAGTTTTAGTGTTAAGTTCAGTGTTTCTTCTTTTGTACTTCTGTTCTATTAAGTACTGATTCTCTGCTACATCATCTTTTTTAATGTGCAGGTTGATGATTTTTTGGTTTAAGTTTGATCATTTTTGATAAGGAGCATGCAAACCGTTTTCTTTCCCCCAATATTTTGTCAATAATCAAAAGCAGCTTGAGGTGTATCAATATATGCATCACATAAATGCACTATGATCCCTGAGCAGCTACAGTATGTAACAGTTTTACAACTGAACACTGTTGAGCTACGACAGTTATAAAGAATATAGTAGGTCCAATCTAGAAAAACAAGCTGGGCAAAGATAGCAGGCTGGCACTTCAGCAATGCCAGGCATTCTGCTGATTAAGGGGTTAAGGACCTCCCAATGAGTTAAATTAGCTGAGCTGTAGTTTCGTTTCTTATTTAAGCATGGAGGTATCATTGACAGAATATGTTTGCTGCCAGGAATCAAAGATGGGTGTCAGGTCTAGCTAGAAGACTTTTTTTTCAGGAATGCTTGTATCCACCAGGAGAAAATAATTGCCTTTGTTCCTTTTTTCTAGTTGAATAAAACCTGGGGAAGTCGCTTATCAGGTCAGTTTAGTCAAAGAATGTACAAGTAGTAGCAACTTAGTTACATAGCAATATCTAAAGATATCCACTATCCTGACCAGCTCTCTATTAGGACGACTGTATTCAAGCTGTGTGTTAGTTGTAAGAAAGGCAGTCTTCTGTACTAGTTGAACACCAGCTAGAGATTAGTCTAAACTTGATAATAATTCTTAAGCAAGCAGGATTTCCAGTTCAGGTAAGATTATTTTACATTACGGTTTAGGATCTATGATCTCTCCAATGCACTCCCATTGCTTTATATCCCTAAAATAATTCTGCGGGTAACTGCTGTAATTTTTGGTATATAATACTTAGCAGCATTGGGTTACACACGCTTCTTATATACTGGTACACTATGTATTATACACTATTTACTTTAATCCAGTTATAGGAAACACCTTATATGAAAAGCCCAACCCTAACATACCACATTTCTAGTAAAATGTGTAAAAGGCTACATGTTATATTCTATAAAATTATACAGTCAGCACTCGGATATCCGTTACCCAGATACAAGTCAGTTGTGTTTTACCTCCTTTGTATTAAGAATAAAACCAATCCCCATTATATATATATATATATATATATATATATATATATATATATATATATATATATATATATATATATATATATATGCGGCACCATGCTTCCATGCGGCACCATTCTTCCACGAGAAAGTCTCAATCAACTCACGCCTGGTAGATGGAGGTGGAAACGTTGTCTCGGACAACTTTCCAGAATATCCCATAAATGCTCGATTGGGTTAAGATCTGGTGACTGAGAAGGTCATGACACACGGATAACATCAGTTCCATGTTCATCAAACAATTGGGCGACCAGACGTGCTCTGTGGATGGGATCATTGTCATCCTGGAAGACAAACCCCCAGTAGGAAAGAAATGCTGCAACATGGGGTGAAGATGATCACTCAGTACCATTAAGTAGTGATTTACATTGACCTTGCCTTCTAAGGGAATGAGTGCACCCAAACCATGCCAGGAAAATGCGCCCCACAACATTATGGAACCACCAGAACCCTTCACTGCTGGAACCAAGCACTCAGGGCTGCAGAGTTCTTTAGGTTGGCGACAGACATGCACTTGTCCATTTGCCGAGAATATGGTAAAGGATGATTCCTCTGACCATATCACATTTCTCCACTGCTCAGTAGTCCATTGCCTATGCACCACTGGACTCACAAATGTGCATTGCCAGGTGTGATGAGTGGTTTGTGCACTGCAACCCAACTATGGTATCCTGCTCTGTGGAGTTCTCGACGGACCGTTTTTGATAAAACTGGCTGCTCGCGTCCCAGGTTGAAATTTGCAGTCAATTGATCTGCAGTTGCTCGCCTGTTTTGCCTTGCACTTCCAATTAATGCAGATATATCACCATCCTGGAGTATGCACTTCCGCCCACTGTTGCCCTTTGCTGCTGATGTCTTTCCCTCGGAGTTCCAAATGCCGACATCACCTTAGACACCGTTGCTCGTGAAACATCAGAAAGCTGAGCTGTCTTGGTCACGGAAGCTCCTGCCAAGCGTGCCCCAACAATCACCTCTCTTTCAAAGTCACTGAGGTCTACTCTTGCAGCCATGCTAGCCATAATTTTAGGCAACCAGGCCTGTCCAACATTTTTATACATGACCCTAAGCATGCTGGGATGTTAATAGCAAATTAATGCACTTATTCGTCACACACTATTTCCGAGTCCATCACCAGTTCTCTGATAGACAAGCTAGGCTAATGTAACAGCTAGTCATTACACAGATTTAAGATGAACTGTGACATTAGGCCTTATCGAGCACTATATTCTGCAGTTTTGAATACTGACTTTGGATACTGTTTTAATTTTGGAAACTGTTTTTTTTTTTAATCTTTTGGTTTTGCTAAATTGCAATGCCTTTACGTTTTAGGCAGTTCTATGAACGGGTAAAATTTTGATTTCATTTTGCTGATGGGTCGTTAATGGGAAATTGTACATACTACTACAATACATACCGGATTTAAAAGTCTGTACTGTATTACAGTTAACGTTTATGTCTTTAGTTTTGGCAAGCGATATTTTCAGAATCATATCGTTCTGAACCTTAAAACTACTTCTGTTAAAAATATAGTACTGTACCATCAAAACCAATACAGTACATCTAAATGGAAGCCTACTTATTTTAAAACACAGTCCTTTCAGATACTGTATGTATTTTTGATATCATCCGTTTTTCAGGAAACACAAAAAAGATACAAGGGTTGGAACGCGCCAAAATGAAATAATCAGATATGCGTCACACGCATTTAACTGACACTGAAGTCAAAATGTTATATGGTCGGATGTGTGGGTGATGACTGTAGTAATAAATAAACCAAAAAAAAACCCCAACAGACTGCATTCAGTTCAGCTCAGCCCCACATTGTGCAAGCTTGGTTTCAGTAGTGCCTCTAAAGTTCTAAGTCCTTGAAATCTTTTTTTTGGCTGCTAATATGTGGCATCAGAGAAACTGACAAACCCGGTCAGACACGTATATGTGTGTGCTCATACACAGTGTGTGATTACGTCAACATCTTCTCAATTAAACTTCCAGGATTGGTGCTTTGTTGAGCTGTCTCTTAAATCAGCTTGTTGTGGGTAGTCTGTTAAAGCATTTTCCCCGAACACCGCAACTTCTTTTAAGAGCAAAATAAAACACCCCTTTTTCATCAAAAGAGCAAGGCGGCCACCTTGCAGTAAAAAAGCAATATTATGAACTTACTTGTATAACAAAACACCAACATTATGGAATCCTTTCATAAGGTACAATGCAGACATGTTTGCTGGTAAGTGAAACACTGTACTTCTGATTTGTGTTTATATGTGGTATATAATACAGTAGATTTTAGATCATAGTAGTATAAGCAGCTTGCCTACCGTTTAAACATGATCTTTTGGTGAGAATCCATTTCTAAACATTTTACTCAATATCAGGATCACTGTTCTGACAAGCATATTAAGAACGAGGTGGTTTTATGCCACAACAAATTAATTTGTGTTCACAAGCAACCACAACTGGTGGCATGGACCAAAACCTCTACGCACATAATTTCACCTGCTCTGAACTAAAGAACCTATTTGTTTTCACTTGTATTTGTGAACCAAGAAACCCAAAGCAGGCAGAGTGTTTTTAGAAATCCCTACCAGTCCTATAATTAACTCCAGCTATAGTGAGGATAAAACCAGGGCGCACAGTGTACTTTGGCAAGCACCTGTGAACACATGCACGCACATTGTAATGAAAGGTATGAAGTTAGCTGGCAGTTGAATATCTTTGGCTGAAAGCTCTCATATGACAACTCTTTGTGCTTTACTTACCAGAAACCATTATCCACAATTTATGTTAAACTACAGGACCACAATAAACCCACTGAGGTCTACTTTAAGATCAAGTAGACATGATGAAGCAAAACTGTTATGTAATCTACATACTGTTGAGATTTCCATTTTGGTTTTAGCATTGTAATAGCGTGATTCTTTACTCACTCATGGATGCCCTCAAGCCTTTGCAAATAACAGTGGTTTGCTTGAGCCAAGGGTTGTGCCAAACATGCACAGTGTTCATTCTCTATAAGACAAGAGGTCACAGCTCAGGGTTTACTTAGATAAACATCTATGATCTATGTGTTGGAAAAGCTAAGATTGCATTAGTAAAGTTTAGGGTGCCGTCCATAAAATGAGATAAACGTAAACCCAGAAACTATATTTAATGTTAAAAATGACTGGATTTCTCAAGTGTTATTTGACACCATTGTTGAAGGTAAACCCTGTTATAAGGAACTTTAAGAAAACAATAATAAAGTGAATACATATTCTGGGTCATGCCACCTTTGTTATTATTGTATGTCAACAAATAATACATTGACTTACTGTGCACATCCCCTCTCGGTTTAGGGGAGACCTCATTACGTATCCTGTTGTCCACAGTAGTATCTCTCTCTGGAGCTGTAGTCACAATAGGCATTTTGGTGGTGGTGACCACCGCAGGCTTCCTGGTGACAATGGGGGCTGGGGTGGTCCTCCTTGGAGGTGAAGTACTTCTGATGGATTTGGTGGTTGTGGTTTTTATTTTAGTGGTAGTTACAGTTCTTTTGGTGGTTACGGGTAGACGTGTGGTGGTTATCTTTCTGTCACATTCAGGATCAGGGATTTTATTTTGACATCCGTTGCTGTTCGTGGTGTTCTTCATGTTTCTCATATTTTCTTTTTTGCCTGGTATTGGTGGGTCAATTATGACTTTAGGTATGGCTACAAAGGAAAAAGAAACGGGAACTTTGCATTATTATTAATTTAAGAAAACAAATCATATGATCTTATTTTATTTTAGCGACCTAAAAGACTTTATTCGAAATGCTCAAATGATACACTCATAATAAACATATTATGAATTTTAGATAAGATAACCAAATAGACATTAGAAAACGAATCAGTATCATCAGCCAATCTACGTCCTGCTAATAGACAGTAGATGCATGCTGAAATGTCAATGCATCCATTACCCGTAAATCCAATTTAAAATTAATCGTGCAAGTGACAGCTTTTTCATTTTGACTTGATGTATTGAAAGCTCAGTTCCCATCTATTGGACAGCAAATACTAAACGAAGACACAATTTAATTTTATTATCCACCAAACCCAGTCGTTCAATACTTTGCACTGACAAAAGCAACCAGTCCTGTACCAGCAACTGCCAAGTCAGCCAATCGCAGCCTGTCAGCTCAACTTTAGATCAACAAAAACAAACCGAGACACAGACAGTTCAGTAATATTGCTCTGTTCAGATATCTGGCATAGTCCAGACAAACTATAAGCAGCTCTGATAAATAAAAAAAGTATTTGTTTAATAAAGTTATTTGTTTTATTTCTCTAATTATGTGTGTGATCCTTCATGATAATCTTTGGGACTATTTTCCTAAAACGTTTCTCAGCTTGAAGGGTACCTGACGAATCATTACAAGTTAAGGTAAATTAAGGTTTCAAAGTATTTTTTTTTAAAGAAAATAATGAGAAAAATATCTTTCTTATAGTGATAGAGCCCTCTCGATGAAGGCTCTACTGTATGGTAGCTGACCTTGACTTTCGTTCGCGACCTTGCCTCCGGCTCAGAACGCATAACTTCAGTCGCGGTCAACTACCACACCGTAGAACCGTCATCAATGGCCACTATCACTTAAATAATGTTAATACAATTACATTATGTGTTATTAGAAAATGGATCAGAGATTTCCTTTAACATGATTGGTCAATATGAGGTCCCTAATCTCTGGTAAAGGACCTTGAATGTTATCGCTCAAACTATGTTTAATTTCTATTCTACGTAAATACAGTATTCATGTATTTTACCTTTTTACTTGATGAAAGAAAATCTTGGTCCATTGTCTGTCAATGTAGACTATGTCTGCTTCCTCGATGTCCGATACGTTCAATCTATCTATTTCAATTTAGTATAGCATTTTTTAAATTTTCTTTTTAATACAAATCAAGAATAGTGTTTGCTGTCAGCAGCAATACAGTAACCACAAATAACAACTGGTCTCCAGTTTGAATGCTGCTAAAGCAATACATTAGCAAACTAATACAATCCTTGTGTTACGACAAGATCCCTGTGAGTCTACAAAAAGGTTCTTCCTAGGAAATTGATTATAACTCTTCCAGAAAAGACTTCTAAACACAAACGTACTTGCCTCAGCAGCTGCACTGACCTTAAGGGTTGACTGGGTTATTAAAGGGTGGGATAATAAGTAGAAAAGCCCCTGAGGATGAATTGAGAAAATGCCGACAGTAGATGTTAATTGAGCCACAAATGACATTTCAATGTCCTCACAATGCTTACTAAAGTACAATAAAATACAATGCAAATTGATCACAAAGCACTTTACCCCCACAAAAATAAAAAATTGCCACATTGAAAAAAGTATGTTTTTTATATACTTTTAAAACACCCAAGTGAATCAGATAGATTCAGATAGAGAATTACACAATATTGGAGAGTATCCTCTGTAGCATGGATATCTTATTTTCAAAACTGCTGAACTTTGTTGGTTGGATTCAAATAATACTTACGTTTACAGTCGAAGCCAGTCCCCCTGAAGCCTTCTTTGCATTTGCATTTGTAAGAGCCTGGTGTGTTGTAACACATGGCAAAGCTGCTGCAGTGGTGCACAGAGGAAAGACACTCATTCACATCTGTAAGAAAATCGATAGCGTCAACGCCCCTTCCCATGAATGTTGTGGAGGAAATAAAAAGCACTGAATCCTGGGGCAGATATTGGGTGATGGACAACAAGAGTCTAGGATCAACACCTTGGGTAATAGACACTGCAGCCTAGGCTTTTCAATATGGTAAGTGCTTTTCCATTATATGACAATGTGGCTACTTCTCTTCTTAAAGTGAGTTTCTATCTTTCAGATTTAAAAAAAAAATACAAATTTTACTCGGACATAAAACACCTCATGATGAAAATGCATCCAATTTTAATGTCCTGGTTGAATTCCAATACATGTAGAAAAATTGTGACAGGGCAAAACTCACGTGGCTAATTCAATTCGTGATCACCTACACAATCCCCAGTTGAACAGAACATCCCTGGTAATTAATGTAACTGCTTAACAGTGGATCATTTCATGTATAAATACAAATAAATAAAACTGCTGTTATTTCAAAGGTTAACTTTTCATATAGCAGTTTTTGTCTTACATTTGAAAGGCTATACTTTTAACTAGACAAGTACAGCACATTTGCTTCTCTTTAGAGATGATTACCTATGCACTGGTATTTTCCGTTGATGTATTTTAGGTCGAATCCCTCATGACATTTGCAGATGTAACTTCCAAAGGTGTTGATGCACTTCCGGAATCTAGGACACACAGCTCTGCCAGTGGCACATTCATCCACATCTATAAAATCAATATTTAGTTACAACATACTTGAATTATGAAGCTGCAAGACTGGATATGGTTTAGTGAGCAAACTAAGTACCATGAGGTCCACAATAAATTACAGTATCATAAAATCCTATCCTTACCATCGTTTAGAAGAAGTGGCAATTCTTTTTTTGCCTGGTACTGGTGGTGTCAGGTTCTTTTGAGTAATATACACTTTACAATCAATAGCAAGTAGGCACTCAAACCTGCCTTTCAATCCTGGTACGGCTCTAAATTCAGTCACTTAACAAGAAGACATTTTAGCT
Organism: Polyodon spathula; assembly: GCF_017654505.1. Classification (NCBI taxonomy): domain Eukaryota; kingdom Metazoa; phylum Chordata; class Actinopteri; order Acipenseriformes; family Polyodontidae; genus Polyodon; species Polyodon spathula. Next base: position 70,361,762 of record NC_054534.1, read on the forward strand.
TGAATCAGTCTTAAAAAAGTTTATAATGGAAAAACAATAGCAATGCATCTTAAAGAATAGTGAAAGCGTGGTGAAGTGTTGAGTAGGCAACCACGGTAAATCACAGAGAGAATCTGTAATGCATGGTAAACCATAGTAAACTGTGCTACATGCACAGTAAAATGGGAGATATTGAAAAATGACCTTGTAATGCCACCATGGTAAACTATTTTGAAGGGATGCATGTTTAGTTTTTTTTTTGTTTATACTTTTTTCTAAATATTATTGTACCAATTGGGAGAAATGTTGTTTCACGCCAGTTAGGTCTTCTGTGAACAATAGCAGTAAATTGAATATGAAAGGAGTAGCACAGTAAATTAGTAGTTTGTGTAATTATTTACATAGTTTGTATGCTTTTGGCTATGCACTGGACTCTTATGATGAAGTCAAGCTGCTTGTGCTTAAAGAGGAGAAATGTATATTTGTGAGGTAGAGAATGAATAATATTTACAATGCTCTATTCTTGTATTCTTGTGATAGATGGTAAACACCCATAGTTGCAAGCAACATATTGCACTGATTACACCACAACCTGAGGTTCACTTCAGACTAGTTCTGGTGATAAAAACTATGAGCCAGATATTGAAAAGCGATCCAAGTTTCACAAATGCAGTTGCAGGGATGTTTTTCCCTTGATTTTGCCTCAAGAAAAAAGGTGTGATAGTGTTGCTAGAAAACATTTTTTCCTTAACTCTGAAGTCATGAATAATTCTGCAAGTTCATCGACAATTGCGAAATGCAAACAATGTTTTCCTCAAATAAAAGTTTTGCAGACAAATTTATTGCATGTTTTTTTTTTTTTTTTTTTTTTTTTACCTCGCTTAACGAATTCTCAACACATTCCCTCCAAGATATCTGCAGCTCCAACTGCGCCAACAGAGGATCCTGATGTTCCAGGTAAGTTATCAGTTTCAGATGCTGGTTCAGCAAAAACAGGCGCTGGTGGCACTGATGGTTTAACTGCACTCAGAATTCTCCCAACCTCTATGGGAGTTGTTAAGGACACCCTGTCTCTGCTCAAGTCATATATAAGCTGAAAGAGCCAGCTGCCCAATGTTTCGATATGTTGTACATATCTTTCTCAAGGGAGCCTGTGTTTGAATAAAAAAATTGGAGGTATTTATAGGTGTTTGACGGCATGACAACTACTTGTTATTGTTTATATTCAAACCCATGATTTATTCTTACATGATGTAATGGTGTTCTATATGTGACATCGCTTTTACTTATATCTTTAAATCTATATTAATTCTAATTAACATTATTTTATATAAACTTATATTTATATTATCATGCAATGCTGGCTCTGAGGATCAGCCTTGATATGGTCTCCCCAGCGCATCAGCATGCATAACTTTTGAATTAATTTTGTTTATTTAATTATTTTTAACTTCTATATATTTATTGGAATTAATTAGTTCATTCTTTTCTGTTGAGTCCCGCTGGCATAATTGTGTTCAGTCTATTTATCCATTTACTTTCTTTTATTCTTCTATATGTCGCATTGTCTAATTTTAGCTGTTATAATACTACAAACTTTACATCATTTATGTCATGTCCCTGACTGGTGAAGTGCTGTACTATTGGTTCATTCATTTTTTTATTTCTAATTAGTGAAAGGTGGTTCTGAATTCTTTTATATAAAGTTGTTCCAGTCTCTCCAACATATTTTATTTCATCACATTTTTCACAGGCTATTCCATAAACAACATTGCTATTTTTACAGTAGATATTAGTTTTTAGTAGATATGTGGTGTTCTTATGTTTAATTGTACTTTTACTTTTGTCCATGTATTTACAAACTTTACATGTACTAGTGCAAGTATCTGTAGAACCTATTCTGTCAATTATTCTTTTATGTTTACTGTGAACTAGAATATCACCTAAATTAGCTTCTCTTTTTGCTACAAGAGGGGCCTTAAGAAATACTTTTTTCAATTTTTCTGAATTATGTAGAATCCGCAAGTGTCTCCAAACTATCTTAGAAATATTGGGCAAAAGTTTAGAGTACGTCATTACTAATGGGACTCTCTTGACCTTTTTATCTCTATTTTTATAATCTAGCAGATCATCTCTTTTTAGTTTATCCACTTTTCTTAACTCTGTCTCTATAATTCTTTCTTTGTATCCTCTTTTTTTAAGATTTGTTTTTAATACATGTCTTTGTTTTACATAGTCACTTTCTTTACAGCATATTCTTCGTATTCTTATTCCTAGCCCCTTTGGGATTGCCCTTTTAGTGTGTATTGGATGTGCACAGGACATGTGTAAATACTGGTGCATGTCAGTAGGTTTATAGAAAAGGTCAGTCTCAATTGAACCACCTTCAAGTTTTACTGTGGTATCTAAAAATTATATTTCTTTTCTTGTCCATCGAAGGTCCACCTTAATATTACTGTGTATTTCATTTGCCATTTTATGAAACTGGAAAAGAGGTTCTTCTCCATGTGTCCAAACCCCCAAAATATAATCTACAAACCGAATGTATTCTAAAGGTTCTCTTTCTGATTTTCTAAGTAACTGTTCTTCCCATTTCCCCATGTATGTACTGGCAAAATGCATTCCTAATTTAGATCCTATTGCTGTACCATCGTTTTGTTTGTAATTTTTATCAACAAATGTAAAATAACTATTTTCTAAAACTACATTGATCATGTTCAGCACCTCTGCTGTTGGTATTGATTTATCTAGTCTATTATCTAATGCTTTTTGATAAGCTTCTAAAGTTTCTTTACGAGGAACACTTGGATACAAGGATTTTACATCCATGCAAAATAAAATTGTATTCTCTGGAATGTTGTGCTTTAGTGATTCAAGTCTTTTTAAAAATGTTGTTGTATCCTTAACATAGCTTGGTAATTTCTCAACGTGTGACCTACGTTGTTTTTCTGCTATTTCAGCTATTATGTGTGTTGGATTATCAATTGTGCTGACTATCATTCACACAGGGTGATTTTCTTTGTGCATTTTAGGATTTCCTCTTGCTAGGCCTGTTCTTGCATTATGTGGCTGCATGTATTTTTTAAATTCTTTTGATATAATATAAAAGCATTATTATTATGTAAGTTCATAGCCTACTTCTTCTGTCATGTAGTAGAATTAAACATTTCTTGATGATTTATTCTCCTTTCTGAAGAGGTTTGTCGTGATCTGGAAGCATTTTAATATATTAAAAACTATGACAGTTCATATAATGATAATTATTTTTAGTATTTGACTACTGTGACTGGGGAGTAATCGCATGGTATATTTTTTAATACTTTCGCATTGCTTAGGACAAAATCTTATTTTTTTTTTGTTTCTCTTTTGTCAGCTATTATTATAATCTAATCTTTAGTAAAGTTGCCCTTTCTGTGCTTTTGAACACTTTGAGTCATTGTCTCACCTGGTCCGCAAATACACCTGCATCAGTTGGGGTTTACAGTCTGAGTTGCGATTCATTTCCTGTTTATATTAATTGAAATGTATTAATTAGCGCAGTCTTGCGATATTTACAAATTCCCGGCAACTCTGTTGAATTTCAACGCTGCTGACATTGCAAATATCTGCACATATTCGCAATGTAAACAGATTGGCATAAAAGTTGAATAAATTAACAATATCCTTGAATATCTGGTCCTATATTCAAATCTGCTTGCAACGACCATTCCCAGCACTATCTAAATTTGTATTTAAAGACAGGTGATCTTGTGATTTAGCATGTGAAATACACTTTCATGCAGCAATTCACCAAAGGTCTGACCGTACTTCACTGTGTATAGCTGCACATACCCACACAGGTCCTGCTATCGGGGCCCAGCTGTAGCCCAGGTAAGGGGCAATGGCACTGGATCTCTCCTTTTACCACATCACAGCCATACTGACAATTTGCCATGGAGCAGGAGCGGGCATCTGTGAAAAGAGGCCACGTGTGTTAATACTGTAATTCAATTTATAAAGCTGCTTCATGTGAGATTGGAGCAATGAGCAAAGACAGTTTTATGAAGAATCTGTGTGAAAAAGCATAACATAAAAAAGGTTAATTTCCAATTTCTGACATATACATGTTGCATTTTTCTACTCTGAAAGAAAGGGGAACAGGACTAAAAACCTAAAATATGCACATGAACACAGATATTGGACTATGGAACAATGGTCAAAGGTGCTTTGGACTGTTGATGGATGGAGAATGACACCTGTGCCTTCTGCCAGTTCTGTTGTCAATTCAATGCTTGTCTTCCTTCTATTCCTTAAAGATATTGTCTTCAAGTATTGCTTATCCTTGTTAGACAGCTTTGTGGGTCTTCCAGTCCTGGGTTTGTCAAACAAATGATGTTTCTCTGTACTTGTTGATTATGCTTCAGATACCACACCTTGAAAATCAAATGATTTTGAGCTATTTCACTCAATGTTTTCCTTCTTTATGCAAGTGAAGGTTGTTATAATAGTAGCAAACACTAGTGGAGGCTTTGAGTAAATTGCTGATGCTGATAATACATCAGAGTAGAAAATGCAACATGTCTAAGACTTTTTGTATATATCTTTATCAAATTTCCCTTTTATTTCTTACTTTTTGATACAGATTCTAGTCCACATTTACCTGTTCCCCACTGGTAGTCATCGCTACAGTAGTTTATTTCTGTGGTACATACATCTACAGTTATAAACATAATTCCATTTCATGCAGAGTGAAAACAAGTAGTTAAAATAAACATAACAAAGTAAAATTAAAAAAAAAAAAACCTTTGACATATGTTTCAACAAGACTTCTCAATTATTTTTTTAAAAGCTACAGGTGATAAGATCATTACATACTCCCAAGCTGACAGCAGAATAACTCACTATAGCTTACTCAGGGTCAGATCTGGATATTGTCAATCCAATAACACTCCAGTAAATTGTGTGCAACCACTGTGCCGACAGGTTAGCACTCCTTTGAGTGAGATATTCAACTGCATTAAATACCCCACATCACTTGCCCTTGTTATACTTAATAAATCAGTTCATTTTTAGCTTGCAACCTTGTCATAAAAATACTTTCTCTGTTTTAAAAATAATATTGTTACATTTGAGTATGTTGCAAAATGGAATAGTAAAATCATTAAATAATAATAATAATAATAATAATAATAATAATAATAATAATAATAATAATAATAATAATAATAATAAACAACAAAAAATGTAGAGCTGTAATGTAGGACACCTTCAAAACTCATTGTTTGTAAAAGAGGTGTTTCATTTGCTTACTTCCACATGTCTTATCAGGCATGAGCATGTATCCATTCAGGCAGTAACATTTGTAGCTTCCATAGGTGTTCATACACCTGTGTTTACAAGGCCGTGGCTTCAGTCCACACTCATTGAGATCTAGAGATAGAAAAGACATTGATTAAAGGTTTTGTTAAAAGGCTAGTGACATCACAGAGAGCATCCAGAAGTCAGAAGTCAACACTGACAGCCCATCTTTTCTTGTTTGCCTATTGCATATGACTAACTTTACAGGAGTCTGGGAATGTAATGCTATGTTTCAACAGGCCCACACCACCTTGTGCATGACTCCAGTTGGAACCAACTGTCCACTCAGCCCTACTCATTTGAATACATTTAGGCACATCCTTCAATTTATATTTTTAGTATATCATCTTAAATGTATCACCTGTTTCAAGCTTTGTCTTTGACTAATTCTAACAATCCTGGATTTTCCTTCAAGAACAAAGCATTTGTGTTACATCTACACTACTTCCCAGTGCACGCAAAAAAAAAACAAAAAAAAAAACACCTTTACCATCTTCTAAAAGTTGAACTAGTTTAAAACTACAGTATAGACAGTGATTGGTCGATGTTAAAGGTTATTGATCAATGTTATCAGTTATAATTGAATACAATACCTGTTATTTATATCTCTATGATATATTAAAAAAAAAAATAAACATATGTTTTGCAACACAAATTAATTAAATGAATGCAGTGACTTGCTGTTCCTTAAATGTATCATGTTGGGTAAAACTTTTGAAAATATTGCTGCTGTATATCATGAAAGGATTACATATCATGTTATCACGTTAAAGCCTCAAATGCGATTTGATTAGTTTAGAAGCTTAGGCTAGGTGGCACGAAAGACATTGAAACCACTGAGGTGCTAAAAGTAAGTGAGTTTGGATATCAGCTAGCATATGGGTCAAGAGTGATGCCATTCTAATAACACCATAACAACCGTATCAGTTGCGCTGGTGTTTCAAGTGTTTAGCATTATTTAGTCATGTAATTCCATGCCGTTGGAAATTGGTCTTTCTTACAGTCCATGTGCAGCAGCTTCACAGTCCACCTAGAAGCAAACTGGGCCGTTTCAGCTTTAGGAAAATGACTGTAATTCACCATTTAAAGAGACATACTGTAAAATAAATCGCGCTTTCACATGACATTAAGGGTAAATAGACGAACGGCTCTCAATTGCAGACGCAATGCTGTTTCTATGTACAGTCACATTAACAATAATTGACCAGTTAAGGTTTTATGGTCGGAGGAATCCACATGATATATATATATATATATATATATATATATATATATATATATATATATATATATATATATATAAATTATTAATGAATGTTTCAGTCTGTAACCCTACTAACACAATTCTGGAGTGCTAACAGCTATTACCACAGTGATATATAACTTTTAAGCAATGAACAAAAGAACCCTTTTTTTTTGTTTAGTTTTTTTTTTTTTTTTTTAAAGATTAGAAAGTATTCCATTTCAAGTTTAGAAATGATGCATTCCCAACAAAACAAAGCACTATAGTCAGAATTTGTGATCAGCAGGAGCCATGATAAGTCAAAGATGAGGTCACCTCTCTGTGTGAGTCTCTTTTCCTCAGACCCTCTCATGTTCCCCCTTAGCCTCCAGATAAATCCTTCAACGACTGGAAATCAGAGCTTACGTTGACAATCATACATCAACAGCCAATACACTGACACCTGGCTCCTGAAACCTTGAGTCACCTCACGTCAAAGCCTTCTCAGTCCAGACAAAAATAACCAATTTTGAAGTTCCCGCTTTCCTGAAGTGTGGCTAAATTTCTTGGAAATCCTGTAGGTTATATATGTAATGTTCCGATATTGGCTCAAGACTCTTGAACTTGGATAACAAAACAAAACTTTGTTGGAACTGAATGTATGTTAAACCTGGTACCTAAATGTGTACAGGGCCTGCCAGCAACTCATGTTAGATTGTCTATCAAAAACAAACTTCAGCTCACTGAAATGTATTACTTTATATATCCAGAGGTATTTATATTTCTTAGTCGGTCCAGCTGCCTGGACCAGTAAAGACATTTAGTAAAATAAAAATATGCTAGATACTGAAATCTGAGTGAACTAGTGTTTGTTTTTCATATCCAGCAGTTCTGATTTGGCATTGTGCACTTTCAAATACTCTTAGGGTCTTAATAATCAATCTCAGTAGAGTTCTTGCTGGCACCATACCATACCATATCCTGCTGTGCTTTTCTATAGCTCCTGAGCTGAGTCCAGAAAATGCCAACTGTACTATGCTGAGAGGTAGCCCTGAACTGAAACTAGAACCACCAAGACAGTACAACTAGATGGAGACCAACTTTTTCAGCCACATTCAATTTCTGGTCTCTTAAAGGAAAAGTGGAGCAGCCTGCTACAAACAGTCAAATGCCTGTAATTAGGTATTCCAAAACAGGAATATTATGAAGGGCTACACTCCCTAGAAAAGATCAAAGAAAAATTATATCTGGCAGGTTTTGTCGTTGCCAAAATGATTATAATATACAATAGTCTGCCTTATGTTCATGCCTCAAAAACTCAGTGAATTTGCTCAGCTGGAGCTGACTGACAAAAGTGTCTGTTTTGTTTTAGACTGAGATAGAAAATCCAGACGTACATATCAACATGGCTTAGAAACTACATAAAGAAAAAGAAATGCTGTTATCTTCTTATCTTCATTGCCTATGAGGAGCCAATGGTAAAATAAGTAAAAACAAAAGCAAAGTTAATTTTGATTTACATTTTCTCCACAAAAGCAGGTCCACAGCAATAGCACATGCTGCTAAGGAAGAATATTTCTTCAAGTAAATAATAAAGCGGGAAAGCAGAAATTAAGACAATGAAAAATACATACTGTAGCAGAGGACATTTACTGCGTTGTAACATTTGGAATATACATGGTCTACTTGGTATGCTCATTATAATGTGACTGATAAAAAAAAAAACTAAACAAAAAAAAAACATTCAGTGAATTACTGGGGTGATTGATGGTACATTTCAGATACTTTATTCACTGCTCCCTTTTGATAAAAAAAAAAAAAAAAAAACTTGGAAACACTCATGTAACATGTATGGAAAGAAAAGAACTTGCTTAATTGACAGCACTCTACTTTTTTAAACAGTAAATCAGTTTCAGAATTCAGCAGCACAAAATATTTTTTACAGCACCTTGAACTGCAGGTGTTACACATATAAATAAATAGGATTTTTTTTTTGTTTGTTTTAGAAATCGATGAAGCTACAGTTAGATTGGAGGTAAGCCTGATTGGTGGGTTTGCTTATTGACTTATTTACAACTTCCATCATTTCATTATCCAAATAGAGGTATCACAACGTAGTTACTTGGACAATCTGAATCAATGCCCAATTGTGACTTCTAAAAGCTCTACAAAGGGGTACATAACATTAGCTTCTGACAGCTCCACAGACATCACCTGGAGCACTAGATAAGACACAGTCCATACTGACAGTCTGGGAAAGTGTAATTTCAGACTTTTACCTGTAAGACAGCTACACAGTGTTTCTTTTAATATCCATGTGTAGATTTTTGCCTGAACAAACAGGTGTTCAAGTTTTCAACTAGAAAGGGTATACATGACAACTGTTGGCAGGATGTCAAAAAAAAACAAAAGACGAAAGTGACGTCAGTGGATCCTGCCTGTGAAAATATTGTATTAATGAACGGTCCCCATGGTAGTAGCCCTTGTACAATTCTCTGCATCTCTAAATTAAACAAACCAGTGGAATTACTGAAGCACAGGTATTTCAGGCACAGTCACAAAAAAAAAAAAAAAACATAGTTGCCCTGCATATGTAAAAGGAGAAGTAGGGTAAGAGAGTTTATAGTTGAGAGGAGAGAGGTCTTGAAAAGATGAAGGGTCATGGGAGGCTCAGCCAGGGCCACGGACTTGTGAGAGCACAAGCTTTGCTAAGGCATGTTTTTGCATCCACCAGCTGGTGCTCTATCAGGACAGGCAATGCTTTTGGTCTGGCAGAGAAGAGGCGAGGCAGCATGTCTTGCTGGTATAAGCCGTGCAGGTCTAGATAGGGTTGAGGGGGGGAGCCGCCTTAGGAATTACAGACTTGCTCACCCGCTGCAGGTGCACCTGCTGGTTGGTGATCCATGGGTGGAAAGAGAGGAGGGTGACTGTCCCACATTGGGGGAGTAACATACTCCTGCTCATCTTCATAAGAGCCAGAGGAATACCAAAGACAAAAACAGTACACAGGTAGATAATGAAAAATAAAGCTTCTCTTTTTGTAGTTTACTCATCAGAGAGTGGGAAATTTAAGAGGATGTTTTTTTTTTTAATTTTTTTTTTTGTAAATTCTGATTTTTGTTTAATTACATCCTCCAATGGGCACCACACTGCCACACTTAACCTGCCAATCAATTATATTATGTGTGGCAAATTCTTAACTTTTTTATACATTTAAAATACTAGTACCATTGACATATTACAGGCTAAATTAACCACGATAACCGTGAGTGTATACCCTATTCTACAATACTGGAGATGGGAATGTGTGGGAACCGAAATATACAACGTTTTTAAACTCTTATTTGATGAATTCAAAAATCAAAACTAATTTGACAAGAGCTTTGCTTCGATAATAAATGTCAGACTAAATACAAAATGTTATTAAAGAAAAAGACAGTTAAACCAAAGAGTTCTGAAATACACTTTCTAGTACATATAAGGTGAATGAATTCAAAGTACTCATCAGAACCGTAATCTCATTTCAAAAGCATATCAGGTTTGGTTAAAAGCTTTGGTTAAAAAATGTTGAAGGTACAAGTTATTTTCATTGAAGGTTATTGCACTAAAAAAAAAAATCAGGTTTAACTTTATATTCTATTGTAGATATATTCAGTGTAGTCTAGTCTGCACAGAACTCTTATTCACATGCAATACATTTACTGTGCTGGTGCATAATGATGATTTTTCAACTAGTCCTGAATGGAAACATTGAAGAGAAACAACTGAGCTGATAGTTTTCTGGGTACCATGGATCCTGAACTAAATCTAATGGGAAAGTTCCAGTGGTAATATATGGCTTCTTGAGTAGTTTTAAGTGTCAGAAAGGTTACTTGAAAAGCATGAAAGTCTGTAAGTATGTATCTGTCAGTTAGCAGTGAAATAAAATATTTCCTAACAATGGGGGTATTGAAAGGAGGTTCAGATCTTTGGTCCTAATTTAAATTAACTGAACAGCTGACCCTCAGCTTAGAGCAACTTTATAGTAATATAGCTATGTTTGTAGCATATCATCTTATCACTGGAGATTTCGTGTTTTGATATAATAGAACCAGGCTGCAGGAACAAGTTTAAAAACATAAATATATATATATATATATATATATATATATATATATATATATATATATATATATATATATAGATACACACATTTAAACCATGCAGACCAAAGTAGGGTTAAAAAAAAAAATTCAGGGGTCCAGAAACCCACATTAATAGCCAGCATTGACAATTTTATAAAATTGATACCCTATTCTTTGTCCGTACTACTAGATAATTTTAAATTGAAAGTCAGTCTACAGAGCTGCCTTTTTCAACTTCTGCTTAACCTCCTTTCTCTAAGACAGAATTCCCCCTGGCTTCTAGTTCATTTCTGTAACTCAGGTACACCTACAGTAGATTTGGGGTTTTCATCAACAGCAGCATTTCGAGAATCTAATGTGAAGCATAAAATGTTTTCTACCAACGAAACAGGTCATACTATTATTACTATTCCATTAGCCAAGGTGACATGCATTACCAAAACAGTGAAATGTGAGCCAGCTGATTTTTACATTCCTAATGGGATTTTTTAGGGTTCATAATTACAGGCTATCCTATTGCTGACTTGGGGGTAGATTGTGAAAATAATGTTATGCTTCTAAACCAATTACTGATCCTTTGTTGACATTTTTGAATGGTTTCCACAAATGCATATCATTAAATGGAAAAGTATATGTTCTGAGGCATTCTGGGTCTTCTCTTTGAGTTAAGCGACAGTTTTGTAAAAACAGGATGGCAAAAAAAAAAAAAAAATTGCTAAAAGGTATGCTTTGGTTACCTGGTCCAAGTGAACAACAAAAAAGAAAATGCTATTGAAACATTTAAAATAAACAAATAAATAAAAAATAAATAAATACAGAAACGTCTGGTAAAGCATATCCAAGTTTAAAGCTTTACACATTGAAATACACTGAGATTCTCTTGAACCTCCTTTTTTCCTCCATCCCTGCCCTTTAGTTCTTTCACTGAAGAACACACATTGACAATGGAGCCTAATAGACTGAGCTGTTCTAAGATGGAATTTCTGGAACCATACCAGTCTGAAAGGTCAACTAAACAATTTTAAGTGCTGAAACCAGATTCTGGTGTGTGGATTAACCCTCTGAGTTCTAGTGATTATATGCAAGTTTCAAGTGGGTTAATGTGGTTTGTCTACTGGTAACTCACTTCTGCTTGGTCTTACCCTGGTTACAAGTTTTCCCTGTGTAGCCTGGGTAACATTTGCACTTGTTTGGTCCCACACACTCCCCATGTTTACATCCAGGCTGGCAGAGAGCTGTTGGTGGAAAAAAAAACAACAAAACATGTTAGTTAATATCAAATATTGGATAGCTTTTATAACTAATGGTTTTGAGCACTTTCATATGGAATCTAAGTATTTAGGAGGTCTACCACATAAAAAAAGACATTGTGTCTCTCTACCTTTACAGCCTTTTTAAATCTGACAGGGTCATGTATAGAAAAATATGACATTTTAATAGACCAAGACCAGCAACTTCAACAACAGATACATTGCTGCAATTGACTGTATCTCATGCACTGTGACATTCAAAACTGGTGTTCTTTTCTTTTTTTTTTTTTGGTATGGTAATCATGTTTTTCAAAGGTTTTGGTCTTTTTCATGTTACTTCTGCCTAGACTACTGTTTTACAGACGTGGATTTAAATGGCTTGTCATCCAAGAGTTACTAAGCTTAGTTAAAGCTGAAATAACATGTTTTCCACTTTATGGAAAACATTTTTAAAATTATTTGGAGACAGCCAAATTCTGAAATACCCACAGCAAATGCTGTAATACTTTCTGAAATGACAGGTGAGGATTGAGCATGTAGAAAACATATAATTATAGTATAAATATGGAGACATAGGCCTACATGTTTTAATTGTTATTTTTGAGGTAAATATCTACATATAAATTCTTAATTAACAATTATATTTTTTTCTTATCATTATCACTTTCGTTCTCTGTATCACAAACTAAATAAGGAGATGATGATAAATGACTGTTCTTTATTGTTTCCTTGACCGTCATGGTGGTTACCAGTTCGTTATATACATAAACATAAAAGAGATTGCTAAAGAACTACATGAATACTTTGTTTGACTGTGTTAAACCACAAACTCATTGTTTAACTAAAACCAAAACCTTCCTAAAATTGTTTTACATTTTGTATTTTCGTGCTAAGCTTAGATGCACGATACTGGCATTATTCACACTCAAAGAGCAGTGTATTTTTTACTGCACAATGTTTGTACCATCTTGTCTCTGTTGTTGAAAATGCTGAGGTCAGGAACTGGAGTCATTTGGGAATTAGGCCTCTCACAACCAATTTATTGTTTTAGGCCATCAGACAATAAAAGTATCCAGGAGTGAACAAGTGGAATACGTCTGTTTCATCTCATCACCTTTACCACCTGAGACCACACAGTTCTCCTAATGGGATGAAAGTGAAAAGCGCTACGATAGTCTTCCAGCTATGTTTAACATACACCCCATGCATTCATATAGAAATGAACAAGAATGTTAATAAATGGCGGGTGACTGAAACCTTCCAATTACAGTCATCCAAGGTGATTATTTTTGCCAGCAGGATGACTCAAAGAGTCCCTTGCCAGCCTGGGATTATTTATACTGTATGGTCATGTGTGTTTAAATATACCGTTCACCATAAGCCTTCAAAAAACACTTCCGCAAAAGGGCCAGTTTCATGCTTGGTGGGATGAAGGCCATTCCTTTTGGAAATAATTGGCTAGGGGTCAATAATTCCTTATAATTCTTCAACAGATGCTGTGGGATACTTAGAAAGATGTCATCTCTAACAGCACCTAATCAGAGCCTTGACAGATGGAAGTCTGTATGGATTACCTCAAAGCAGTATTCAAACAGTGACCCATTGCCAGCAGTAGTTCAAATGTTCATTATCCAATAAGGTAATGGAGGATGTTGTCCCTGTCCTTCAGTACCCTTTTCAAGACTAATCTGTCATAATCTGTAGAGCCACTGCCCCCAGATCCCTTAGCGGTAGGCAGATTGCCACATTACCATTATTCCTGGTTGATGGGTGCAATCAATAAACGAGTAAGAGGTTATCCACAGAATAAACTGTAAGTCTGTGATGGTTCAGGATATAGCCAAGACAATGAAGGTATTTCGACTTGAAATGTAACATTTTAAACCAGTAGTCTTCGGGACTGAATAGCACTAGTGGTTTTCACATCAAGACTGAACTACCGGTAATTGAACTTTAAGACAGTGCCTACTGACTTTTTTTTTTTTTATCTAAGCAGACGCCAAGTTCAATAAGGTAGGAAATCTTTATAAGATACAACACTGTTCGGGTGACAAGAGACTCTGAGCAGGCTGGAAGACTTCTTACATACTTAGCGTATAAAATTTTTTTAATTTATTACATAATATATATTATATATATATATATATATATATATATATATATATGATATATATTATATATATATATATATATATATCAGACCAAGCCCCCCACCTCAATTCGCCCCTTTCATCCTATCATCACCCCTATGTAGTTGTCTTGTATTTTTTTCGTTTCATGTATCACTACAGACCCACATCTAAAGTGATTATTCGGAATTCAGAAGAACACTCACCAGCAGCAATTTTCTTTTTAGAATCAGGAAATCTCTGATGATCGCATCATCCCTCTGTCCAAATCCAGATGAAATGGCTAATGAAATCCACCCGCTATCCTGTTTTATCAACACAGCGGCTCATCCATATCAGCCGCTGCGGTGGTACAGTACTCGATCCTGCTGCTACTGTCTCCAGTGTTCTGACCTCCAGAGCTAAACGAAATCTTCCTTGGCATGCATTTCCAGTGTGTCTTTTAAAAGACTGACAAATTCACAGTATTCTGAAAGCTCTGTTCGTAAAGGTGTTTTTCTCTGTTTTTCTGTTTTTTTTCCGCCAAAGGTTTCCTCCTAAAAAGAAAGGGGGTTTTTCCTTTCCACTGTGCGGAGGGTCTTCACATAGTCAGCTGGGAACAGCTTATTAACCCCTTTGTCATGTTAAATGTTTTCTTTTCTTGTGTTAAATGTTTGCTCTCCTTTCTTATGCTTTGGCAGTTCTCCTTTTGTCTGTACACGTCTTTAGCGGGGAGCCGGCAGATCATTCTTTTGGGGGTTAGTGATTCCACTTTCTCCAACCCTTTGTTAAGCTTTGCTACATTTACCTCTCAGAGGAGGGTTCTCCATGAGTCAGAGTGGACCCCTGGCCAAACCCCACTTTTCGCATCGCATGATCCTTTACTTCTTCTCTTCCAGGTTCTGAATCCTCGTTTATGTGAGGGCCTCCAAGTGGCGGGACCCCTCTTCGTTTATCGGGTCTCCTCAGTGACAGAATGTAAATGTTGGGCTTTGAAGAGGTGGCACACCCCTCTCTATATGTTCTTATATCTACTGACGCCATGGTTTTCTTTCCGGTTCATGAGCCTCTTCATATTTCGGGTCACCTCAGAGACAGTGTCCCCTCTTTGTATGTTGGTCACCTCATAGACGGTGGCCCTCCTCCTGTTTGTTGGATCTCCTCAGTGACGGAACCCCCCTACTGTATATATTGGGTCTTAGAAGAGCCTGAACCTCTCTCATGTGTCTAATACATAATAATCCATGTTTTTCTTTCTGGTTTGTGAGGCTGTTCGTATGTCGGGTCACCTCAGAGACGGTGACCAGTCTTTGTATGTCGGGTCTCTTCAGAGACAGTGACCCCTCTCCTGTTTGTTGGGTCTTCTCAATGATGGAACCCCCCTTCTATATGTTGGGCCTTTGAGGAGGCAGAGCCCCTCTCTTTACATGTTCTATGTTACTAAACTCCATGTCCTTAAACATTACATAAGGTGGCCTTGCTCCACCCAGTGAACTTACAATCCTTTACTGAACCTGGCCCTTTACTTCCTATTATTTACCTCCCTAGTTTGGGACTTTACTATCTACATATAATAGTGAAACCCAATGGGAGGAGAAGTACAGGAGCAGCCACTACCAGTCAGTGCCTGCCCCTATTTCAGACTGTATCTCTGTGGGGTATTTAAGGGTTTTGTTTCCATCCAATAAAGATGGCTATTTCCCATCACATCACCAAGACAAATGACCTCAAGTTCCATAATCATGTTGCATTCCTAACACACTCCATTTCCTTCACCCAACATTCTAACATGATACTGCAGAGTACAGAGTATACAAAATGTATTGCACCAAGACTTTGGTTGGACCAGACATCTTGCTAACCTTGGCCGGGTTGTGTGTTTCCTGAAACAATAAGTAAGGCTAAGAAAACATAATGAGGGATTATTTACTGCAAAGTATCACACATATTTCAAGCATGTTCGACCAAACTGTGGCTATAGCAAGTGCCACTGTGTGGTGGGGTTTCAGACAACAGAAACATTTGCTGCTGCTGCAGGGGGCTATTACATCTCACTTAACCCAGGATTTAAGGGCCATGTCTTCAGGACACGGTTTGCCAAGATTATTGCAAGAAATATGTTGAGCTAACCTTGGGGCTGGCACCTTATCCCGACTAATCTGTAGAGAGCTGCAAAACAAATGTCCAAAAAAACAAATTCCAGACTTAAAAAAAAAAAAAACATAAAACAAGGCTGGACTTGGTTTCTCGACAGCATGCATTCCAAAAGAGTTACACACACACACACACACACACACACACACACACACACACACACACACACACACACACACACACACACACACACGCATGCACACACACACAGATTTCACAATTTGTATTTCTCAAATAAATTATCCAGTGCCGTAAGAACCAATTCCAATTGTATTGCATTGCACTTATTAGGTATCATAATTTACAAAAATCTTTGTTTCTTCACTTTTTGCAGGTAAAACAAAAGATCAAAGGGATGCAATTATGTATGATAAGACTAAATACTCCCTGGTATTAATTTAGCAAAATAAAATTGAGGCTTTTTATGAAAGCATGACCAGCAGTTGTTTAGGAGACAGTATCCTTTTGCTTATGGTTTTATTTTTCCCAGTTACAATATTGCTGTATTAACCTGCAAAAAAAGGTCAACTCCCTATATAAAATAAACACAATTTAACTAAATCCTTGTTTACATGATTTAAGGTTTTTTAAGAAAGCATGTGATTGAAGTGACATTTGTGTAATTTGTTCAAGCAGTTTAAATTGTTGTAGCTACTGATGTATACAAAAAAGTACTGATGCTATTCTTAAATTAGAATAAACTATAAAGCCTTCCACTGTTGCTTAAAATAAAATAAAGATTTACATACATGGATACATGGGGGTGTCTGTATGTCTGTACATCTGTATGTAAAACTTTTCCATGTATCTAAAAAAAACTTACTAAATCTTGATGAAACTGAATATTAACATTATTCAGCACAAGTTATTGTAATGTTCAGATTGTGGGAATCTATGGCAGTGTCTCTAGGTCTGTATGTCATACTTACATTTTGCATGTATTTTGCGAATAATCGAAGTTGAACATTACCTTGAACACATCATTGCCTTAAATACCAAATATGTCTTATTCTATACTATTCTGTAGATACTATTGTGACTGAGAAAGAATGAATCTTCGTTATAAATTTCCCTCCTGACCTGTGAGGTTACGGCGTAAAAGGAACAGAGTACCCGGACTGGATGGTCGGACAATTCATTCCAAGGGTTATGTGGAAGTCGGCCATCTAGAATGGGGGTGGAGCTACGGTACACCAAGTCATTTCCCCAGAAGGGATGCGATGTGGCAACTGCAAATTGGAGGAGAAACGGTTGCACTCGTTAACCAAGGGGTATGACTGACTTTACAAAAGGGGATGTGGCTAGGTGATCTGTTCCTTTGTTTATGGTTAAGAGAGAAACGCTGAAGGACGAAAGTAAAATAACTGTAAGTGTTTAGAGTTTGTTTGTTTTGTCGAGTCTAATTGTACGGTTCGTTATTTATTAGATGGCTAACACAATCTGGAGCTGTCACTTAAGGCCAGCGCAAACTCAGACTACACTTCACCATTGTTCATGGGTAAATTGTAATTACACCTCTTGCACGTTAGCACTCACTGTGGACTTTTTTTTTGTCATACTGATATGTGTCATTTTTTATTTTACATACATATTTGTTTAATGCTACATCAAGGAAACTCTATGGGTTCAGCTCGGTAAAGGAAGACAAGTACTTCCTACTTACATTTGCAGTATCTTGCCAGCATTGAAGAGATACTGAGAGTTTGATGAGAAGTAGGGATATCTATTTATATATAATGTCATGGAGTACAGCTGCAGACTACTGTATTAAATTGGATATTTATATTTGGTTTGAAAAGGGTTAAAGACATTGATGTCTATTCAATTGATCCAACCGGTGGTAGATATAATATCAATACTGGTTTAAATCTTTCAAACTACTGGACCAGCATCTCTAACATTATAGTTTTATATTTAAAAAGTAAAATCACAGATTTGGTCCAAATTTTAAATTTAAATAATATTGGTATTTTGATCTGCCAATGTTTAGATCAATTGGATAGACCCAGTTGTATTGTATATTGCACATGTGACACAATGAACAAACTGGAAATGTGGAAGTAACTGTGGATGTTATAACTAATAGCTTTTTAGTATTTAGTGCTGTTGATTGTTATTAATTAAATGTACATCTACTGAAATATTTGACATATCTACATGTCAAAGCCTGAAGGATGAAGTGTAATGTTATTTAGGATGCTTTTGGAGCTGAGTGGGCAATTCAAAACTTTCAGGCAATACACACATCATTATTCTAAATGTAAAAACAAAGAAAAGGTGATGAAAACTTTAAAAAAAAAAATAATAACTTCAAATAAAATCTGGCTTTGCCCTGAGGCTATGATCACTAGCAGACCAATGGAGGGGAAGCCTGACAATGTGTCCTCTTTTTTTAATGTGTGTGCTTTTGCACTTCAGTCTCTGGTGCTCGGTGTGGTGTTTTGAAAACTATAACTTTCATGAGTTTATGTTACCCAACTCCCCCGCAGCACAAGTCTTCCTAAACAGACTCAAGCATTGAAAGGGTTATTTACAACTCTTTAGGTTATTGTTGAATTACAAATAATGTGTCCATAATTTTTTAAACAAACTTTTTTTATTCAAAGCTACAGTGGTTAAACCGAACGCTGTTATATGAGGCGTAGGTTAAATGTCAGCAGAACTTGCAAAGATAATGTACAGAATGAAATGTACTGGTTGCATAAGTATTCAGCCCTTTAAGTTTGTACTTGGTAGAAGCTATAAGTCTTTTTGGATAGGTCTCTACTAGCTTTGCACAGTAGTGTGGTAAAATTTTTGTCCATTCTTCATGGGAAAATTGCTCCAGTTCTGATAAGTTTTTTGGGGATTGTCGATGGACTGCAATCTCTCCATAAGTCTCGCCATAAATTTTCGATTGGATTGAAGTCAGAACTTAGACTTAGAACTTAGACAAAAACATTAATTCTCTTCTTGTTCAATCACTCCAGTGTGGTTTTGGCTTTGTGCTTCAGGTCATTGTTCTGCTGAAATGTGAATTTCCTCCCCAGTTTCAGAGTCTTGGCTGTCTCAAACACGTTTTCCTCAAGGATTCGCCTGTACTTTGCACCATCCATTCTCCCCTCTATCCTGACAAGCTTCCCAGTCCCTGCTGAAGAGAAGCATCCCCATAACATGATGCTGCCACCACCATGCATGACAATTGGGATGGTGTTGACTGGGTGATATGCAGTGTTGGGCTTGCGCCAGACGTAGCGCTTGTATTTTTGTCTTGTCTGACCATAAAACCTTTTTCCACATGTCTGCAGTATCATCTTCATGTTTTTTCGCAAACTTCACACATGCTTTAAGATAGGTTTTTTGAGTAATGGCTTCTTTCTTGCCAGCCATCCATACAGGCCAGCTTTTTGTAGGGTTCGGCTTATTGTTGATGTGTGAACACTGACTCCCATCTCAGACACAGAACTTTGCAGATCTCTCAAGGTCATTGTTGGCTTCAGAGTGACATCCCAAACCACTTTCCTGCTTGCCTGCCTGCTCAGTTTGGGAGGGCGACCTTATCTGGGTAGTGTGTGGATGGTATGATGCATCATCCACTTCTTAATGAGGGACTTCACTGTGCTGAAAGGGTTAAGTGCCTTTGAAATTTTCTTGTACCCTTCTCTGGCTTTCCTGTACACTTCTACCACTTTATCCCTGACTTGTTTCAAAAGCTCCTTGGACTTCATCGTAGCTTTGTTGGATCACTATATTACAGCTTGAAACTCTTTATATACCTGAGGGAAATTATCTACAAGTTAAACCACTTTGAGTACACACAGGCTGATTTCTCTAATTGTGTGACCTTTCTAACAAATCATTTGCACCTGAGCTGATTTAGGGCTGCAGTAGCAAAGGGGTTTAATACTTATGCAACTGAGATTAATCTGTTTTTCTCAGTAAATCTTACTTATTTATATTCCATATGCATTTTTAACTTTATCAATGTGGAGTAGTTTGTGTAGATTCTACATGTAAAGTCTAATTTGAAAGCGTCATGGAGTATGATCAGGTGCCAACAAAATGTGAAAACTTTGCAGTGGGGTGAGTACTTCTGCAAACCACTGTGTGTGTGTGTGTGTGTGTGTGTATATATATATATATATATATATATATATATATATATATATATATATATATATATATATATATAGCACATATATCTCCTTGCTTGATGAAAATGTAGTGTGTCGTGACCACATTATTAGGCAGTTCTTGAGTTAAGCTAGCCTTTGCATAATTTAATTCACCCCAGAGGATCCCTGCACTTTGGAACAAGTCATACAACTCACAGAATTTTGCTACCTGCATAATTTCAACACAAAATGTTGTGTTTTTGCAAGAAAAAGGATACTGTCCACAAAACACTGCCAGCTATTGCAAGCATTGGTTGCTAGTTTTTTTTTTTTTTTTTCTTTTTGATGTAAGCATTCATTACAAAAAAAGTATACTGATTGTTATGAAGCCCAGTTAAACACAGTTCTTTACTAAAGATGAATGTACGCATCAGCTGCATGCATGCCACTTTGGTAAAGCAATTACATTAACAGATATTTAGTGCTGAAACAAATTATTACAGATGCACAATCTTATCAAAAGTATTTAACCACCTGTTTTTATTTGGTTTAAACCAGTGCCTTATGTGGAAGCATAGTGTCAAGAACAGACTGTTCAAAAGTAAAAGACAACAGAGCTTGTTTTGCACATTACACAGAGGATAACGTTCTAACTGACTCTCTTTAGAAGCGGGAGAACCTTTTACTTACTAATAATGGACTTGGACTGCCAATTGAGCCTAATTGTGTAGTAGTTTGGTGATGTGGGTAATGTCCATACTGGGCTAAGTTAGTTGAGCCTGATTCAAAGACCTTCAAAGGACAAAGGCATAAGAGGCAAGTGAATTAGCTAGTTCCACTGACTAGTTCCTTTCAGCTTTAATACTTGAACCTGGAAGGTATACAAATATCCCCAATTATTCCTTTATTATTTGCTTTACAATGGAGTTAATACGAAACTTCTTATTTCCAACCAAATCAAAGGTCGGTATTTCTGTAGTGTACCCTAAATTTGCTATGAAGGCTGTCAATGGCTGTGAAGACGCACACCGTCTGATAGCCAAGCTGTATGGTAAATGCTTTAAGAGCTACTGTGGCTTCAGCCAGTGCAATAGCAAGATGCTAAGGGCAGGATTTTCAAAAAACAGTGTTAAGGTATCAAACTCGTGGTAAGAGCTTTAGTACAAATTCAAATGAAATGTTTTAATTAAATTAATCCGTTAATGCTTTGAAATTGAGTTGATTAAGTCATTAATTAATGCATTTCTCTTTACAAAGCTTAATTGTTGCAGGTCACCTGCAGCACATTCTGTCTCAACGACAATATAAGGGGAACTCGTTAATCAAAATGCATGCTAACGAGATCAATACAAATGAATGGAAGCAGAATTTGCTGTTATGGAAACTGTTAGCGTACAGAGAGTGGGATCTCCCACCAGCGAGTAGCAGCCAAATGGAAATACAAAATAATCTGAAATATCATGTTGTGTATAATTTGTAAAATTCAAAATTGTGCATTTTGTCATGCAGAATGTACATTTATTAAGAACATTTCACATATGCTGATTTACGGTTATCTGGCATGTGGGTAAAAAAGGGAAAGCACGGATTAAAAAAAAAAAAAACATAAAAAATAAACCTTATTTACCCTCTTCGGAGGGATATTTTGTCATAGCTTAAACTTTGTCTTTTAATGTGCAAAAAAATACCGTAAGCCATTTATGTATATTGGTTGAAATTCTCTTTCTTATGATGACATCTGTTTTTGTCCGCATTTTAGTATGTATGACTGTAGGCTATAAATAAATATGTTTGAAGTGCCATTTGTGTTTGTAGTTGTTAGCTATATATCATTTTAGCAATACAACAAACGTTTTGTAAAGTTACAAATGGTGAAAACAAGTGAATACATTTTCATAACCACAACTATAGAAAAGGCTAAAATATTTTAATAACTACAAATATTGAATTATCTATGTTGTTTGTAAGAAAGTAACTCTGGCCCAGTACACTCTCACTCTGTGTATCATCAGCTGCGGTCTGTTAAATTTCTGTTTCAAGGTGAGTTATATGCTGTTTCGTTAATTAAAACCCTCCTTTTTCAAGTGTAAATTAACTCCTGTTAAATTGTGACAATTAACGCAGATTTGCTTTTAAATTCCCACGCAAACAAAAGAAATAGTTGCAAGAAGCCCTGCTCGTTAAGACATTAACATTATTTTGTAAATCAACATAATTTTGGAAATCACGTTAGGACGATTATAACGAAACAGGCATAACGACCTCTTGAAAATGCCAAAAATCAGTGCTGCATCCCGATTGGTTGATTAACACTGGAGTTATCATTTACAACCTTTTTAAAATCCTGCCCGAAATACTATAATGAGTTATTATGAGGTTCTGACACTGGCATTCTATACAGTAGCTTGATAGCAATGTAATGTTATAATGCGTTCCTCTAAGTCAGGACAACTCGGTCCTGGGTACCCCCTATGGCTGCTGGTTTTCATTCCAACCGAGCTCTCAATTACTTAACTAGACCCTTAATTGAACTGATAATTTGCTTAATTAGACCTTTTAACTCATTTTCAGCTCTTAAACAGTTGCAGTTCAAGTTATGTTATAGCTAACTTGAAATATGCAACTGTTCAAGAGCTGAAAACTAAAAGTTAAAAGGTCTAATTAAGGGTCTAGTTAAGTAATTGAGAGCTCGGTTGGAATGAAAACCAGCAGCCACAGGGGGTCCCCAGGACTGGATTTGAGAAGTCCTGCTCTAAGTGGTACTCAACTCTGGCCCTCAAGATCCATTCCAGTCCTGGTCTTTATTCCAACCACGTCATAAATTAGTTAATTGCCTCTTAGCAGCTTCAATTAACTACATTAGAACCTGCTTGGAGTAAAAACTTTGACTGGAAAGCAAGTCAAGTTCAGTATCACTGCTTTAGGGAGTTGTCTCTCAATCAGGCTTTAGTCAACGTTGTCATTTACTTTCGCTTTTATTCTTGTTGCTGATACATGAGCAAAGAGTTAGGGCAAATGGTAAGAGCCTTTATGGATGTCGAAGCATCAGGTGTAACTGTAAGGGGTATTGTTTTATGATTATATCTATTTTCCTTTGCAAGGCTGTGGCAATGTTGCCCGCCCCTGTGTGTATTTCAATGTTATATGTTGCGTGTTGTGTGTTAATGTTGGTGCACAGTCATTGGTACATGGGATATAAATGGGTCTGTGGAACACAAGTTGTTTAAAATATATATTTGCATTTAGGCACTAGGATTGCACAGCACTTTACGTGCAGGTAAAATGTAATAATATGCGAGCACGGGGAATTGCACTTCATTAATTCACGTGCAGCTGTACCACGACTCAAATTGAATGATTGATTAGCAATTTAGTCTCGGAACAGCTGCATAAAAGCAGCATGTTTTAACTCACTCGGGGTTGTGTGTTCAGTGAGTGGAGAACGGGATTGGAGACGGAGGTAATAATCATAGTAATAGTTAAAATACAAGCTCACTGTGTTTTGTCTGTGTAGTCCGTTTTGTTTGTCTCTTTATTTTGGCGAAAGTGCCGTGTCCTGTGTGTTTTGTCTTTAGAGCCTTTGTCTGTTTCATTATTAAATGCTGAGCAAAACCAATCAAACCACCAAACTCTACCTCTTTGTTGTTTATTTGTTGGTTCCTGTTTATGGTCTGACGTCACCCACTGCAGCCACCTTTGTGACAAAGGGTAATACTGGAGGCAAAAGGGACACTGGCAAAAACATGAGGGTATTGTCGTATCCCTGGTTCTAGAGTCCTGCATCGGGTCGAGTACCTGCGGGTGCCCGTGGGTGACCTGCAAAAGCAGGTCAGTTTGGGTGAGAATGTGAACTTTTTCACGTTTTTTTTTTGGTTCGGATGCGGGTCAAAATTAAAATTTTTGGTTCAGGCTCAGAAATGAATGAATTTGAATCACCAAAAACGTTTTCTGTCCTTTCAGCGTTCTCGTCTGTAACCCTTTCCCAAATAACGTATTAAAAGCTAAATGTACCGTTATTGCCCACACTAAAGCAGGAGGCGATTAGGGAGGAGTCAGCTGACAAAGCAGTGTTCTAAGTTTGAATTGTCATTTATTGGATACATCACAAAATCCTTTTCAAACGTCTGCTTGGTGATATTAAAAATGTCTGTGGACGAGGTGAAACAAAAGATAGAGCAAGGTTTATATCATGTAGTGGATAATAGTTCAAGAGGTAAATCAGAAGTGTGGATTTTTTTTGGAATCATAACGAATAAAAATAATGAACATATGACTGGATTCATTGCTTGTAAAACCTATCATTATGTTTTTGTGAATGACAGCTACAACACTGGTACAGCTCCCTTTCAACTGGTGTCACAAAAAGAATAGACAGGTATTTTATAGTAAAGTAAGCAGAGATAGTTAATATGTTATGATGTTAAAATATATCCAGACCACTAGAGAAAGCTAGCACACTGTACAGCCTACAGCCTTGTATAAGTCTTAGTCCTGGCCTCAGCAAAAAAAAATGTTTTTTGCCATTGACAATGCTTGCATTTCACCTACCCGCTTGGGGGTGGTAATAGCAAGCAGCAAATCTGTCTCTAAGGACAGGAATTGCAGCAAATGTCTCGCTCAGGGGCCAGACTCAGAGCTACAGAACTGTTGGGTCTGTATGTCACAGAGTGCCCCACGATGGGCCAGCAACTCTCATGGCTGAGCATAAAGGACCTGTGCCAGTACCGAGAACCAAGTCCTACTAGGCCACTTCAGGGCCACTAAGAGCACCCGAGCCTGGTCTTGCCTGATCTTCTCTAAGCACATTGTAAGCAGTGGCAATGATGGAAAAGCACAGAGCAGAGTCTTGGGCCATCTGTGGTCCAGTGTGTCTATGCCAAGAGGGTGTACATTAGGGAATACCAGTGGGGACAATCAGTGGTCTCCTGGGTTGCAAAGAGATGTATCTCCACCTGCACCCCCTGGCCGTTCTAGACAGCGTCACAACCTAAGTTGGAAGCATCTGTGGTCACCACCTCTCTCCTCATGACACTGCCCAGAACTGTGCCTATGTTGTTTCCACAATGAGAGAGCTTTCAAACAGTGACATAAGACACTGGTCAGTCCAAGACATGGTGTAGGACCCTGTGGTTGAACCAGGCTTGGAGACGGCGCATGTGTAGGAGCCCTAAAGGGAGAACCAGTGATGCTGCCGCCATCAGGTCCAGAATCTCTGGAATGTCATTACCACCACTGCTGCATTGGGCTGAAAAACTTCATATTTATGGAATCAAGGCTTCTGCCGAGATAGACAACCCTCTGGGAGTGTGTCAGATGGCAGCGGCCTCTGCACTGCGCACCCTGAAGAGGTTCTGTGCATTAGCCCTAGTAGGGGCTGTATGAGCCTGCTTCTGAGGCTAAGGGTGCCTGTTTTGCCATTTTGTTGCCGGCTTATTGGCTGGGGGCTTCTGCTTGGGGAGGAGGTGTTGCCAACTCCCAGGAAGTTTCCTGTGCTTGGTGAGAGCACTTTAGCATCTCATCCACTGGCATCAAAACATATGACCTGGTGCATCAATGTCAAGAATTGACACCTTATACTTGTCAGGCT
This sequence comes from Polyodon spathula, assembly GCF_017654505.1. Lineage (NCBI taxonomy): Eukaryota > Metazoa > Chordata > Actinopteri > Acipenseriformes > Polyodontidae > Polyodon > Polyodon spathula. The sequence continues at coordinate 70,387,617 of NC_054534.1, forward strand.
CTCGGGTCTGAGAAAGCCAGAGCTGCCTTCTTGCCACCACCAATGTAGCCATGCTCCCGCCCAATGCCTGACCATTGTACTTAGATAACTGGAGCAAGTGGTTATTGACTAAGCTCAACTTGTACAACCAGTGGGACGAGGGCCTGTGTTCAGTGGACAGAACCTGCAACAGCTCGGACTGGTATGCCACCAGTATGCTAATCTGGTGCATGCAAAATGCTGACCATCTTCCACTACTTAATGGTTTGAGCATTACACAGCCTTGTAGTTAGTATTAGATGTTCTGGAACTTAGACACTTGCTTTCAAGTTGGGGACATGCTCCATTACTTATACATAGTCTATTTAAGAAGATAATCCACTTTGTTCTCTTAATTTTAGCTTTCTATTCTTACTCAAAGAGAAAATCACTAATACCACTTGCCTCTTTAGGTTTCTACAGCCTTTTTGATCCTCCTTATAGAGTGTCTCATTAGGGTATTCCAATCCCGCTTTGAGCACAGGTCCTAATTTTGTAGTTATATTCAGCATGTGTGGGAAAGATTTATTGCAAAATACCTTACCAATATCCTGAAAGTGATATAAGGCAATTATTAAATGAATAACAGCATTTGTATGTACTAAGGCGCAAAGGTAGCAACAATGATATAGTTTACAGACATTGAATTGTATAAATATGTAATGATATTAACAGGACCATTGTGCAATGTTTTTTCCAAATCTATTGTATTGCCATTACTTGTTATCTTCTAAGGCAGAGGTCTCCTACACTGGTCCTGCAGCGCTACAAACTCTCAGTTACTTAACTGAACCAATTATTGGCTTTATAAGTCTAGTTTAACATGTGTTCCATGTCTTTAACCACTGATGACATAAAGACACATATAAAACCTGTAGGAATGAGACTCTCCAGGACCAGGGTTGAAGACCCCAGAGCATTATAACAGTATATTAATGACATTCTTCAGCTTCTTTTGTAAGGGAATACATCAATTGGAAACCCAATGGCAAACTCTGATATTGTGTTGTCTCAACGATCTGCTAAAGCCTTAACAACTTCTAAGTGGAGGTTAAATACTTTTGAAAGAAAGCATCACTGCATTCAGATATATTGCAAGATAAACACAACCAAATAAATAAAAATACTCTTTATCATAGCACATTTAACAAGCAAGAAACATGAAGACAGCTGCATGTAACTCAAATGTTGGGAACCAAGTGACAAAGCATATTAGTTAAGGCTCAAGTGCGTGTACACTAATTACAGCAGCTGCATGCAACAGTCCAAGCGTGGCTTGCAACTACATCGCCTTTTACGAAGAGCAAAAGCCCCAATGTACAAATAACCCAAGCACTTACGTTGTGCAAGCAAAAGCTGTAACATCATGTTGCAGAAGCCATGCAAACTACCTTGAATTTGTTCTATATATTGGGTGCCTAATAATGTCCAGATCACAGGCAATGCGTTAAAGAAATACTTTTTTTTTCCCAATGGCAAGTAACAAACCCCACTGAAATGTTTTAACTATTGAATATAATGCTTAATATGAGGCTGTGCCAATTTAAAAAAATAAACTTAAAGGAAACATCATAGTAATTACATTTTCTTGTAACCAAAAAATGCAACTTTTGCAAGCAATTTACAAATGTATTTGTGCCAGTTCTGAACTGACAATCAGCATGTACTATACATTTGGCTTTTGCACTGAAATAACATTAACACAGGTAGATACAACAAATGCTGTTTTTAACTTATTGTAACCCTAATGATTTAATCTGTATACACTAATACCACTAACATATTATTTAAATGGAATACATTCAAAATGAAATGTTCTGGATTTTTGCACATGGCAGTCAGAGGACTGGTGCTTGTCACTCCAAGCTCACAGATTCATATGCATTAGGGAGGCTCTGATACTGTACATGTCAAAATACTGGCACCTGCCATTTCTATCACTGTGATATCAGAAAAAAAGCTGTGGAACATACCACACATATTGCAACAAGAACATAAGATTCTTCAGTGTCAGATAGGAATTGTTCTGCTGTTCTTCCACCTGTTCTTTACTCTTTTGTAAATAGCTTGCAAAATTAGCATATGTTGCAAAACAAATGTAAGTGAAACTGTGAGTATTGTTTTGAGATTTACATTAAAATAAAGCAAGGAACATTTTCATAACTTTCTGGCACAAACCCATTTTGTGCCACAGAGTATCTAAACAAAATCAGGCCCAATTTCAAATGTACATTCACTATAAAGCTGACAAAAATTCACCTACAAGTGCATATTCCAGCAACACCCCTAAGCCCCTGTAGCTTTTACATTACAAAATGCTTGATTCCTTTTTACCAGTATGTTTCTACAGTAATGAACCAATCTTTTCCAAAGCCATTTTGTAAAAGATTGTCAAGTGTTTACAAAACCAACTTGGACACATTCCTGTGAATGTGTGTGTCTGTGCTAAAGCTCCAGGTGTTTCTAAGGGTCTCTTGCTGTGCCTGTGTGTTAAAGCCACTACACATGTGTAAAAGCCCCATCTAAGTCCTTACAAGCCCCAGCAATAACAGTACTCACGCTGACACTGGCCCCAGGACCGCCGTGTCCATCCCCAGCAGCAGTCAACGCGGGCTCCGTAGCGGCAGAGTCCATTTGAGGAGGACACCCGTCTGGGCCACCTGCAGAAGGGAGAGACAAAGACATACAGCCCTGAAACACGGGATACATATTTTTAAACCTTGGATATGTTCTACATTCCCTGGCAAATGAATTTGAATACCAGTATAACACACACAAAAGTGTATTTATTTATTTATTTTGCTCATACTGAGATATTTTATAGTTTTGCTTATTTCAACAATATTTTGTTTTAGCATTTTATTGAACAGCATTTTAAGGTTATAAGTAATTCTAGAAACTAAAATACATGTTTTCAATCTATATTGTATTATAAGTTGCAATCATGCATAATAAATTCAACCTATAAACTCAGTATTATTCTTGTCGAGCTGCATAGGCCACACAGGAAAAGAATAAATACCAATAATTACACTTTAACTTATTATAATTCATGATATAATTATAGGCTTATTCAAGCATGATTAAGCATTTGTTAATCTCTTATTTTTATGCTCTATGTCTATTATCAGTTTTCCAATATTATTATAGATAGAATTATTATAAAAACTGGATTAAATGTTGTAAATGAACATCAAGCACTCTGGAGACAGTCTGACTCTTAAAACTTGCATATTGTTGTATTTGGATTGTTTTGCATGCTAAGCAGTTCTCTAAGCTGCAAACTATGTGAGTGCTAGACACTGTATGACAGAATTACAACAGAGTGTAATCTTAATGTTTAAATTATGCTAAATAATTTGTAAGTGCTATCATTTTTGGGTATATGTGATGCTAGAAGCCTTCTATTAAGTACAGTCTCCAGTGGCTCTACTACCACATTGGTTCAACATTGGCAGGGCGCCACACATACAGGTACATAGACCTTTGCACTCTTTTGGGTTTGGGAGGAAAATCATCAAGGCATAGGTCACCTCATCCAACTTCAGAGACCCCTACTGGTCAGGTGGGCAACAAGGCCAGGCAGAGACTTGCCAGGCTGGGCTTCACCTCCAGCATTCAGTAGACTGGTAACATTTGTTGCTTAGGTTTGTCTGGTGAAAAAACAGTGGCTTGACATGGAGGTTGCCCATTGATCATCACTCCTCCTGTTCAGGAGGAAGATTGCAGCTTGTGAAGTAACTATGTTTTAAATACATACTGTACAGTACACTGTTTGCCATTGGTAGTCAGCATGCAGTTTTCTTTGAATGAATGTAACATCACATACAGGCATTTTTATTGGTCCTGCTCTCACAGGCTATGGAAGTGCTCATGTAAAGAAAACCTTAGCAGATTGATGCTAATGGTCACTACATGATTTATGCAGTTTATTTATGTACGATCATACTGAATTCAGTCATGATGAACTTAAACAAACCAAACAGACTGGTGTTTATATCAGTGCCTTTGGGATTGGGAGGTCAATGGTTCATTCGCCAGCTGCTTTAGATAATACCTTAAAACACAAATATACTGGCAGTCCATTCAGAGGTCAATGTTATTCAATAAGAGGATGCCCATCCTCCAATTTCCAACTGAATATATTTATATAATCATTAGGGAATTAGATAAAACATGTGGAATGCCCAGAGCAGAACCTCAGAATTGAAATACAATTTGGTCTTACAGTTCTTGATAACAGTTCTATATGACCTTATAGTGCATTGTCTCCTAACACCATGCAGGGAATTACTTGCAGGGAGGGAAAAGCTCCCTGAAGTACTAGTGTACTAATCGTGTATGTGTAGGCACACAGAGTGTGCATGTGTGGGGTGGAGTGGATTGTATTGCTTTACTTGGATTAAGAATAAAGTAATGTTATTTTTTGGAACATTGCCATTGCTTTTCTTTTGCTGCTCAATTAGTTTAGCACTTCAGAACAACCCACAAACAACTTCAATAAATACGAAATGAATGTAGAGTATGAACTGATTTTGCGTTACATTAAAACTTTGCCTTAACCCTACTTGGAAGAAGAAAAAATGCTAAGGAGTGTTTTGAAAAAATAAGTGAGGGTCCGTACAATAATTAACAGACCATACTCAACATGTCTTTCACAATCCAGCAAACATGAATTTTCAATTACAAGGGACACGCTTGTCAAACAGCAATAAAACATAGCCCTTTAGCAATTCTAATCCAACATCCTAATCCTTTCTTTCGCATACAGTAATTTAATTTGATTCTAGAAATACTGCTTTGTTAATTGCTAATTGTGCATTTCAAAATACAGGTACAAAAAAATGAGCTACATTGGTGGGCTTCAGATTTACATACGTTGTGGTCCAACTGGCACCTCACAGATTAAAAAAAAAGCACAAGTCTCCTATTCTACCAAACTATCAACAATAAATATCACAACAGTCGTGAAGCCACAAATTCTAAAAGGATTATATATATTATAATATATATATATATATATATATATATATATATATATATATATATATATATATATATATATATCCTTCTTAAAAATCCTTCTTTAACCTGTCTCCCCTTCATATATATACACTGAGTGCTGGTGTGGGGTGTGTTTTCATGGCACACATTGGGCCCCTTGATAAAAGTGGAGCAACGTTTGAATGCCATAGGATATCTGAACATCACTGCCAATCAGGTGCATCCCTTCATGGCAGCAGTGTATCCATCTGCTAATGAATCTTTTCAGCAGGATAATGCCCCATGCCACAAGGCTAGGATTGTCCAGGAATGGTTCCATGAACATGACAGTGAATTCAGCTTACTGCAGTGGCCTGCCCAGTCACCAGATCTCAATTCAATTGAGCATCTGTGGGATAAGACGGAACGAGCTATTCAGAGTAGAGATCCACTTCCAGCCAACTTGACACAACTGTGGGAAGCATTGGAGTCAAAATGGGCCAGCATCCCTGTGGAATGCTTTCGACACCTTGTAGAGTCCATGACCTGACAATTTGAGGTTGTTCTGAGGGCACAAGGGGGTGCTACTCAATATTAGTCCTAAAGTTTTGTATACTCAGTGTGTGTGTGTGTGTGTGTGTGTGTGTGTATCTATATATATCTATATCTATCTATCTATAGTGATCTGCAATACCTGTTGGTCAGTTTCATTTAATACCTCTGAGTTTATTTTAGACTAATGAGTTGTAAGATAAATTGATTGAGACAGTATTCACTAGTAACGACATGACACCCCACTAATGACATTTGAAAAACAATGTGGGCAAGAGCAGTAAAACACAATATCAACCAATCAGGCACCAGGTCTTTTGCTTTATTATAGCAGCTTAGATTCACTCGTGTACCAGTTCTCTGCACATGGAAACCACATTTTCACAAAATGTTACTAATAATCTTCAAAAACAGCACGAGTACTTTACGCATAGCTAATTTACTTATCAGCCCCCACCTTTACCATTCATTTGCATGGCGTCGGGTGAAAAGCTCGGTTTACTCGAGTAAAATAAACTGAGCAAACAGAAACCCAAAAAAACATTTTACACGAGACATTTTTCTTATGTAAAGGGCTCGAGTTAAAAAAAAAAAAAAAACTTGCATGGAAACCCCATGATTGATACTTAAATACTTTGCAGATATAACAGCTTAAAGTACACATGACAGCTTATAAGCATGATGCAATTAACTGCAAGGGTGGCCTAAAAATACCCCGGTTAAATATAACTGCAAGAAACACACAAAAAGACCAAACTTAGTATGTGAATTCACTGTTAATCATTCAATTTATTTTATCACAGATTTTTTAACATTTATTACAACAACAATAATAATCACAGATGGAGTTAAAATGTGGCATCTAAGGGATTTGATGATAGTTTTGTTGTTATTTTGTCTGCAAGCATTTGACCTAAACTGGCAAGCCTTTATCTCTTCTCCTCCAGCAAATTCTTGTACTTGGCCACATATTTAATTATTTTTATTTTTTTCACCTGAATCATGTTTGGACTTGAACTAATATTCATTGAAAATACAATCACATACACTTTAGACAAATGAAAAAAAAAATAACGTATGCCTGGTGCTTTGCCATTTTGGTTCTGAATGTGCTTCTGCTACTTCTGAATTGTACATTAATCAAAGCAGAGATAATGAAAAAGTCTCCAATCCATCTCACAGGGAACACAAAACAAAATTAGCCTGATGCAGCATTTGTAGCCTGTATGCCATACTCTGTGTGTGTGTGTGTGTGTGTGTGTGTGTGTGTGTGTGTGAAAACCATGTGGGTGTCTAATTACAGAGGAGTCTCACCTGAGTCAGTAGTAAGATACATTTAAGTTTGTATTGTCTTGGGAGTTCCAAATAGCTGCTTATCAGTGTAAACACAAAGCATGGGAAGTCACTATTTATTTTTCCTATGGGATTCTTAGTCAAATTCAGACATGCCTTCCAAATTTACTAACACATACTGTATGCTCAAAGCAAACTTTGGTTTGTGTCAAAACTGTTAATATCTGTATAAAATAATATAGTCTTATATTGCGTAAAATGCACCCAGTTTTCCTTATTTTCTTTGTAGCATTACAACATTACAGCTGAACATTACATAACTGTTTGCAATAATTTAAATTATGTAATTATATTTTAGCATTACTATTTTCTGTTTAGCAGTGCAATGTAGCAGTACAAGTACAGATATTTTCTAGTTCTGTACTGCTTAAGTTTATTTATAGACTACAGTAATATTTTAGAGAAAAGCAAATATTTTACAGGTATATCTATATATATATATATATATATATATATATATATATATATACTATATATATTATATATATATATATATATATATATATATATATATATAGATTAAATTATTTTAATATTTACTTTTCTCTAAAATATTACTGTATATAACTATATATAACTATGAACCAATGTAACTTTTTACACTTGGTATTACAAACGTAGATCTCATCTTACCTGCCGTCAAATTCACCAGCTGCTCCCAGATACAGCGTTGACACAATCACCAGCTTAATCAATAACTCCATGATTCTGACTGTATACACAGGCAATAGTACTGAACTGTGTCTTAAAATCCCAACGACAGTCCAGTACGAGGGAGGAATGGAACCCGGCAACTGGAAATTTGGGATTTAGTGCACTTTCAGATCCTGGCTGCTTTGTAAATAACACGTACAGTGAGTGTAAAGGGAATGTGACTGAGTCTGGTTTCCAGGTTTGTAAGCTTGAAGCAAATGCTGCTGGTAAGACTGTCAGTGCCCTTGGGAAAACTACACTCGTTAGGTTCTGAAGACCAGCTCACAGAGGCACAGGAGAGAGTCCTCACTGGTTGAACAGACGGAGTGCACTCCCTGCTGGAGTTACACAGTTCAACAGTTTATTTCTGCAGATACTTACTTGAAATCCCTCCTCTTACAAGATTACACGAATTTGGTGGCGCACTTTTTATTTATTTATTTATTTATTTAAACGAACTTACCCATGGCTCAATAATAATAATAATAACACGTTTTCCTAATATTGCGTACTTTAAATACAGTTGTTTAAAATACGGTACTTTTTCACCCAATGTACCACATTTAAATAGGCATTTTCCACAGGTAAAAACAATACCTGCAAAGCCAAATGTGTTGTACCTTTGTGTTGCACTGTGCTTTGCAGTTGATGGGCTTGTTTAAAAAAACGTGCCCGCTCCAGTCTGTTCCCTCGGAACGTGCATTCTCGGTATTGAGAGGACGGGCCCTCGGATCTCTCTTCAATGAGTGGAATGCGGGACTAGGTAGACACCACTGTAGCCAAGAACACTTTCATTATGCTTACTCCAATGTCACACTCAAGCTTGCAACAAGACTGGACATCCTATGAAGAACAACTGTATTTGCACATTTAGCAAGCCTCCTCATTTTTTTGTATATTAAAACTTTCAAACGTGTACGCAGCCAAAGTTAGTTCAAGACCTGTCAAGTTACTGGTAATTATTCCAATAACCAGTTCTTCTTAGGTTATTTTTAAAACAATTTATTTTGCTACTCAGTTGTATCCAGCTCGTCTTTCCTCCCAGCCTTTATCCTGCCTTTAGCTTGCATATCAAATTGGTATTGCAGTTTTGGAAGTATAGTGATCACTGTTTGGTTTTTTGTTGTTTTTTTTATTTTTTTTTTTATTATTATTATTTTTTATTATTATTTTATTTTAACTACCTGTGTAAATTCCAAACCTTTTCACTAGACAAACAAAAAATGACTAACTATACAACTGTGCCTTTGTTCCTCACACAAATGTTTCATTCTTGAGTATCTCTAAAATCTATCAGCATCATTTTACAAAACAAAGAACATACATAGAGTTGAACAATACTACAGACTACAAAGTGAACATTAAATAATGAACAATGATATTTCAATAACTTCCCCTCAGAAAAGACATATCACATCAACAATGTTTTGTCTAACAGATTGTGAAGTCTTCCTATGTCTTTCAAATTGCAGCCCCTTAAGTGCTGAAATCACAGAACCTTGGGAGACCCAAGAATCTGTGTGTGACTGGCTATTTGGGCCACATACAGTATTTCAACTTCAGACATTGCCTACTTATAGTTGTTGAATGGCCATGAAAAAGTTTCCATCAGGCTTTATAGAAACATGACCTGAATGAAAAATAGATCAAGGGCTTAAGAATGTGGAGCTGTATAATGCAAATGAAAAAACAGATAAGGATTTGTCCAATAGGCTGAAATGCATCAAGTGTTTCACAAATAAGGTAGTTTGTACAGGAAATAAAAAGCAGGAATTATATACAAAGCCATGCATGGTAGAACATGTGAAAAAGGAAACATCCAATTAAAATATAAAACCAGCGTGCTAGCAAATCCAAAGTGTATTTGTACTGTGCTTGCTTTGCTGTCCTTCCAATCATATTGTCTTGTATGATGTATCCTGATTTATCTCATAGCCACAGATACAAATCTTTGATGACACATGCATATATGATGTATACATGCAACACAGATGCTGCATCTATCACTACCTTGAGTGGATTTGACCTTAAACTGACTGTCCCAATAACATTAACTTCAAAATAACAGCAGTGATATAATTACCACAGATAATTGTGGGTTCACTTTTAAGTTTTCATGTTAGAGACTTTTTATTGCTGACATATATACAATAAATAAATAAGTAAATATGATCCAATTTCTAATTAAAATCCTGGCATGGATATCTTCAGAAGCAAGCATGCATGCATTCCCGTATCAAGCTATAAATAAATAAAAGTTCAAGTTTTCATTTATATTTAATTCATAATACACTTTTTCAGAGGAGATAATGTGTCTCTTGTTACAGATGGTCTGCATGAACTCTGGACCCAAGTTACATCATACGTGTTAGCAGCCAATGAGTTGCAACAAAGCTTGCTTAGATACAGTTATTTATTGTTGAACCTGTTATAAACATTTAGGACACAATGAATAGTGGAATTATGGTTTTGAAACAATCAACCAGTAGACATGTACTTGATCAACCTCATGTTAAAATATCCATTGGCATATATAACAACGTTTCATGGGAAACAGCGTGTTCACACCAACATCATGTACTGTAGCGCCATTCTCTTTTCATACTTAAATATAAAACCATACAAAATTGCCAGGGAACATGTTACATTTATTTGGTACAATGAACAACTAAGATGAGAAATGTTCTTCCAAAGCTAGCTGCATGGTTCAAAAATCAATTTCTAAAATCACCTAGCTGCTTCTTATGAGTGGCAATTATATACCCTGTTAGTTGTTATAAATGCCACTTGGATACATAATTTGATAATGTTTGGAGATCTGTGAGGCAGCTTTCAATGTCCCACACAGCTTTGATCATGAAAATAAATGTGGATTCATACAGTTCAGGTTAGTTCATAGCCCACATGAACCCCTACCGCCATGTTGTTCTTTGGGGAGCAGCTCTCTGGCTCCATGGATATAACCTTGACGGAGTAACTGTTTCTCTCTGCAGCCTCGGTCTGATCCAAGTCCACCAGGCCCATGCATTGCTTATGTATACACCTATTACAGAAGGCCATTAGTTGTGGCCAATTAGAATTTATCAGTGCTGAACTCTGTATTAACTACCTTGTTGGTGCTAATTGTTAAACTCTTGCTACCAATTGTAACTCACCCTCCTGAATTATTTCATTATTTTAATTACCTTATTGCTGCTAATAGAATATTTCACTGGGCTAAATTGGATATAAAGCATATAAACCAATGTTGGTTAGATGAGTTAAAACCTTGTGTTTGATTGATACGGGTTCGCAGGTCACCACTTTGATGGAGACATTGAAGGTGTTAATGCGAAGATATAGCCAGCACTTAATAGGTTTAATCTGATTGCCGCAAATGGATTGCAGATACCGTATATTGGTTATATAGAGGGAGGCTGATTGTTAAAGTTATGGGGAGACCAACACTACCAGGTTTAATTGGAATGAATGTCATTGAGGCTTGTAAGGAAGAGTTGTTTAAACAGTTTGGCCCGCGTTATCAGGAGACAGTGGTTGCTAATGGGATTGAGGGGGTGGTTTGACAACAAGTCCTGACTAGCTGTGAACAAATGCTGCAATTTAGTGATTCCACTGAACAGGTGAGATTTGCATCATGTGCTAGAGGACCAGCTATAGAGATTCCAGAAGCTCACAGATGTTGGTGCGCGCTCAGACATGCCCTCATCGAGCTGGGGGCCATATGTGGGTTTAGTGGAGCAGTTGCAAGAGCAGGGCCTGCCAGGACAGCTATTGATTGCACAAAGTTTGAGTTTTGAGGATGGAAGAGTGTGGGTGCAAGTTTTAAATATGAATGCTGAACCTGTTGTGCTTCCAGTGGCAGCCAAAGAGGTTGAATTGAAATTAGTGGGGAAGGATACTCTGGAGGTGGGGGTTATCTCAAGTGCAAACTCAGGCTGGGTCAGATAATGGGGATTGGCCTGTTGATATTCTACTAAATCAGGATCAATTTACAGAGACTCAGAGGTTGAGATTCTAATACTGTACTTGGACGATATTATTGTTTTTTTCCCTCAATTACAAGGCCTATCTGCAACACTTGGATTTAGTTTTCAATTGTCTTCAAAGCTATGGCCTAAAGTTGAAATCACCAAAATGCCATCTGTTCCAGTCTAAGGTACATTATTTAGGTCATGTTGTTTCAGAAGGAGGGATGGCCCTGGATCCAGAGAAACTATGAGCAGTACAACAATGGTCATTTTTAGGCTTTGTAGGGTATTACCGACAATTTATTGAGAACTTTGCCAAAGTAGCAGCTCCCTTGCATAGCTTGCTAAGTAGGATTTCTAAGCAGCATAAACAGTTGAGTGCATGGAGTTGGGTAGCCTTCAGAAGATATCTTTTCAAGAGTTGAAAGCCAAGCTGTTGCAAGCACCTGTGTTGGCCATTACAGATTATAGCTTGCCCTTTTTGCTTTATACTGATGCCAGCCTGGCCAGATGGGGGTAGTGTTAGCAAAAGTTCAGGATGGACAGCTTGTGGCTAATAAAATGAAATGACACAAATTACTGTTGATTGAAATTGGACATGCTTGCTCCAAAATGGGCTGTGGTGGAAAAATGTAAATAATATCTGGCTGCTTCTATGTTTGTCACTTTTATAGATAACAACCCATTGGCCCATTTGAATACAGCTAAGCTTGGAGCTGTTGAGCAGAGGTGGGCAGCGCAGCTGGCAAACTTCTGTTTTAAAGTATGATACCGCCTAGGTAAGTCTAATGCAAATGCTGCCTATCCAGGTGGCCGGTGATCAGTGAGAATTCAACTGATTTGGAAGATGGGATGTATGCGACCCCAGTGGGACGTGAGATCAATTATAATAAAGTCTAAGCTTGTTTACAGGTTTACGTTCAGGACAAAGCCCAATATGGTACAGTGAAGCGATTAGAAAAGAGAGCTGGCTGGGAACAAAGTACACCACAAGAGTAGATGGAAAGGCAGGTGGCAGATCCAGTGATGTCTCGAGTCGAGGTACCAGGTAGAGGCAAAGCCAACCAGGGAACAACAAGCGCTAGTGTTCCAGGGGAGTTCAGTTGTTACTCCGACAGTGGCCGAAGCTAAGTCTGCATCAAGGGTTACTTTGTCTAGTGATTGTTCCAGATGATGTTAGAGCAGTTGCATGACCAAGCAGGATACCTGGGAGCAGAGAAAGTGTTGGGACTTGTGCAAAGATGCTTCTATTGGACCGGCATGGCCAAATCAATAGAGACTTGATGCTTGGAGTGTAAAAGTTGCAGCTTGAGGAAGACCCCAGAGCAGCGGGTGAGTGTGCCTTTAGTGCCTATTAAGACAAGTTATCCACTGCAATTGCTTTCTGTTGACTTTTTGTCTTTAGATCTTGCAGAGAGCGAACATCAACACATCTTGGTAATGGTGGACCACTTCACTTGATATGCTGTAGCTGTCCCCACTCAGGATCAGACGGCCATAACCATGGTTCAAGCTTTGTGGCAGCACTGTATTGTGCCATATGGCTGCCTGATCATTACTGCCAGGTCAGATGGTCTTGGTAAGACATAAGAGGGTGAGGGGAAGGGTAAATTGGAAACCCAGTAGGAGTCCCAGCCTTATGTAATTGTGAAGTAACCGAACATTGAACTCCCAGTGTATGTGTTAAAGAGAAAAGATGGTCAGAAGACTGAAAAAGTGGTGCATAAGAATTTTTTTAACTCCTTGTACTTTCAGGTCTGGGGAGGGAGGGTTGAGAGGGGTGGGGCTTGATGAGGTTGACGGGACATCTTATGTGGGGGATTGGTTTTAGCAACAACTCTTGTTGGGAAGTTGTGCTACAGATGTTGCTACCCAGGCCAATGGACGTGATCAGTGGTCCTAATGAGATGATGGAAATGTATTACCCCAGCCGCCTTTAGTTCAAGGTCCCCACGCACACCAGAGCCTCCAGAATGGAGGATGCAGTAGCCATTATTACTATTAGTATCACCTCCTCCCGGGCAAGGAAGCAAAGTGACTGCATCGGGAAGGTCACCGGAACAGCTACTGCATTGAACTCAGCATATTACACAGGGCACTTGGCGAAAGAGATACTGTGATTAATGTGTTTTGTCTGTTTATTTTTTGTCTTTTTCTGTTTTTTTCTTTATTTGTGTAAAATGTGTGGAACCATTTAAATAGTTGGGAGATGATGTAGATACCTGTTACAGAAGGCCATGAGTTGTGGCCAATTAGAACTTATCAGTGCTGAACTCTATATTAACTACCTTGTTGCTGCTAATTATTACTCCCCCAAACTAGCTCTATATTTAACTACCTCATTGCTGTTACTTGCTATACCATTGCTACTAAGTGTAACTCGCCATCCTGAATTCTATCTTGAATTACCTTATTGCTGCTAATAAAATATTTGATTAATTGCATTTTAATAAAAAAATTCTTGCCCGAGAGTCATTTATTTGTTTATTAATGGTCTCTGTTCTGAATAAGTATCTGTCAATAACTTGCCCTCATTTAACTGAACGTAGCTGTAAAAGTTTTGCTTTGATCTGTTTCTTTGTACTGTATTAGAATTTACCTTCTTGTCTATATAATAGACATGCCTGCTATTTGTAAGTTTTGTACATTTGATGCACAGACTATAACCAGTAACTGATTGGTAAAGAGATTTTATTATAAATAAATTGTTACACTTTTACTTCTTGGTGATCTCTTTGTTCTTGTCCATTATAGGACTTTCCCCAATGTAACAAACCTGTGCATATTTTAGTCGATTTAGTAAATTTAAACTAAATTCTGAAGGAGAAATACTTTCAGTGACATAGTCTGGGTAAAGTTACCTGTCTTGACTTTTGAAAAATGTCTTACATCCCATTGAAAGTCATAAGGATAAAGTCAAACAGAAAAAAAACATCACTCACAATACCAACACTCACTGTGTTCCTTTCAACAAGAATGTGTGAGATTAGATTTTTTTATCCCCCCCCCCCCCCCCCCGCTCCTCCCAAAAAATATATGAAAATCCTGTAAATTTTAATGTCAAACTGTCTCATTGAAATTAGCTCTGTGGTTAAGCCATTTGTAAAAAAAAAAAATTCAATTCCATTCTATATTGATTTTTTTTTTAAAAAAGCATACATGTGTTTTTGTTTTCCTTGCAAAACGTAACGATCATACAATGAAAAAAGATCTATTGTTTTAGGGGGGTAGTTATTTGACTCACCATATGATTTTAGCTTTATACCTCAGGATGGAACATGTTTTGTTTTTTTTGTTTTCTCCGCACTAAATTAACATGCAAGTCAAATTATCCTGTCTGTCAATTTTGATAACATTCTATGATTCTATGAAATCACTTTTGCAGTATAAACAGATACTGCCTTGTTAAAAGCTACTTTATTTTTGTAGTACACATGACAGGTTTAGGATACAAACTGGCTTATGCTTAAAAAAAGAACAAAAGAGGGAGTGCTAGCCAATACAATCTTAAACGTACTTGGTATGTGCTGTTGAAAATTGTACAGTTATTTTATTGAAATATAAAAAAGTTGAAGATGAATCATGGATCCTCTTGACCATTATGAGACATTCAAGACTAATAAAGTACTGCTGATTGTGTAAATACAGTTGATTCCTTTTGTGGAAAACACTAAGATTGTCTTTGGTGCATCGTTTTTAATTACTTTATTTTAAAAGTGCATCAAAAGAGCAGTTCTTTCCATTGTAATGCAAAGCAATAAAAATTACATTGACATTTAAAAAAAAAAATTAGGCAAGCATCCTATATTTGGATTCAATATGGTTTAAAAATAATCTAGGGTAAAATGTTTTTTCATAAAGTTCAAAACAGTGTATAAAGAATTCCATTGGCATGGCTAATTATTTTGATAGCTGCTTCTGGGAATACACAACAACTCTCTGAAGAGAATCGCCCAGCAGTGGCTAAAACATTTTCTCTCTCTATCATCTATTTAAAGAGGCATCCACCACCATCTGAACTAAATTTGCTCTTTAAAAGTAATAATTCAATGCCAGGAAGTGAAATGTAAGACGCACATATTAACCGCCGGTCAGCAGGCAGCTGGACTTCTGTCTGGTCTGCAAACCTGCAAAAGGACCATCTGTTCCTAAAGGAGATGCATGCAGGGGAACGCAAGATTCATCATGGCATTAATCTGACCATGTTTCCTCTTTGCAAAAAAAAAAAAAAGCTTCAAATAGTGCTGCATTCAAAATGTTAACAGATTCAGATGTTATGCCAATTAATTTCGTATTACAGACAGACATATTGGATTGTGAAACCTATTTCAGATAATATATACTGTGATGTAATTCCTATTTTTCTTCTATTTAAAACAAGCATGTCAATGACATTCACCCCACACTAAAGCTTTTAATGCAAAATTCAGGCCATCAGTAACATAAAGAGTTGATTACCAAGAGCTTTATCAACTACATATGTAAAAATGTAAGTTTGACATACAAACAACTGGAAAGCTACTGCAACGCCATATACTGTACTTCCTTGGCAAGGTAACTAGTGGTGGCCATTATATTGCCATGACAACATATGGCAAAGTGGTTAATTGTGTTTTAGGTGCAGGTGATTAAAGAAGGGACAGACAATTCTGATCCAGGTGCAAAGGTTTGTTTTATTTGATTTGTCCAGTACCTGACGGTGAAACAAACAGTAAATAATAATGAAAATTTAAAAAAAAAATTAAAAAAGGAAATAAAACAACAGCGTGTATTTCTTAAATTATAATCCCCAGGTTTGCCCCGCAAATAATATGTTACTATTATGCACTCACACAAAACACAAACACAAGTCCGTTAGTGCGTGAATTAGTGCCAGTGGGGCAAACACAGTTTATTGTGATACAGTGCAGTGCTGTTCCGGGTTAATGCTGGCTTCTGACGACAGCTCCGGAATCGTGTTTAGCCGTCTAGTAATATATAACACAAGACAATTACAACAGACAAACAAAACGAAACACTCAAAAAGGTTTTTATTCCTCATGGGGTCTCTCACAGTCCTTGTCGTTCAAAAAGCTTTTAAACCAAATGAAGGAACAGATACATCGCTTCGACCCCTGTTTATATCGTCACTTGGTAAATGATTGCAGCCGCTCCTGTAATCCACGGCTACCACATCATTTACCTTCTGGGTCAATGGGTTAGTGTACCGAAGCTCCGTCTCTTTTCTACATGACCAATCGGGAGGGAAATTTACCACCAAGAATTATTGTTTTTCTGTCACACACCATTTCTTTTTTTCGTTCAAAAAAAAAAAAAAAAAAAAAATACGATTTACTTTGGGAAGTGTAAAACAGTTTGTTATTGAAACAAAACTTGTAAGACAAATAGTCCACGAATTGCTGGCTGTAAGAGGAGATTACAGTAGTTAGACTTTAAACAAAAAATATTGATTATTAGCATAATATATTAATACACAAAGAACCTCAAGTCTCATAAAAGAAAGATTTGACATGTTTTTTTGTCATTTTGTTTGTCTATGGTAAAGGTGCAAAATTGTCAGTAACTTACCACAGGGATTGCTTTAAAATTGCTTGAAATATAATTACAGACTAATTTCATTATAACAAACCCCCATGGGACCTGGAGGAATGTTCGTTATATCAGGGTGTTCATATAAAAGGGTTTGGTATTTTTCTGTAGAATAATGACAAAACGGCAAATTTGAAATGAACATCAATATATAGTACTTTTATGAAGATTGCTTCACATTGATCAACATTTAAAAGGTATTGTGACAAGGTACTCGTGTCACATGTGTGGGTAACCGCATTGCAAGACAGAGAGACATGGGAGCTGGAGATGAAACACCGGCACAGACGTGCAGGATTTATTAAACACAAAACAGAAATGACAGCAGGCATGGTTTCACAAGGTAACTTTAGGGAGTCTGAAATCAGTGCCTTTTCAGCAGCAAACCAACTTCTGTTTTTAGTGTTTGCAAAGGGTAAACCTGTAATTAATATAGGATGACACAGTTACATAAACACAGACATAAAAGGTGGGTGGATGGATAGCTATTAGAGAAAATATGTACCAAGTCTGTGAAACTTAATCTCCAAACAATAAGCCTTTACATATAGTTCAGAGATTAACCATGTCACTTTTGTGTATAATTCCCATTTATAAATTCTTTCACTTGCCTCCAATAGTTCCTGGGTTCTGTTTCTTTTTTTTTATTATTATTATATTTTTTAAAATGTATTAATTTGTTTTATTTCAATTGAGGTTTAACAACTCTAACTTGGGTCATTCACATCTGATGCTCATCAGGCAAGATCTTCCATTAGAGTTAGAGAAACAAGGTCTTTCAGGTCTTTTGTATTTTATTTGAACTGTCACATTCAGACTAGTTCATTTTTAGCTGCTGCTGATCAAAATAGTTGTTTTAATGTTCAAATCAGTCCCAGTGGTAGGAAACATAAAAACCTGGTATCTGTTCACTCTGGGGCTGCTTCAGATCCAAAAGAAAGCCTTTTGATGGTCCCATTGACTTAATTTAGCATTAATGTATTTCACATTTGGTCTGTTTGCTACATCTCTCCAAGTTAGAAGAACTTTCAGGTTTCAGGCTAATGCAGCAACTTCTTTACACCAGGTATTAAATGGGATTACTGGCTGATCCCTTTCTTTTTGTAGAACATGTCATAGTTGGTCACTTACCTCAAACAAACCCACCATCTAATTGTACAAACGCTACTTGAAAAACTCAAAGTTTGAAAACACAATTACTTGTTGCAAAATACCTGCATCTTTTAAATGACAAACACAGGTCTACCAAATATATGTACACATATACCCTGCTTGCACTAGACACTTTTAAGCCAGCCTTGAGGTGACTTAAGCAGCTTTTTTGTAGTGTAAACACAGCCATCCTAAAAGTGGTATATGAATGTATTTTTCTTACTACCAAAGGAGGCCCCACACCAAACAAAATGTTATGGCAGTGTGGCGGAGTGCCCCTCCCCTTTATGTTTATTAGTGTTTTATGTTGTCTGTAGTGTGTTAATGTTGGTGTTTATGTATAAAAACACAGGATATAAATATGGATTATGAGCACAAGTGTTTAAATTGTATATTTGTATTTAGGCACGAGGATTGCACAGCACTTCACGTGCAAGTAAAATAATATGTGAGCACAGGGAATTGCACTTTTATGAATTCACGTGCAGTTGTACCGAGACTCCAATTGAATGATTGATTAGCAATCGAGTCTCGTTACAGATGCATAAAAGCTGCATGTTTTCACTCACTCGGGATTGTGTGTTCGTGAGTGGAGAACGGGAGAGAGGAGTTTTTTGGGGTTTTGAGAACAATTGTTACAACGTGCTGGAAGTGCCAGCATGGTACTTGTTTGTCTGTTCATCCACTGTCTTGTTTAGTGTTGTCCGTTTTGTTTACCTTTTTATTTTGGTCTCAAGTGCCGTGTCCTGTTTTGTGTGTTTTGTTTAAATCTTTTTGTTTATTATTATTTACAATAAAACCCTGGACTCCGTAGTGTCACAGATTCATCGCCCTACCTTTGTTGTTCTTCGTCTTTCTTCTGGTCTGACGTCACCCTTGCAAAGCCATCCTGTTCACAGGCAAGTATGTTTTTTTTATTCAATTTATGAAAAACAGCAGTGGGTAAACAAACACAATTTTCTTCAGTTCTGGCTCAAAGCAGGAGCCACTGTTAGGCCCAAATAAACAAGATCTAAAAGGATATGAAGGACTTGGAAGTAGTCCTCAAACATGACTCCAAAGTGCATTAAGCATCCAAAAAGTTCATCTTGGCTTTTAGATTACATGAAACCGCTTCTACAAATGGGTAAATAACACTGACAATGTTAACAGAAGAAAAGTTCTAATGGAGGAAAGAACACATTTGCACATTTTTTGCAGCACTAAAGAATGTGTCTCTTTTGTTATCCCAACATATACAGTTTTATAGAAGTCTCAGTCATGTGTGTCTGTGTTTGTTTATTCTGGAACTGAACTCTAAAACTGCAAATCTCACACCAGCTTGAAATTACTTTTTGAGGCAGGATTAGGGACTACTTTAATCAGCAGCCATATTCATCTTTCTTTTGTTTTTTCTAAACCATCTTAGTAACTTAGAATGTCCAACAATACATAAATAGTTGAGTGTAATCTATAAAGAACTGATGGTATATAAACATGTAGGTAGAAATAGAATTACAATCATGTTAAAATACATGCAAAATATAAAAAGGAAAGAAAAAAAGAAAGGTTTGTATTAAGAGGTCAAGAATTCCAATTCTAGTTTCCCATTTATAAATTTAAAAAATGGAGACACTTATGCACTAATCATGTCCCATCTGTCTGTCTGCAAAACTATACATAATAAACATGGTAACCGCTTTGATTTTGCACTAGTCTTCACCAAACTGTTACCACACAGTCCTAGCCTTCTGTATATGTTTCAAATGATATTTATCTAAAATTTTATACACATATTGTTTACCTTTTATTATGTGATAATCAGTATCCTCTGTATGTGTATAAATAATTATTTTATTGGCAATTTAAAATAAATATGGATAATGGTTTGTGGTGAAATGATTTGTAGTGTGCGGATGTGGAAGGGATGCAGAGCATGAAAGGAAGTGACCAAACACAGTTTCATGGTCAAAAGTAGTCTGGGTTTGATGCCGGCCTCTGAGCTTCAGCTCCCGGGGTGTAAGGTTTTAGCAGCCTCATAACAACACAACACAAAACATTAAAACATACACACTTTAACACTCAACGGTTTCTCCTTTAGTCTGTCGATCCTTCATTAGCCATAAAAAGTAACAGTTTATTTTGCCATATACCCTTTCTCCAATCCGTGATTGCCTCCACGCCAACTGTGCAGGCAATGACTTGCAATATTTTGGCTCCGCCCCTTTTATGGATGGCTGACTTCCAACTATCCCTGGAATGAATTGACAGCCCATCCAGTACAAGGCACACTGTTCCCTTTACACAGCGCCCTCACAGGTGGGGAAGGAGATTCATTCTCTCTCTGCCACATGGTTTTACAGAACAGTTGTAAAAAACTGCAGTATGTATAGAAACTCAGTAGATGCTGTATATATAAATATGTGTTATATTAAGTATATGTTTCACCTTGTCTCTATATTGCTGCAAATATATACCAGGTTATGTCTAGACCAGATATGTTGTTCTACTTTTGGAAGGAACAATTATATTAAATGTGTTTCCAGATGTACATTTTCACCAATCATAAGGTAATAAAATGTATAACATATATATATATATATATATATATATATATATATATATATATATATATATATATATATATATATACAATTTACAGCATATACATGGATGAAGGCTATATTTGTATCCTGAGCCATTTGAAAAAGTAGTAGTGACATCTAAAAGTGATAATTCCTCTAGAGGAAAATATACTTGAACTTTGACCCATTCGACTCCTCAAAACCATTACTTTTAATTCAAACAAAAAATGTCTAATTTTCAATCACTCAACAACACCCAGAGCATAAACGTTCATTAATAATCAATAAAATGAGAATACTTTAAAAAATAAATGTAAAGCTGGTACATTTGTATCTCAGAAACTGTAAAGGAACATAGTATTTAAAATGTCAAAATGGATGGATAGCTATTAGAGAAAACATGTACCAAGTCTGTAAACTTAATCTCCAAACAACAAGCAGTTATATAAGTGTCAATATGTCATTTTTATGTATAATTCACATTTATAAATTCCTTCACTTGCCTCCAATATTTCCCGGGTTCAGTTTTTTATTATTATATTTTTTAAAATGTATTTGTTTTTTTATTTCAATTGAGGTTTAACAACTGGGTGATGTGCTGTGTTGGGTTTGCACCAAAAATAACGCTTTGCATTTAGGCCAAAAAGTTCCATTTTAGTTTCGTCAGACCACAAAACTTTTTGCCACATGGCTACAGAATCTCCTGAGTGTTTTTTTGCATACTTCAAACAGGATTCAAGGTGGGCTTTCTTGAGTAATGGCTTCCTTCTTGCCATCCTACCATACAGGCCAGATTTGTTGAGTGATTGGGATATTGTTGTCACATGCACACTTTGACCAGTCTTGGCCATAAAAGCCTGTAGCTCTTGCAAAGTTGCCATTGGCCTCTTGGTAGCCTCTCTGATTGGCTCCTTCTTGCTTGTTCATCCACTTTGGAGAGACAGTCTGATCTAGGCAGGGTCTTGGTGGTGTCATACACCTTCCACTTCTTAATAATCATCTTGACCATGCTCCAAGTCCCGGAGTTCTTTTGAAAGTGCCTTGGTGCTCATGGTTGAGTTGTTGCTTTGAAATAAATTACCTAGCAGAGGGAACCTACAGGAACTGCTGGATT
The DNA here is from genome assembly GCF_017654505.1 of Polyodon spathula. Taxonomy (NCBI): domain Eukaryota; kingdom Metazoa; phylum Chordata; class Actinopteri; order Acipenseriformes; family Polyodontidae; genus Polyodon; species Polyodon spathula. The sequence goes on from NC_054534.1 coordinate 70,409,603, forward strand.
TATCCTAAAATCATGTGATTCACTACAATTTAACACAGGTGGAGGCCACTTAACTTGGTATGTGATTTTGAAGGTGACTGGTTAGACCTGAGCTCATTTAGGATTATTATCACAAGGGGGGTGGACACTTATCCACCAAACTATTTCAGTTTTTATTTCTAATTAATTTTCTACAAATTTCTATAATATTTTTTTTCACTTGGAAGTTGTGGAGAATAAATGAAAAAAAAAAAAAAAAAAAAAACTATTTTAATGCATTTTAATTCCAGGCTATAAGGCAACAAACGGTGAAAATTTTGAAATGGGGTGTAGACTTTCTATAGGCACTATATATATATATATATATATATATATATATATATATATATATATATATATATATATATATATATATATATATATAGTGCCTTGCAAAAGTATTCAGACTCCTGACCAATTCTCTCATATTACTGAATTACAAATGGTACATTGAAATTTCATTCTGTTTGATATTTTATTTTTAAACACTGAAACTCAGAATCAATTATTGTAAGGTGACATTGGTATTATGTTGGGAAATATTTTTAAGAAAAATAAAAAACTGAAATATCTTGCTTGCATAAGTATTCAACCCCTGTGCTGTGGAAGCTCCCAGTTTGCACCGATGAAAGAAATTGCCCTAACGAGGACACAATTACCTTACCATTGGCCTCCACCTGTGAACCATTAAAGTTGCTGTCACATTTTCTGGATAAAAACCCTACTGTTGAAGGATCATTTGTAAGGCCTTGAATCTGAAGGAAAATGAAGACCAAAGAGCATTCTACAGAAGTTAGAGATAAAGTAATACAAATGCATAGATTAGGGAAAGGGTACAAAATAATATCCAAGTGTTTGGATATCCCAGTGAGCACAGTTGGATCAATAATCAGGAAGTGGAAGCTGCATCACACCACCCAGGCACTGCCAAGAAAAGGCCGTCCCTCAAAACTCAGCGCTCAAACAAGAAGAAGACTTGTGAGAGAAGCCACAGAGGCCAACAATCACTTTGAAGGAGCTACAGAGTTCAGTGGCTGGGAGTGGAGTAATGGTGCACCAGTCAACCATATCAAGAGCTCTGCATAACACTGGCCTGTATGGGAGGGTGGCAAAAAAGAAGCTGTTACTCAAAAAGTACCATTTGAAAGCACGTCTGGAGTTTGCCAGAAAGCATGAGAGTGACTCAGCTGCGATGTGGGAAAAAGTTTTGTGGTCAGATGAGACTAAGATAGAACTTTTTGGCCAAAACTCAAGGCCAAACCAAGTGCTATGTGTGGTGCAAACCTAACACTGCCCATGCCTCAAGACACACCATCCCTTCAGCGAAGTATGATGGTGGCAGCATCATGCTGTGGGGATGCTTCTCATCAGCAAGGACTGGGCATCTTGTTACAATTGAAGGAAGAATGGATGGAGCAAAATACATGAAAATACTGCAAGAGAATCTGCTTCAGTCCGCTAAAAAACTGAAGCTTGGGAGGAAATTCACCTTTCAGCAGGACAATGATCCCAAGCACAAGGCCAAAGCAACATTGGAGTGGCTCAAGAACAAAAAGGTGAATGTCCTACAGTGACCCAGTCAAAGTCCTGATCTCAATCCCATTGAGAATCTGTGGCACTATTTGAAAATTGCGGTCCACAATCGTCGTCCAACCAACCTGAACAATCCGAAGCAAATCTGCCAAGAAGAATGGGCCAAAATCACTCCGACACTGTGTGCAAAGCTGGTACATACTTACCCCAAAAGACATAAAGCTGTTATTGCAGCGAAAGGTGGCTCTACCAAATATTAATGTGTGGGGGTTGAATACATATAAAAGCAAGATATTTCAGTTTTTTATTTTTCTTAAAAATATTTCCCAGCGTAAAACCAATGTCACCTTACAATAATTTATTTTGAGTTTAAGTGTTTTAAAATAAAATATCAAACAGAAAGAAATTTCAATGTACCATTTGTAATTTTATAATATGAGAGAATTGGTCAGAGGTCTGAATACTTGTGCAAGGTACTATATATATATATATATATATATACACTGAGCGTACAAAACATTAGGAACACCTGCTCTTTCCAGGAAACAGACTGATGAGTTGAATCCAGGTGAAAGTTATGATTCCTTATTGATGATATTGATGTAGCCTGTTAAATCCACTTCAATCAGTGTAGATGAAGTGGAGACAGGTTAAAGAAGGATTTTTAAGCCTTGATACAACTGAGACATGGATTGTGTATGTGTGCCATTCAGAGGGTAATGGGAAAGTTAAAAGATTTAAGTGCCTGTGCTCGCCGGTTTGAGTGTGTCAAGAACTGCAACACTGCTGGGTTTTTCACACTCAACAGTTTCCTATGTGTATCAAGGAAGGTCCACCACCCAAAGGACATCCAGCCAACGGCAGACCAGTGGTCAAAAACAGCTCATTGATGAAAGAGGTCAAAGGAGGCTGACACGAATTGTGCAAAGCAACAGGCAGGCTACAGTTGGTCATTGAACAGTCCAGTACAACATTAGTGCCAAGAGACCCATAAAAGAATGCACAACTCATCGTACCTTGACACGAATGGGGTACGGCAGCCAATGACCTAACAGAGTTCCACTTCTTTCAGCAAAACACAAGAAACTGCGGTTGCAGTGGGCTAAGGAACGAAAACACTGGACACCGGAGGATTGGAAAAACATTGCCTGGAGGGAGGACTAGGATATGGAGAATACCCACATGAGTACATGCATCCATCATGCCACTTGTCAACATTGCAGGCTGGTGGTGGTGGTGTGATGGTGTGGGGTGTGTTTTCATGGCACATATTGGGCCCCTTGATAAAAGTGGAACAACATTTGAATGCCACAGGATATCTGAACATCATTGCCAATTAGGTGCATCCCTTCATGGTAGCAGTGTATCCATCTGCTAATGGATATTTTCAGCAGGATAATGCCACATGCCACAAGGCTAGGATTGTGCAGAAATGGTTCCACGAACATGACAGTGAATTCATCTTACTGCAGTGGCCTGCCCAGTCACCAGATCTCAATCCAATTGAGCATCTGTGGGATGAGATGGAACGAGCTATACTATAGAGTAGATATCCACTACCAGCCAACTTGACACAACTGTGGGAAGCATTGGAGTCAACATGGGCCAGCATCCCTGTGGAACATTTTCGACAGCTTGTAGAGTCCATGCCCTGATGAATTGAGGCTGTTCTGAGGGCAAAAGGGGGTGCAACAATATTAGGAAGGTGTTCCTAATGTTTTGTACACTCAGTGTGTGTGTGTGTGTGTGTGTGTGTGTGTATATATATATATATATATATATATATATATATATATATATATATATATATATATATATATTCTACCATGTGATGAAACCTGCTTTAGTCCAATTATTTCACTTGGCTAGTTTCACAGACCCTAATAAGCTCTAATCTTGGAATACCTTACCAAAATTAACATTAAGTAGTCCAAGATTAGAGTTAATCGTGGTCTGTGAAACTTGCCGAATATGTTTATTCACCAATAAGCCATACACTGTAAAATATATTTTCACCTAAATGGGATTTGTGGATTAATACAAATGAAGTAAAAAAAAAAAAAAATGAACTAAAAAATAAATGGAACAATATCAAAAGGGTTTCTGTGATTGCGTTTCAGTCATTACTCACCCCAATTTTGAATGGTAAAATAATCCAAGTTTGCTTGAATGAACCAGATGTTGTTTAAACCAAGTTCGTCACATCTGTTCTTAACTCTAACCAGAGACTCCTCTTTGTTTTCAAACAGAACCATCTGAAAGTATAGATGAAGTTAAAAGGCTTATTCGATTGGAGAGCACAACCTATAATTGTTAAGAACCAAACAATCTCATATTGTCAATATGAAGCAGCGTTACTGTATGTCTTTCTGCAGTTATATCTGGTTGCATTTGGTAAGCAGAATTTTCTAAAAAAAGAAATAGATAGTTTTCGAGATAGGGCCTTGTCCTAACTGTATAAAAGATCCTCGCTCACTTGCAAAACTTGTAATAAACCTGGTATATTTTCCATTGTGCATCTCATTCATTGCCACAGGGGTGAGTCCAACTCCTCTTATCCTGTGCCACATTAAGTTTCATTAAGTACTTCCAAATATTAAAAAAAACCCAAAAAACCTGTATCTCCCTGCTGCAATTCTATATAAATCTATATTTAACACCGTGCTGTCTTGGCTGCCCATGGTTGGCCTACCCCTCCCCCACGCTGTATTAGAATGTTCTGTGACAGGTGTTTGTAATTGTTTATGCGGCTGCTGAAACCAAAGAACTCCTTTTCTTCTGTCTGTCACATTTTTTTGTCTTTCTGCTTTACATGTGGTTATTTTTCACACCTTTGATGTGAATGCTCGCACCTTGTAAAGTGGCCTCTGTTGTATACATACAATAAATCACATACTTACCGCCCTTTGCTCTTTGTGACACATCTAACACTTCTGCCCTACGCCCTCCACATCAGATACCTCCTGCAGTTCAGGCTATTTTTCTCCAACAGCTTTCAAACAGCTGGGTTCAAAAATACTAGATGGGAAAGCAGGCAGGTCAAATTAGGAACTTATTAGGAAAAACCCACCAAGATTCAGAGAAAAGCTACATTGACACAAAAATGACCACTTCCAGTCAATGTCAGGCTGTTACTCTATAGTATAAATCACAGACATTAAAGCTTTAAAGTTCTCATTGTGTCATGCTTTAACTACCAGCAAGTCAGTTGGAATAACTGAAATACCATACGTATGATCTTCCTTTTCACAAATTTCACTAGATGATATATTTGGAGTGCTGAAAGTGATGGTGTGCGGATTTCCTAGCATAGCCACTGTACATAGTATCCTCAATACAGTCACAATGGAATTTCCTGATATTGTATTTGTTTCTTCTGTTTGCAATATATAGTTCAATACATATTTCTGATCTCTGTATTTCCTAAAGAAGTCTTATGGATCATAAAAAAAATGATAACTATTCAGGACACACATTGACTAAGTCGTTTTTTATTTGGATATTAAAACAAGTAACATAATTGTTCTTTCTTGATATTTATGGGCCATTTAATCTTTTTCAACTGACAGATCTCATTTGTAATGAGGTCTATGGTATGCACTTAACCCTAGTCTCTGGGAAACCCCTGAATAATAAAGGATCAACTTTGGAAGGGGATAGGTGCCTGAAGCACAATTTGTATGAATTTCCTAATGTGCTTTTCAAAGCAAGTATAGTAAATAAGTAAAAATAAATAAATAAATAAATAAATAAATATATAAGGGATTAAATGAACTTCATAAATCACTATATAACCTTCTTCTCTTATTAATAAGTTTATTCTTTAATTAATACCTAACCATTTAATTTGAGTATATGACTACAACAGTGCTTTGGATAGTGAATATTCCCTATTATCTTTGGAAGTATGTCAAGTCTCTATGCCTATGTGTGGCCAAGTGATTACAGTTCTAGTGGTATGGACCACAAATTATGTGCTATAATTTTTTCGTTTGATACTTTATAGAGCAGATACAGAAAGCTTTTATTCTTTTTTATTTCCCTGGTATGTTTTGAAAAAGCCATTAACCGTTTATAACAGATGACAGATGTCTGAACTGCAACCCAAAAGAAATGTAACCCAAAAGGAAGTAAACTGGATCCAACTTGGACAGGATGGTATTTCATTATCAGGTGAAAATTATAGCTATTGACTCCTGTAGTTCTGAGGCATTCCATTTCTATTAAAAAAAAGGCTAATTTGGTGTTTCCTTCTGGTTAGACAGAAGCCCGAAGGTAAACCACAGAGCAGTCAGTGTATCTGGTTGGGGCCTGTGAAAGTACTCAACCGATTTTTGTAATTCTGAACACAATCACGTGCATGCCTCCTTTAGCTTGCCATTTTACTGCAATAAGAGATCTCTTGTCCTTTTATCCTTTTCATGCTGTTTTTCTGAACTTGCTGCAGCTTATACATTTCAGCCTAACTAGTTATGCTAGTATAACCCAACCATTAATGTTACACATAACCATGCAGTTTTTACAAGGCACCCTTGTAAATAATATCAGCACAGGAATGTAAAGCAGTTGTCTCTCTGAAAAAAAGTACATGCATGAAACAACTCACCTGGAGGTAAGGTATAAATATTTATAATATGTTTATTATAATAATTAAGCTAGAAAATAAGGACAATTTAGGAACAGAAAACACACTATCAGGTTCAACAGAGCAGCCAAGACTGTTTGCCCTCCTCTGTATTCCTTATTTCTTTCCATATTCCCCTTTTCTTTAGAAATGCTAAAACCTAGATTCTTTGAGATTAAGTTTTTAGCTTGTTTTCCCTCTTAAAGACTATGCCTAACTATGATCTGGTAACAGTACTGCACCTTCTATTATATTAGTACAAATACTATAGTATCTGCTTTCCATTTGTATTCTATCCCCTTGCTAAAGTAACCTGCCACATTTTCTACTTATTCCATAATGGCCTATAGAAAGCTATTAGCACTGTCACAGCAATTAATCTTAGCAAATAAACTACATTTTCAGTAAAGCAACTGCAGCCTACACCAGGAAAGCCCTGTTCTGCAGGGTTTTTTTCTTTCTTTTCTTTTTTTACATCAATATTCTAGAATAAGATATTTGTGAATATTGCTATAATATGTTAATGTTCCTGGAATGCTACCTCATTTACTTTCTCTGTGGGGGCTTTGCAGACATAGGTACCCGCACTTGAAAGATTCTAGTGGTCATCTGAAAAAACAGAGCTTTTGTTTTGAAGAGTAATGTTGTTGTAACTGTGTTCATCCTGCTCATGTCACGAGATTGAATGCAAGTACAAATGTCTTCTTTGAAACCTGTTTTATCACTGGGGCCACCCAAGTAAATGTTTTACGCACAGAGCACAGTGTTTTTATATAATTTTTCTGAGAGCATTTACTGCCAAACAATTTCAATTTGTTAGTTTGCCCTAGGAGAAAAGTGGAGTGGACACAAACAATTTAAAGGTTTATACCTCCTTTAAAATAGACCCAGATACGGTCTTTTAGTGTTTTAAAGCACGTGCTTGCCCATTTTAATATTTACAATAATACAATAAAACAAAAACAAAACAAACACCTAACTCCCTCTCGGAGTACATACTAAACTTTTTTTTGTTGCCCTAACTAACCCACTGGACGGCTAAGCCGTTTACCAGTCAAAACAACATTAACACACACAGCGTTGCATATTACACACACAACAAAAAAGGTCTTCACTCTACCTTTTAAACACAGTCTTCTTCTTCTTCTTCATGATGATGATGATGATGATGATGATGACGATGATGACTGCCTCGCTTCACACACACTGGAGACTGCCCTGAACAAACATTTTCACTAGTTAAATACCTGCCTGTTAATTGTAGGCAGGTGATATCCATTATCATTTGGGCGCCAGAAGCAAATAAAGCTCGTGAATTGCTTTTCATGGATAGCAATCCCTTTGGCTGATAGAAACTGAAAGCATGCTAAACCTTCAAATTCAATCCTCTTGCCTAGACATAGATGGGAGTTGACCGAGTTTGGGCCCGAAGGGAAGTTTAATCCATGAGGAGCCAATACACTGAGATGTCACTGCTTCTCTGCTCCATAGTTTAAACCTTTTTAGATTTTTGTGGTAGATGAATCTTGTCCACCAAACATCTTTACTCCTACTCCACAACTCTGCTCTACTCATGGTTTTCAAATGAATGCTTCAAGTGCTGTGCTGCTGCTCCTTTCTCCCCCAGGGTTTCAGTGACCTTTGCTTCCAAAGTTCTAAATATCCTACTATATAAACAAATACATACACAAAAATTAAAACTAAAGGTTAACAAAATGAAGCATTACCAGCTTCAAATAAAATGTATTTTTTTATCATTTACCTCTTACAATTTTTTTTATACTTCTAAAGTGCTTTTTATAACAGGCACATTTTCTAACAATTAACTATATTCAAACCATTATTAGCCTGTTACAGAACGAGAGCTGCAAAATGATATAATGAGCCCTGAGGGAAAGCTCTGATATATTTTCAAAGAAAGAAACTACATCATGTGTCCCTTTCCGATTTGTTTATCTTACTGAATCCATCTGCCTATTGTATATGATACTCATAGATACACAATGTATAAAACAAGTGCACATATTGTTTGTGACATTGTCATAATAACATTTTCAATTTTAATTATTTTTAAATCAAATAAATAAATGACCTCTGAAATAATAGAGATTGAAAGCTATGCTGCCGTCCAATTTGCTTTGCAACTGTGTACCAATCATTCTCCTAGTCCTCAGGAGAGCTTGAAAGCATAGGCCAATTTCAATAGTTCTTAATTCTATTGCCCCTTTTGAACAATATAACTATAACAGGTCTTCTAAGGCTATTGAACACAGTGGTAAGCCTGCTTGAAACATTTCATTAGTTGGGTTTTGTGTGAGGTAAAAGTAAGGGCTTTGAACTTTTCCACTACACACTTTTGCAAGCCAAATAGTCAAATACCAGGACTCTCAACCCTGAACTCAACATATGTATTCCAACCCAAGGAAAACAAATTAAACCAGGGAAAGCTGCATAGAAGCTCGCACCAATAATCCAGGATTATACCTCCCAGCTCTTGATTAGTTAATGCTGTAGCAGTCAGCAATTACAACCACAAAATAGCCTGTTATGGCATTAAGTCATGACAAGGGGACAGAAATCTGCAGTGCAGTCTGTGACACTTAATTCACAGAATATCCTGATATAAAGAATAAAGTGAACAAACATGAAATATTCTTTACATCTCTGACCCTTGTTAAATAATGTTAACCATTTGCTACAGACAATTCAACATCCAAAATATATCAATTGCACCTTATCATGATGACCATGTTTACTCTTGGATTAAGAGATCATTCTACGTCATTTATGTTAAAAAAAAACTAAATGCAATAATCAAATAATATTTCATAATTAGGTTGGATTGATGAATTTAATGATAGGAATAGGAGAGGGATGTTGACTCTCTTTTGTGCTTCTTCTTTGTTTAAGCAATTTAACTGAAAGAAGATAGTCCTTCACAAAATTAAGTTCCCCAACAAAGCAAAATAAGTTTCTCCCTGTGCAGCTATTTTAGTTTTGCACATAAAACTAGGAACTCTTCAGATCCGTATGGAATGCCACATTTTGTGCAAACACCTGCATTAATTATTTTTGACATGCCCGTCAGAGTAACACACTGAATCTCACCATCTAGCATACTATTCATTAGCTATGATATCGGCCCCTTTATTAATCATGAGCCATGTCATTTAGTTTATACATTTAATACCACAAAATGTCAAAAGCATGCAAAAAGACCAACAGAAACCATTAACAATGTTACAGCAGGTATCATGTATTATTAATTTTGCTATGGCTTAAATTATGCTAGCAGGTGTCTCATACAAAACAAGTACATTCTTTAATGTGTATGCCCAAAACAGGCATACCAGAACTAATGTCATCATCATGACCTCCTCATTTTTTTTGTCAGCTAAAACCTTAATAAATGTTACACATCTTCTTGAACTACTGTAATAATCATTTATGTAACATATGTTAAATCTCTCCCTAAGTTTGAAATCTTGCATAATTTTTTTTTTTTTTTTTTTTTTTTAGTATACTGTATAGCAGAGTAAAAGCAAAGTGGCGTGCCTCGAATGGCGAGGCAGAGCACCACAGAAAGAACAAGGAGAGTTGTCTTGACTGAAAAGGACTGTATCTGAATATAAAGGATCCATCCTTAGCTGTCTTCCTGGAACAATTTTTCAGATATATTTTCTGGGAATCTGTAATTTGTGATTTTTAATAAGGTGATTTCTTGTCTACTTGGCGCAGTTACAACTATACTGACTTTGTCCTGTGCTTAAAGGATTGTTACCTAATCTGTGTGTTAGGATTACTTTTTTTGTCTTATCCTCTTTATTTCTTTTATTTATGTATTTATTTATCCATGTACCAGTTATCATTTGCGAGCTACTTTTAAAGCAACCAGTGTTCTGTTTTGTGTATCTGTGGTAGTGTCCTGGTATACTTGCCTCAGGTGGCCGAGGAGAAGTCATAAAATACTTAGGTATGAGATTGAAGTTGTTATACCAACACAGGCACACAGGATTTAATTAATGAACACAAACAAAAAGTAAAGAATAATGTCATGTGACGCTACCAGCGATGGCGCACAGAGGATGGTACAAGACTGTGAAAACACTAAAAGTAAAAACACAATATAACAAACTATAAATCAAAGGTGCCGTAAAAAACGGCAGGCCTTGCAGCAGCCCCAATCCTAGGGATTGCCATGTTTTTATAATGAAGCTATGGCTTTCAGCTGCTGTTCCACGCAGACAAGTAGCGGTCCCTAACAATTACATAATTCAATTAATCTATTGACACAAATCCATATATTTACAACAATTAATCTCAAATATACAAATATACATTATTCCCCATATGCAGGTATTCCGCCCTGTCACAGTATCACAAAAAGCTGGGCAAATATGTTGTTGAAATGTAGACACATCTTAAATCAGCTATACAGATACAATGCACTACAACTACACCGTTGAAAAAAGCACAGCTTTTGTGCAGGTCACATGGAAACCATAATAAATCAAGATAAACATTCTATAAAAACAGCCACATGTATGTTATTTCACCAGCAGAATATGCAATAATGTGAATATTTTTTTTGTTTTATTTCATTTCCAGTATGTTGTTTTTAAAGCCCTTGCAATAAAATAAGGTTTATACAGCTTATACTGTAAACGTGTCATTCTTTAGCATAATTCCCAGTGATTGTTCCTTCACATGCTTTCGCTGTGTTTTAATGCTTTACTACAGTATACCAAGGGAACTTTTAGAAGAGAAACTGCAGTAGACATGGATGTTTGGTAATTTCTATCAAATGCACAACACTGAAGATATGAAGGCTTTATCTTGGTTTTATCAGGTAGAAAGGTAAAGTAGCTGTGTAGACAACGTTGTGACATGACAATTAGTCACTAAACAATGTACAGTGGCTTGCGAAAGTATTGACCCCCCTTGGCATTTTTCCTATTTTGTTGCCTTACAACCTGGAATTAAAATGGATTTTTTGGGGGTTTGTATCATTTGATTTACACAACATGCCTACCACTTTGAAGATGCAAAATATTTTTTATTGTGAAACAAACAAGAAATAAGACAAAAAAACAGAAAACTTGAGCGTGCATAAGTATTCACCCCCCCCCAAAGTCAATACTTTGTAGAGCCACCTTTTGCAGAAATTACAGCTGCAAGTCTCTTGGGGTATGTATCTATAAGCTTGGCACATCTAGCCACTGGGATTTTTGCCCATTCTTCAAGACAAAACTGCTCCAGCTCCTTCAAGTTGGATGGGTTCTGCTGGTGTACAGCAATCTTTAAGTCATACCACAGATTCTCAATTGGATTGAGGTCTGGGCTTTGACTAGGCCATTCCAAGACATGTAAATGTTTCCCCTTAAACCACTTGGGTGTTGCTTTAGCAGTATGCTTAGGGTCATTGTCCTGCTGGAAGGTGAACCTCCGTCCCAGTCTCAAATCTCTGGAAGACTGAAACAGGTTTCCCTCAAGAATTTCCCTGTATTTAGCGCCTTCCATCATTCCTTCAATTCTGACCAGTTTCCCAGTCCCTGCCGATGAAAAACATTCGCACAGCATGATGCTGCCACCACCATGCTTCACTGTGGGGATGGTGTTCTCGGGGTGATGAGAGGTGTTGGGTTTGCGCCAGACATAGCGTTTTCCTTGATGGCCAAAAAGCTCAATTTTAGTCTCATCTGACCAGAGTACCTTCTTCCATATGTTTGGGGAGTCTCCCACATGCCTTTTGGTGAACACCAAACGTGTTTGCTTATTTTTTTCTTTAAGCAATGGCTTTTTTCTGGCCACTCTTCCGTAAAGCCCAGCTCTGTGGAGTGTACGGCTTAAAGTGGTCCCATGGACAGATGCTCCAATCTCCGCTGTGGAGCTTTGCAGCTCCTTCAAGGTTATCTTTGGTCTCTTTGTTGCATCTCTGATTAATGCCCTCCTTGCCTGGTCCGTTAGTTTTGGTGGGCGGCCCTCTCTTGCCAGGTTTGTTGTGGTGCCATATTCTTTCCATTTTTTAATAATGGCTTTAATGGTGCTCCGTGGGATGTTCAAAGTTTCGGATATTTTTTATAACCCAACCCTGATCTGTACTTCTCCACAACTTTGTCCCTGACCTGTTTGGAGAGCTCCTTGGTCTTCATGGTGCCGCTTGCTTGGTGGTGCCCCTTGCTTAGTGATGTTGCAAACTCTGGGGCCTTTCAGAACAGGTGTATATATACTGAGATCATGTGACAGATCATGTGACACTTAGATTGCACACAGGTGGACTTTATTTAACTAATTATGTGACTTCTGAAGGTAATTGGTTGCACCAGATCTTATTTAGGGGCTTAATAGCAAAGGGGGTGAATACATATGCACGCACCACTTTTCCATTATTTATTTTTTAGAATTTTTTTAAACAAGTTATTTTTTTCATTTCACTTCACCAATTTGGACTATGTTGTGTATGTCCATTACATGAAATCCAAATAAAAATCCATTTTAATTCCAGGTTGTAAGGCAACAAAATAGGAAAAATGCTAAGGGGGGTCAATACTTTCGCAAGCCACTGTATACCAAGTTCAGACCTGTATACTCTTTAACATAACTGGACAGGATAGAACAATATTTTCATTCTCCTGAAACAATGCATTTTTTTTCTATCAGCTTTTCATGCAAATAGTTGTAGGTGACATTTAGAAGACATTTCTTCCATCATGTGCAAACTTCAAGAAAGTTCAACTTCAATTAAAAAAAAAATAGCTAGTACTTTATGAACTTTAGGTTAATTGCAGTTAAGTTATACTGCATCTTCCATAAACAATCAAAGTATTACTCTTGGCTGTAGTATGCAAAGGTTGAAAAACTTAAATTTGATAAAACAGAATATTACTGTAAATCCATAAGTTGGCTCTACATTCCAACCCGTTATCTTTTGGAGCATATTCACAGCATGATAATTGTCTCATTGTCTAATTCAATATTTCCCACCCCTGTTCCTGGCAGACACTGCGTTTGCTGGTTTTTGATCAAACACAGTGCTCAATTGCTTAAGTGTACCCTTCATTGAACAAATAAAGTGGTTAACTGGGCATTTTCCAATTATTTTCAAGCTCTTCATTTGTTGATATGGTTCAAAAACCAGCAGCCACAATGTGCCGTCAAGAGCAGGGTTGGGAAACACTGGTCTGATTTTCCATGAGCAAAAGCATATATACTGTGACTGATTATGTTTGTGTGGGGCGGACATGGGTTGGTTAAAAATTAGCAACATATTTCAAAACGTGCCTGACAGGGACCTGGCAGTAATATCCATGCAAACAAGTGAAAATACTACATTAGTAGGAAGCTACTGTATCCCTCTTGGCAATGAAACATGTCCAATTTTATAGGCACGTCACTGCAATTTGCAATGCTTGTTGTTAGAACGCTGTGAAAGTTATACCAAGATAACTGAAGGTACAGTACAATAAAAGTCGATTGTGCCCATGTGTTCATCATTATATACACACACACAATGGCCTCCACAACGCTCCCTGTGGAATTCCCAGCCAAGACCAATGACCACAGAGCCAGGTCTGTATTACTCAACCTGCATACCATGTGGCTGTGCTTTTACCAGGCAAGCCACTCAGGGGACTATACCATGTGTCACCTGCCCTGTTCCATTTATAACATCAATTAAGAGATCAAGTGTTTGCCTTGTGGGTATTTATTTTTTTGTTTAACAATCAGGTAGTCTGGTACTGCCAGTAAACCTTTGACATTGGTAATGACTTGGTGATCACAGTTTATGGTGTAAAGGCTAGACAAAACCTTCCAGCTGCTAGTGTTCTCAAACAGTATCATCTCTTAATAAACATGTAGTACATGAAGTCAGACAATGACATCATAACTCTGACACCCCACCACCCTCCACATATACGTTCATTACCATAAATGTGCAAGGCATAACCAAACTTAATTGTACACATACCTGGACCATCAATCAATTACCGGTATATAAGCTTACCTAATTTCATTTGTAAGGTTATTGTACACTACTGTATACAGCTATTTGAGTTACTGAGAAACTGAGAATTTGTCTCTTTCAAATTCATGGCAAGATTACAAGCATGAGCCCCACATATAACTCCAAGCAAACCAAATTTCAATCCGCATCAAGCCATCAAATGAACTACAGTAGGTGTGAAAATGCCCTAAATCTTAAATACATAGAGAATGCATGATGGATCTATGTGGGATAATTTGATAGAAGAACACTAAGTTTGCTCAAATTATTCTAGGAGATATTTTGTAAGCACACAGAACAAAGTTATAACATTAAATTATTTGAAACAATTAAAAAGCAGCTGTGTTTAATATCACTGAGCATCTATGATGAATTTAACATCTGGAAGCAATTTCACTTTTAAATGGTTAATATTAAATTGCATCGGAAACAAATATCATAGGAAAGAGTTGACAGCAAGGGAAACCTGGCTTATATTAGGGTTATACAAAGAAGTCAATTTTTCCATGATAAAGAGGTCAAAACCTCTAAATAAAAGTTGACATTATACAAACAACACCATGCAAGCACACACTCCACTCTAGAGGGTTTACACTGCCTTTCTACATTTAACACAGCAGAGCAAATCAAGTGCTGATAGGACATGTCATTACTGGTATCTGGATAGACAATAAGACATTATGTTATTCAGTTTGTACAACAGCCTTCAAGCCTGAGGTGCATGACCAGCACAAATCTAGAGATTACGCTGCTGACGCAACATTACAAAAGGAAGGGCTGTCAACAATGCCAAGCACGGCACGAATTCCAGCACGTCAGTCACTAGAATGGACAATTCACAAGAGCTGAGAAGTCTGTTGTGAAAATAAAAAAAATATATATAAAATAAAATAAAAAGTCAATGCTTTGGGTATGTTTTTTGATTCCTCCTACCATCCATTAATGATACTATTGTCCTTGTCTGTGTTTTGGCTATGTCCCATTGAAGATTTTAATGGGACTTCCTGCTATTAGTGTGCACTCATTTACCCTTCTACTGTGTTTCCACTGTGGGCGGCAAACACTGTTGTGAAATATTACATTTTGACAATTTTAGGGAAACTTATTAATATATATTTTTGGGTGTGATGCACCCCCCACCTCCCACCCCCCCAGAACAGTGTGTAAAAATTAACTTTATCTGTAGATACAAATCACTATTTTAATTTTGGAACATTTAATTTAAAAAAAATAAATAAAAAATTAAAAACATGACATAATCAGTTCTATGCACAGAAATAAATAATACATCCGCTCACATGTGAGTGAACTGGTGAAGTTTTACCAGCCGTAAGAGGCATATTTTGAAATTCCATTGTTGAGGAAGCTCATCAGTTAAGACTTATGAAGAGGTAAACAATACCTGGCACATTTTGAACTTTCTGACCCTCAATCAGCATCTGTTTACATGCATTAGATGGAGCGCTCAAATCAGGTGCTGTTTGCTCACCTGTTTCTGTAGTTTATACATTTCATCACCCAATACAGACCCTGACTTGTGTATAGCACCAATGGTTGTGCTAGGACTAGATTTTAACAATTTAATTTTGGGAGAAAATATGAAGGATTAATATTGTTCACACATGATGTATTTTATTTTTTAAATACCTTTCAAACTGGTAAAAAAAAAAAAGAGATTTACTGCTACCATGTCATTTTATAAACATTCTGAAGAAAAATAATCATTGACCTTGACAGTACTGGATCTTGTTTAGACTTGTTCTAAGTTGGAATTCCAGCTTACTGTTCATAACTTCTCGTAATAAGAAGGATTTTGTGTTCCTCTGTCAGTCATCTCGATCTCTGAGATACCATGGAAATGTTTTTCAGTATCCAATTTTCATAAAATCTCTGAACCAAACAGGAAAAATTATATATTACAAAAGCAAAAGTTGATTGATGATTATTGATAGAATACTGTAGCAATGAGGCCAACCTCATCAGAAATTACCGGGGAATACAAGTCAGCTGAGCATAACAGAATCAGTGCGGACACATACTAAACCCAGCCAGTTCTAGGTATTACTCCTACAGTGCCTGAAGTCGTATTGTTTATAAAACAGCTAAATTACATTTTCTGAAGCTTATATGATGTATATTTCCCCTGTGCATATTGTGTTGTGTGTTAATAT
Source organism: Polyodon spathula (assembly GCF_017654505.1). Classification (NCBI taxonomy): domain Eukaryota; kingdom Metazoa; phylum Chordata; class Actinopteri; order Acipenseriformes; family Polyodontidae; genus Polyodon; species Polyodon spathula. The sequence goes on from NC_054534.1 coordinate 70,425,954, forward strand.
TGGTGTATAGTCATTGGTACACGGGATACAAATGAGGCTGTGTAACGCAAGTGATTTAAATTGTATATTTGTATTTAGGCACAAGGATTGCACAACACTTCATGCGCAGGTAAAATGTAATAATATGTGAGCACAGGAAATTGCACTAAATTAATTCACTTGCAGTTGTACCGAGACTCCAATTGAATGATTGATTTACAGTCGAGTCTTGGTACAACTGCATAAAAGCAGCATGTTTTTACTCATTCGGGGATGTGTTCAGGAGGTGGAACGAGAGTGGAGAGGAGAGGAGAGGAGAGGAGAGGAGAGGAGAGGAGAGAGAGGAGAGAAAATTGAAATTAAAGATAAAGAAAAAGTAAATGTTTAGTGTTTGTGACTGTTTTTGTTTAATCTTTTTATTTCACTCGGTGAGCAAGTGTTTGTCTTGTTTAAATATTTATTTTGTTTATCTTGAAATAAACATGGCGCAAGCGCCTTTTTGCACCGTACCTGCAGTATCTGTCTCTTCCTGCTTCTGGCCTGAAGTCACCACACACGCGGATGTACAGGTAATTAAGCAGTATCTCCAGAGTGCATCAAGAGTACGAGGATACAGAAGACTCCCGGCACACTAGATGTTCCTGTAGATTTAAGTTTTTTTTTTTGTTGTTTTTTTTTAAGTTAGGTGCTTCTACTGAAATCAGTCATTTGGCTGTACGGAAAAAAAGTTGCCTTGAGTTTATAAGCTTAATTACAGTTCATACTGACTTGTTTATAACCATAAATACAGTTAACAATAAATAACCTTTATTTAAATAAACTTAAATGCAGTTCATAATGAAGTGTTTGTTTAAATAAATGTCATAACAATTTCTAAGGAAATTATGTGTTTAAATAACCATTACTACAGTGTGTCACATAAAATAAAGCCTAATTCCAGGGGGTTCAAGTTCCTACCAGTAGTCCTGTTTAACCTTAACTGTGTGTTTTTCTTTCTTTTCTTTTTTCTTAATTTTTTGTTTTGCCTTGAAACTGCATGGCACTCAAGTTACTCCATAAAGAAATTCCTGTTTGCGACATAAATAACAGGCTGATGATTCCAAAAACATATTTTGAGTTGCTAAAATCAACCAGCAGCACTGCTTGCAGGAATATGTGCAGTACTGTAAAGTAATACCTATTTCTTGCACAGATGTTGATAGGTAGGCTTATCCCTGTTACGAACTGCCAGTCGTATCGAGACGGTCTTTTCCTCAGCACTGACACCCCATATCTAAAAGGTATTGCATAAAAAACCTGTCACATTTACAATAAGCCTTTTGTTTTCCTTAGCTGTCAAGTAGTACAGTGTGAGGTTCTGCTTTCTATCAAAACCGTGTCATTTTCCTTGGCCGCAGGCTTGATAACTCATAGCAAAACATCTGTCCCTCAGTTCCGCCCTGCATACCCTATGGATTACTAATTTGGCTACAATCCAATCACTGTCTTGTACAGTCTTCATTCTTAAAACTGAAGGGCATGTACAGCTGACAAAATGAGGATCTGTCTGCCTTGTTCTAAAACTCCTTTCAAAGATAAAAAGGATTAAGCTTGGGTGACAATATGCACAAACTACTAAAGTATATGTACAAAATGCAATAGAGAAGTGATGCTTAAATTATTTCAAGTAGCACCATTGTTATGTACCATATCTATTACTATTCACTAGCCCCCTCCAAAGAATTCTAACAATTGATGGTATTTATAAATGTACTACATAGATATAAGGTTCAGTGGCTACAGGCAGACGGTACTAATACAAGAAGTCTCAGAGCTGTTTAAACATGCAATATTATGCAAATGAAAGAATAACAGTTTTGTAATGTTTTTAACAGGAGACTCAAAACAATGTAGAGTCAAAAATAACACCTAGATTTTTTGCTGTAGCAGTAGAATTTATTTCCACACCATCAATGAATAAACCGACACTATTGGCTTTGCAAAACTGTTTTGAGGAGCCAATTAACATCACCTCAGTTTTATCACAATTTAGCTGCAAGAAATTTTGTTGCATCCATATTTTAATTTCTGACAGTCATGTCATGACATGAATGTTAATTAGACCTGAATCTGCTGCCATCATGAGATTATTCAGTATGATTTTTCCGGTTTAAACACTTTAATAAGCAGCAGAACAGATCATAATGCAGACAAAGAACATCATTTTTCTCACAATCAAAAACAGGTGGCATTAGTCAAAGTGCTTAAGAATAAAATTAATCATGTTGATTTCTTTTCTCCTTTCAGATGTGCTGTAAGGCAAATATAATTTTGATGTGAATTACAGTCTAATGTTTACCTTTATAGAAACAACTTTGTCAGAAATTAAAGTAAATATTTAAACAATCGGCAGAATGTAGAAAGAAATATTGTAGGAATTCAGTACATAAAACACAATAAGCAGAAATAACTGCTTAGTTATAAGAAAGCAAAATGTGGATGAACAGCAAAGGTATGCTTCAACTCCAGTAAACAAAAGTGTCTAATCCAACCCTAACACAACTATATTTAGCAAATAAAGCTTCTGTGTTTAGGTCCTTTACACTCAATCTGCACTCTACATGAACTGCAACATAACCCTAACAAATAATCTAGTGCAAAAACCTTTTATTCTTTGTTCATTCTGACAAGTCAATTTATATGCAGACTTATTGCCTGGATTACTAAACTTAATGCACTCGCTACTACAATATACAAATGGCTTTGTGGTTAGCGTTGTGAATTTGTAGGATAGATCCTGATGCAGAGCTGTCTCAATAACAGACTATAAAGAGGCAGACAGTCTGGCTGCCTGAATGGGTAAGCAAATAGAAGTTGGAACCAGAGTATACTACACAGTCCAACAGATTTTGAAAGAGAAAGATGCAGACAGCACAGGTTTGACACTGACGTTAATCAAGAAGAGACACCTTGTATCAAAACAAATATTCCATTTCCTGCATCTTAATATAAATCTAGGCTAGAATAACCCTAAAATAACAAGGCAACCTACTGCAGAAAGTCTTGTTTTCATAACCACAAGAAACTAAATATGAAAGTAAAAAAGATCCATAACATGTTCCATTATTATGTTATTATCATTGCATGAGTAACTTGGTCATCACGGCGACTGTCTTGTGAGAAGTTAAATCAGATTTGTATTCACACAATTCTGTTTCCCTAACCCTTTGTCCCAAGGGACTCTTTTCTAACAAGATCAGTTTCCTCAATATTTCTGACGGTCAAAATATAAGATTCCACTGTACTTTCCTAGATATGTGAGGATGAATGGGGTTGCTAATAGAAGAACTAACAAAGAGATTTAATAAAGCAATAAGAAGATAGAAAATATTTTAAACTCTTCACAACTTCAGTTTGCAAATAGCAAATTGAATGAGCAGCTTTTAGGCAAATATTGGACTAAAAGAAATACAGAAGAGAATTATTTTATCCCTGGGAGGGACATGTGTCATGCAGAAACAGAACACTTAGCATGGACCTACATTCCACGTAGAAAAACAAAACCGAGCTGCAAGTTTAAAATGACTATGCTATTTAATAGGAAGGCTGGGATCATATGTTTTGGGTATGAATTCCATTTAATTTGTATCCTGTTTGGTAAAACAAGGCCTTTAATTGCCATGCCATATGCAAGTACAACAGCAGTATCGGGTTCACCTTACAGATGTGTGATTATAGCTCATGAGTCGCTCTGTAATCCACTCTGAATATTTGTTTTTGATTGTTTGTTATGTGGACCCTATCATACAGCTTCAAAATAAACTATTCCTCCTTTTTTGTTGAAGCAAACACTTGCATAAAAAAAAAAAAAAATCCAACATTTGGGGAAGGAGACCCTACCAAACTATGTGATATGGGAATGTGAACCTAAAATCATTTCTGTTGAACTCATGAAGATGGAATTGTAGTCAAAATATCTGTCATAAAATGTTATGCATTTTAGTATTGCAACATATACTACCATAATTGTTTATACTGTAGTTGTGGATTGTTTCGTATTAGTAAATAAAATGTGCTTTAGATATCCCACCAAAAGATCTTGCAGTATACTACAACCACTGCTCAAGGACCCATCTGCTTATGTCTTTTTAAAAGAGTAGTATCATGATCATCACCATCATCATCATCACGGTGCCGTGTCCTTGACTTTGATAATCATTTTCTGCCACCTTGCCCTGTCTGCTGCCAGCTAGAGTAGTTCACATGGTTTCCATCTCTCTCCTAGGTCCACCAATATTTGGTCCAGATTGTTTTACCTGTCTCCCTCTCCCTCTCTTCCCTTCAATTTTACCAGTTAGGCTCAGGTTTTCCAACCTGTTCCTCTTTAAAATATGTCCTAGAAATGTAAGCTGTCTTGTTCTTATTGTGTCAAGATGTTCCTGGTGGTGTTTGTTGTGTTAATTACGTCTTTGTTACTTTTCCAGGTTTATGATCCAGGTTTCACATCCATATAGCAGAGCTGTCCATGCATAGGTTTTCAGTGTTCTTAATCTTACTTGAAAATGTATGTGATCAACTGTTAACAAGCTGTGCATTCTTGTGACGGATTTCTTTGCTATCAATATCCTCTTCTGGATTTCTGTTGTGCATCTTCCGTCTGCCGTTATTGTACTGCCTAGAGATACAAATGTATTTACTTGTTTTATACTGTTGTTATTTACAGTACCTGGATGTTGCACTGTGGTGGGTTTTGCTTTTTGGATATGACTAAGGTTTCCGTTTTCTTTATCTTTATTTTTAGTCCCTGAGCTTTGCTTGCTTCATGTTCCTTTTGTACTATTATTTTGTTTTTTGTCTTCTGAATCTACAACTAGTACTGTATCTCCTGCATATACAGTATGCAACCATTTAATTTTGGAAATGTTCTCAGATGCTTTGGAGTGGTCACAATTGACAAGTGGTCCTTGTTAAATAATGATACACTTCCCTATACGGTATTTTAGTCTTCAATACTGTAAATCTGCAGATATATGCATACTCTTCTATGGTGGCCATTGCTCAGTAGGGGTGCTAGTAAAAGTGAGTTATGTCTTGGTGCTTTTCAAAAAGTTAGCATACCGTGTTTTTTTACTGTATTGGGAACAAAACAATATAATTCAGCTCCCCACTACATTAAACACTCTATCATAACATTTTACTAGAATGTAAACATAGTCTCAGCCTTGTCAGTTATCACAAAGTGTCCAGTAGATTAGTTACCTACAGTATCTTCATGGTGTCTTTACCACAATCAAGTTCCAAAACAAACACATTCAAACTAAAAACATGACATTGTACACACACCCACAAATCCTATTAAAGCCCACAGTGCAAGCATTGGAGATTTGCTTCATTGTCCCTTTGCCAACTAACACCTAACACCTGTTTAGTGTATTTTCTGTATGTTCTATTACAATAATTTAAACAACTATAGTATTTAGTTAAATGTAATATCAGTATATTGCACATAGGTTTTAAGTACCCCCTGATCCCTGATCCCATTGTTTATTTCAGTCCATGTACACCCCTAGCTTGAGATTATAAAGGAAAGTGATAAGGTTGACTCCAGGTGAGTTTATTTATTAGCTCCAACGAGGGCGTGTGGCACTGGGGGCAGGACAGCAGCTCCCTTGCTGGAGCTCTACCTGCTACCGCCTGCCTCCCAGGTATCCTGCTTTGACAGTAAACAATTTGATGAGGTCAATATGTTAAATATTCTCAATACTGCACAGTCTTTTCCCCAGGCACGGAGGAGGGGGTGAAGGTTATAGAGCACACCTGCTGGTATACAGCTGCACTGGCCCAGTAGTGGTGTGATAGTTGCCTCCTCTCAAACATTTAAAGGGCTAGCTGCAAGCAACTTTTTTAAAGAAAATTTAAATCAGATTAGCTATCTTGTTAACTACAGCAGCCATGTTAATTCCTTTTTATACAATCACATTCAATCAAGCACACTATTTACACATTTATATACAGTATAATTGTAAATCTCAAAAAACTACTCACTTCTAAATCTTTTGTAGTCATCTTTGTATTACTTAAGTATAAATACATGTTAATTTGGATTCATATGTTGTTTTTTTATGACTTTATGTGAACGAGAAAACACACATTTGCCCATTTTCCCATTGGAAATAGTGATATTTTGAAATATCACTGTCCTGGTCACAAAAGCAAAGTTTGTGGGGAATAATAGCCATTTTCTATACTTTTGAGGCATAAGCAATTAGGAAATAACACTTACTACCCAGGAACAAAAATTGTGTTACATAGTGTAATGGATGTTTGTCACTTTTTTTCTTATACAGTGGTGCATTATCTAAAGCTTTAAATATTTACGTAGAACAGCAAAATAATGCAGTAATAAAAGAGGTATTTTTTTTATTTCATCTACCTCTCAGTTCTGCTTTCCTGTTCTAGCTAAGATATCCTTACAATTTCTGATTAAACAATGTGTATTCTTGCCATAAACAGATTATTTTGAATATTTTTTTGCTGTATTCTACCTGATTACGGTATTAATTTAAATTAAAACTATGAAAAGCAGGAAAAATTACTTGGCATTTCAAATAATATTCTTCCACAAAGTGCAGAGAAAACCACAGCTAATAAACACTTCTACAGCCAATAAGACTGACTCCTCAATCGGATTAAGATAACTGAATACATCTGTTTGACTTAACCCTTTATGTAAACAAGTAACAGCAGAATACTGGCTTTGAATAGGAGTATTTAGAATAATCTGATACATACATAATAATGTGGAACCTGGAATTAATTATACCTTGATAGAAGTGACAGTTCAGTGTTTTGAATGCTGCAGCCAGAATGTAGACCAGAACCAGATCTTCATAGCACCCATTGCCTACAGGATCGATTTCAAGATCCTGCTTCTGACGTAAATGGCTATACACAGCCTAGCGAATGCATCATACTCTACACATCCTTGCGAACTCTGAGCTCTTCTGACCTGCTTACAGTCCCTCTGACTAAACATAGTACCCCAGGTGCTAGGGCTTCTAGCCCCTATCAGCTGATAGTAGGGAGTTCAGCTGAGTACCTTTTAAAGTAATTCTGAATTTTTTTTTTTTTTTTTTTTTTTTTTTTATCTAACCTTTTCCATATATGTATGTGTGGCAGGCTGGCGAGTGGATAGAGGCCCAGAGACAGTCTGCAGTTCAAAAAAAATACTAATTTTATTATAAATAACACAAAACAAAAGTGCACAATGGCAAAATAAAGGGATTTAAACACAAAAAAAAAACCCCATACAAAAACAAACTTACAAAAACAAGGTTTCCAGGCTGGGCAATGCCTTCACTGGATTCAAATTTACAAACCCAAACCCCAACCCCAACCCCAACCCCAACCCCAAACCCCAAACCCCAAACCCCAAACAAACCCAAACCCAAACCCCAAACCCAAACCCAAACCCGCTTCCTCAGCTCCCTCCTCCCAAATGAGAAGCAGAGGTCTCCTTTTATGTCAGGTGGCTGGGCGCTGATTGATCTTTAATTAACCTAATCAACTAATCAACCCCAGCCACCTGAACATAATAAACCCAGGCAAGTAGGGGAAATTAACCCCATCCCTGCCAATTAAAAAAAGGCAGAGCTTTGCTCTGCCACAGTATGTAAAGCACCTTGAGATTGCTACAGCTGTACAGGGAAAATGCCTATCATGGAGAGGGTCTGCTATTTTTCTATTATATATGTAAATATGCATATATTCTTAAAAGGGAATAGTGCTCCGCATGATTTTAAAAATTGTTTTTACGTTTTGAAGACATTTGTTACCTTATAAACCCATCACCTCTGTTTCATGTAAAACATAACTGCAGTATAACTAAAACACAGGACCATGTTGGAGGGTAGATAAATAAGAATGTTCTGCCTCTCCGAGCAAAGGTTACTAACATAGACAGGCAATAGCATGGGTTAGACTGAGTGGCCTCTGACCTCTATTGGAAGAGACACTTGGGTAAAGGTATTTTTATTGTAGCGGGGATAGAAACTGGTACTTACCATCTATAGAAATGACAGCTGCTGGAAGACCATGACAAGCAAGGATGTGGACAGAAAATAGCCTCAATGTCACTGTCCTGGGTTATGGAACAAAACTACAAAGTCAGTCTGGAAAACCTATGCTTTCTGTGCCTACCATGAGTTACTATTCAGCACATTTCAGCAATAGCCCCAAGCTTTCATGAATACAGCTGCAATTTGAGATCCAGAAAAAAAAAGAAAAAAAAAAAAAACATTTTCAGAGCTTAAGTGGGGATGGATAGAGGGTTTGGCGCATGTGTATCCCAGATAGGACCTGCAACCAGAAAGTCAAGACTTACTGTGTCTTCAAGGAATTATATGAATTATATTATATGTAAACTTATGGAAACTATAATAAGATCCAAAATGAAAAATTACCTATATGGTAACAGTATCCTGGGAGATTGTCAGCATGGTTTTAGGAAAGGGAGATTGTGCCTAACTAACCTTCTTGACTTTTTTGAGGATGCAACATCGACAACGGATAACTGCAAAGCACATGACATGGTTTATTTATATTTCCAGAAAGCTTTTGACAAAGTCCTGCATAAAAGATTAATTCTCAAACTGAATGCAGTAGGGATTCAAGGAAATGCATGCACATGGATTAGGGAGTGGTTAACATGTAGAAAACAAAAAGTACTGATTAGAGGAGAAACCTCAGAATGGAGCGAGGTAACCAGTGGAGTACCAAACAGGGATCAGTATTAGGTCCTCTGCTATTCCTAGTCTATATTAATGACTTAGATTCTGGTATAGTAAGCAAACTTGTTAAATGTTTAGACAACACAAAAAACAAGAGTAGCAAAAATTGTTGTAACAGCAAAGGTATAGACAGCATTCAGAACTGGGCAGACATATGGTAAATGACATTTAATAGAGAAAAGTATAAGGTACTGCATGCAGGAAATACAACTGTGCATTATAAATATCATAAGAGGGTTACTGAAATTGAAAAAGGAATCTATGAAAAAACCTTGGAGTTTATGTTGACTCAGAAATGTCTTCTTCTAGACAATGTGGGGAAGCTACAAAAAAGGCCAACAAGGTGCTCGGATATATAGTGAAAGGTGTTGAATTTAAATCAAGGGAAGTAATGTTAAAACTTTACAATGAATTAGAAAGACCTAGAATATTGTGTTCAGTTCTGGTCACCTCACTATAAAAATGATATTGCTGCTCTAGAAAGAGTGCAAAGAAGAGCAACCAGAATTATTCTGGGTTTAAAAGGCATGTCATATGCAGACATGCTTAAAGAATTGAATCTATTCAGTCTTGAACAAAGAAGACTATGGGGCAATCTGATTCAAGGATTCTAAATTCAAAAAGGTATTGCCAATGTCGACCCAAGGGACTTTTTCGACCTGAAAAAAAGAAACAAGGACCAGGAGTCACAAATGGATATTAAATAAAGGGGCATTCAGAACAGAAAATAGAAGGCACTTTTATACATAGAGAATTGTGAGGGTCTGGAACCAACTCCCCTGTACTGTTGTTGAAGCTGACATCCTGGGATCCTTCAAGAAGCTGCTTGATGAGATTCTGGGATCAATAAGCTACTAACAACCAAACAAGAAGGATGGGCTGAATAGCCTACTCTTGTTTGTAAACTTTCTTATGTTCTTATAAATGACAAGCCTCACATCTACAGTACATGAATGGTGGTTTACAATAAACCAAACACTTAATGCAAGGAATGAACAAGCTACATTTAACCAGAGCAGTGTGCAAGAAGTTATATTCTTGCAGATTTTGACATACAGAGCTCCATTGAGGAGGATGTCACTGCGGAGCCAGAGCTACAGTAGGCTTGGCTTCAAATGTGGGTTTGTTTGCCCAACATAGGACAATATCCGCAACAGCTGCATCCAGTCTGATCTGGGGACATGGGAATCGGTAAGTCCACACCAAACAAGTGGGGGAAACCATATTTATGAGGCCTGCAGTATATGTTACTTTTAAATTACTTCTTTATGAACTCCTACCATAGATGTTTGTTTAAACAGCAGGGAGTCGGATAAAGGAAAATTATACTTAAGTAAGTTATGGGAAGGAGTCCGAATAGTTAAGACCACTGGACTACTACAGATCTTGAGTCTAAGCTTGGTCAACAGCTGTGAATGGGTCTGATACCGGGACACATGTAATAGCATCATAACATTTGTGTTCTTTCCTGAAAGGGTACAAGTCACAACACAGTCCAAAGCTGACTTAAACTTAACATTGACTTGAAAATATTTCACAAAACCAAAACTGTGAAACAATGATAAATATTAAAATTACTTTCAGTTTGGACATAGTGGGCCTTGGCTCACTTATGAAAGGAGCCTCTGCCTTTCCACCTTTTCCTCTTTGTGATTGGTAGGGTTCTGTGGTTCTGAACAGGAGGCAGGTTCTTGTACTGGGAGGCTGAAGAAGTGGATTCCACAGCTGCCAGCCGCCCTGCACACTCCAGGTACCTCTATGATACGTAGGTACCACAGCTGATGAAGAGGCAGTCGCTCCATTCTGCCTGGTTGCTGGCCAAGAGAAACCTGAAACAAAGCTACTCAAAGTCAAAGCACACTCATCCATCAAAATGTCACCTCCAATTAAGCAAGCTGACAACTTTCACAACATAACGAAAACCCTAAACTGAGGAGTCCTGTTGCTCTAGTCGGTGATGACCCATCTGCAATTAAAGAAAGTCACTTTTCCATTTCAACTGCATCTAGATTCATCTGAGGAGACATGCTAGACTGACTGTGAAATCCAAAACCAGCCCAACACAACTGACCCAGAAACCTTCATTGTTAGAACAAATACTTTGAGCTTCCTTCTCCATCCGATGGGAAGGAGATTGAGGATGCATGTTAAATACTAAGCATGTAACAGAATCCTAAGCCTCAGAAACAACACCCATCTTATAGGCTGCCATCAGAGCCCACATTTTTATATAAACCTTTTTATACCATCAGGAATCTCATGTTATAGTACAATATATGTACATATGTACTGTATTGTAGAGATAACACTGTACAATTCTTGTACTGTAACACATGAAGTAGATTATATCTGCAAGATGGCTGCCTAAATACAAAGCAAGAGAGAAATATTTGTAACATTTGGACAACTTTCTTAAAAGTTACATATAAGTTAACAGTTAATAGCTTAAGAGTGGGCTAGAATGTTATAAGAAAGCTGCCAGAAAAAAGGAAAAAAGTGAATTCCTAGAAAAAGACATGTAGATTATAGTTTTCTATAGAAAATATTAACTGTTTTCTTTTTTTAATTTAGTAGTCACCAATTATTTTTTGTATTTCCCCCAATTTAAAATATCCAATTATTTTTAGGTTCAGCTCACCACTACCACCCCCGAGCTGACTGTCCTCTGAAGCGTGTGCCGTCAGCCGACCACTTCTTTTCACGCTGCAGACTCACCATGCAGCCATCTCAGAGCTACAGCATCGGAGAACAATGCTTCTCTGGGCAGGCAGCTGCAGGGGTTGTTGATGCGCAGTGAGCTGAGGACACCCTAGCCGACCTAAGAATGGATTTCCAGTTGAGGAATCACTCTCTGTCAATTATTCTGTCAATCATAAGCACAGCAATTAAACACTATGGTTTATTAAAACATTCTATCGAAGCCTTTGAGCATAATATTTGCTTACTATTCACTGCCTAACTAACTTCCACCTATTAATCGAACTCAATCTAGTTTAGACATAAAGATTGCACGCTGTAGTAAATCACACCTTGAAATGCAGTGTTATTGGCTATCCTTGTCTCATATTATTTGCCTCATATTAAAGTGTAAGTAGTTTTAAATGCCATTTGTTTTGAGTTTTTTAATATGTTCCTTTCTAAAAAAATGGAAAATGGGATTGATGTTGGCTACTGCATTGTTGTATTGTCATATTTCCCTTAAAATAATAAAAAAATTGATAACAAAAAAATAATAATAATAATAAAAGATCTAAACAAAACACTTTTCAGAACAAAAACGGCATAATGGCCAAAACAGACAGACAGGCGGGGTGTACCCCGTCACACATCTCCCCCTTAGGTACAGCACACATGACTTCAAAGGCTACCTCCCCCCTTAAAGGCCCAAAAACCTTCTTCCAGGTCCTGGCCCCTGACTGGAGCTACTAGTAGGCCTATGGGCGGCCATGGTGTGAAGCCCTCATTCATTAATACCAACAATATTATCAACGACATTGGCAAGGCTGGCTCTTCCAGCCGGGGAAATCCTGGCAGCGGATATGCTGCTACCGGCAAACCTGGCAGAGGCAATGCTGTCAGCTGAAATGCTGACAGAGGCAAGGCTGGCTCCTCCAGCAAAGGCAAACCTTAATTTTCGGGTCAGACTCGGTCTGAATTTGAATCACCAAAAACGTTTTCTGTCCTTTCAGCGTACTCGTCTGTAACCCTTTCCCAAATAATGTACTAGAAGGTAAATGTACTTGTATTTCCTGCACTAAAGCGAGGGAGGACTCAGCTGACTAAGCAATGTTCTTGGTGTTGCCACTTATTTGATACGTCACATAATCCTTTTATCACGTCTGCTTGGTGATATTAAAAATGCCTGTGGACGAGGTGAAACTAGTACAGGGTTTATATCATGTAACTTAGTGGATAATAGTTTGATTCGTTGCTTGTAAACCCGATCACTATGTTTTTGTATACAACAGCCACAAAACTGGTACACCTCTGCGAAAGCACAGGTGTAGCTCCCTTTCAACTGGTGGCACGAAAGGAATAGACAGGTATTTTATCGTCAAGTAAGTAGAGATAGTTAATATGTTACAATGTTAAAATATATGCAGACCAGTAGAAAAAGCTACCACGCTGTATAGCCTATTGTATAAACTCAATAAACTCAATCTATGGAGAATAGTAAATATATCTGTGTGTCAATGTGAGAGCGTAAGAGAGTCAGTCGAAGCAGGCAGTAGGTAAAGGATAAATAGCAGGTTGCGGTAAGAAGACAGTGTTGCAGTGGGTTGCTGGTCCGGGTCAGAAAGGGTTGTAAAAATCAGACCCGTGCAGGACTCTGCTTTACAGCCCTAGGCACTGCAGGTATGGCATCCCCAGGCAGTGCAGGCTTGGCATCTCCAGGTGTTGCAGGCTTGGCATCCCCAGGCAGTGCAGGCTTGGCATCTCCAGGTGTTGCAGGCTTATCATGTGCAGACCTGCACATCAAGACGCTTTACACAGTTAAAAAAAAATACAATATCTGTAAGAGAAATAAAGCTTCTCAAGGGCCTTAACCAAATGCGAGACCGCCACAGGTGCCTACAGTGAGTTAGCATATTTTTCATAAATCTGAGCTGAAAGGTTACATTGTCATATGATTTGGATTTACTTATATAGACTCAGTATTCTACCGACAAGCTCAAAGCCAATTAAAGGCAAAGAGAGAAAAATGAAAGCTCAATATTGGAGCAATATAGAACCACAAATGACACTCAAGGCAAGTTTGGACAAAGCTTTTAAACTAAAACCCTTTTCTGGGAAAACTACAACCAAGGTGGAGGAACCTCTCATCTTCAAACTAAGGAAGGTACTATGCTATTCCTAAAGCATTAAATTACTATTATTTTACATGAGATACTGTACATTTACTTTATGATGCTATGCTTCTGTCATAAATTGAGATTTATCTAAAATCATTTAAGAAATATAGGCCTATTACATTCACAATCTAGAACAGGTTCCCAATCAAGTGCAGCTCTTTCAGATATTTAAATATGTCCCATACCTCACCTCCAGACATTTTGGTTTTGCTCAGCAATTCAAAGTGCCAGCATGCCCGCAATCGGTATGCAGATCAAGGTGGTTAGTTGCTAAGCTAACACTGAATGAGTTTCTATCAATGGCCGGCACTAAGGCATTAAGTCATGCAAACACAGGAGCAATAACAAATTCAAACAACAATATCTAAATGCATTTTTGACATGCTAGCATACTAAATGGCTTAAGAGGCTTAGAAAATGTTTAGTCTTGTTCACAGCAAATAGTCAAATACCCTGATGCAGGCAAATTTCATCTACCTACCAGTCTATGGAAAAGATGCATCCCAAACATGACTGTAGTGCCTTTACAGTCACCTTATTCTATTATTCCTTTTTTGTGCACAGTTGCTCCTCCTCACACAATAGGCATATTTTTGACTTTATGGTTTCTTAGTTTTGGCATTACTAACTAGAATCCTTTGACACTTTGAATCAACAGTAATTATGGTACATACAAAACAGATAATATCGTATATACTGAGGTATATAAATGACAGTATATGAGATTACTCCATAAAATATTAATTCTGAAGGTCCTTTCAATTTGAAATGCCAGGGGACTTAAGTTGGTGTGTTAGAGGAAACAGCTTGACTTTGATTTTATTAGATTTTAACCTTTACAATCATGCTTATTTTTCAGACATCAGTATAGAACGCAGTTGTAGCTGTGTCAAGCCCAATGTGCCTCATTGTGAGCACAGGGCTTTTACCAAGCAAACAGAAACTAAGTTTTTCTTATGGCATGCTCACATTATGCCTCGTTTGCAAGACAATGCATCTCAATTGGGCTTGACAGTGATAGTTTCCACATTCCTACATTCTTTGAAGCATAAGGGTGGATACAGGAATTTTACATTTGTTAACTCTGTTCCATGCTGACATCACTTAAGCTGATCATGTTAGACCAAATAAATTCACGTACAGTATCTAAGCATACGCATACATAGAAGACTGAACTAACATTCCCCAGTTGTATGTGCCAAAAAATGATTAACAGCATCAGAATGCAGTGTCCCATAGTCATGTTCAGTTTTATACTAAACTATTATAAAAGGATGGAAAGAAGACTCCTATTGCATAGCAGTTTGAGCCATTCTTGGTTATACTAGTATAGTAAGACACATGAACTTTGTTACCTGTACACCGTGGCTAATGAAGCTTATAATAAAATTTTGAATGGGTGAAACTTCTATGCAATACAAGTCTTATTTCCATCCCTGTGATACCTAGATATTGGTTTACTATTTTCTTCCATAGAACACCTTTAAATTCGTGTTAATCACAAACCAGTTTATTCTTCTGCTACTATATCTGCAGATTAAAACAAAAAGTTTAGTAAACCTGACCAGTGGCCTCTAGATTGATAGCACCAATTATAAAAAGCCAAACATGTGGCTACAGCTTACAGAATTACATCATTGCTTATAAAGGGGTCTAATCAATTGATCTTAATAAATACTGTCACCGGTTCAATATGAAATGAAGACCAAACCTAGCATTTAACTGTCTTAAAAGACAGAAATACACCTAAGAGACTCAAACATGTGGTTAGAGATGTTGGCCTCCTTCTTTTGAATGATTTAAATGATGGTGATATTTAGATCTATCATCTTTTGATAAATTGAATTCTCAATAATACGTTTCAATGCAAAGATGTACCCATATTCATCAATGAATCTGTTCAACATGTCTAAATTGACTGTGGGAGGCAGGACTTAAGTCAAAGTAGTGCCCTGTCCCTTTGTTATTGAATGCTGTTTTCAGTATGTTGTGACAGTGGGGTATATGGGAGTCCTTCTGTCTATACATACGTACATCTATATATCACATACAACTGCTCAACTTCTGTGAAACCGGTTTAACATGACACTTTAGCATAACTTAAGGTAATGAGTACCAGATTCTGGGGATATAATACCAAGGTATTAAACAGGTATTAATACCAAGTTTCATGACAATTGGAGAAGCAGTTCTCCAGATATATAGAATGTGACGTTTGTAAAACCGCTTCCAAGGAGGATAATAAAAGAGGCTGGTCTTTAAATCCCCATATAGGTTTATCTAAGCGTTTGTTTCAGTGCTGTTACATATGTCTGAAGCTGCATATTGATGTGACTGGATGTGAGATAAACCATACAATTGCTTTCCAAGCACCCCTCATTGTTCATTGCTCAATATTAATTTAGCTAGTTTTTTAGAAAAGGATGGGATGACCTTAACATTAACTTACAATAAATTGATGAAGGCAAGGTAAATAGGACAACATCAGTGAGAGTGAAGTACAGCCCCTCTGCAAACATATGCTCCAAAGGTGGCAGCTCACTGGTTTTCACTTTCCTGATCTGAGGGTGCCACCTGGTGGCAGCAGACTATTATCTCCACAGACAGCTTGGAACTCCAGCTGATCTCGGTTACTCTCTACTGAACCACCCTCATGACCTGCCTTTGGCATGCCTTTCATCTGCTGCAGCTTCTGCCTTCAGATGTTATCATCATTATGGACCCTGACAGGCTCCCTAACCTTCTTCTCTAGGTGCAGGAGTGCAATGGGGATCTCTGACGGAAGGAGCTCTGGCTGCCTGCAGAAGTCTTCCACCGCACAGAGGATGCTAAGCTCACATAGCCTGGTCCACTCACTCACCTGCAGGGAAAGGCATACCCAGGTTAACCCTTTCTCCTAACTCGCATCACCTAACACCACTTAATGCTGCATTACCCAAGGTTCGGTAACTCAGCACGCAGTGTCATTTTAAATTTATTTTGAAAAAAAATATTTAATATGCTATATACTTATCATGGTATAATTAAAACTCAGCAGTGTGAGTTTATTACTACACACAAATTTGAAATACAAATTTATATTTACTGACTAATATAATATACATTTATACTTGCAGCTGAATTGATACTTTATTGTAATGGTATTATTATACTGTAAAACTGATAACAGAAAAAAAAAAAAAAAAAAAAAAAACATTAATGGTTAAAAAAAAAGGATTCCCATTGCGTAGAAGTGATTAAGCCATCCTTGGCTTAATTAAAAGCACTGGACCAAATGTAGACCACAGGCAATCTTGTAATATAGTACATTTTAAAATGATGTAAACTGTGGAATTCTTGTGTAACCATCTGTCGATCTGATCAAGAAGGAACTCAAACAATGCACCTGTAATGTGAGAGAAATTATATTTTGGATGAACAGTTAAAGAACTGTGGAACATTGTTAAGAACAAAAATGAGCCTGAAAAATTTAGCAAATGCAAATATGCCTACGTTTTAAAGCCTTAGGGATTATTTGTTTAAAATAATTATTTTAGGAGGAACTACAGTACATGTAGACTTACTTCAATGCAGACCTAAGCAGGTCTTCTTAAAGCCAAGGGTCTGCCTCAAGAGTCCTCTTAATTATGTGTCTCAGTATGACCGCCAGGCTGGCACGACAGTACCTACCCCCCTCTTCCACCACTGCAAACAGGCGGCAGCTCCTTATAACCTAGGGCAACTCCTGTGTGGACATCATTCTGAAATCCATGCCCTCGGGCAGCTGATGCCTCCATGATGGCCCCTCATCAGCTAAAGTGATGGCAGAAAGCAGGCAGACTCGAAAAGTCTTGGACTCGCAGTAGGACAGGAGGAATTAAGCTGTGGTGGTATGAAGAAGTACAGTCTGTTCACTCTGACCATACACTGTCAAGTACAGACATTCTTCTATGCTGTTTGAATTGGTATGCTTAATTTTTTGAGCTGCTTTAATGATAATGCAGCCAGTTCTGTAAAAAATAATTGAAAAAATACTGTAAGACAGGGTGTGGCAAAGATGGCTGCTCTCTCTCTCTCAATTTCAATTTCAATTTCAAGTGCTTTATTGGCATGATTGATATTTAGAAGTATTGCCAAAGCAATGATGGGAAGATTCCATCTTTATAATTAACATTTAAAACATATGCAAATGTTACATTAAGTAAATAAAACAGAAACAATGTCACATGTGACGAATTATATATGGATTTTATGTATTGTTGTTTGTTTGTTTTTTTTTTTTTAATTGTAATCTCTTATCTCAATCGCCAGCTGGTTTTATGTGTGTTGTGGCTGACTGATGGGTACAGCACTTTTGTCCCATCAACAGGAAGTCCTGCCACAGCCAATGGTGGTCCAGGCAGGACTATATATGGGGCTGGATTTGAGAGCAGAACTGGAACATGGAAGACAGAAAGAACGACAACGAGGACGAGGACGAGGACAAGGACGATGAGGACGAGGAGGGGGTGTATGTGTGTGTGTGTAGGAAGGGAGAGCAAGGGATGGGTGTAACTGTTTTGGGTCCCAGTGTTGGTCCAAGATGTTTGGGCTGCCACGGATCCTTGATAGGGGGTGGATTGTTTTCCTTGATCTCTGGAAGAGGGGAAAGGACAATTAATCGTCAAGTTCATGCTAACTGTTTTGTCTGTATTACTTACCTGTATTGGCCACCACCCTACATCCCTGTCAAAGTTTGCTTGAGGCCTCCAGTGGTTTACCTGCCTTGCCTTCGGGTCTGGAGTCCAGCTTCCAGGTCGGGTCCGGTGGCGGCAGACGATATCGGTGCGAGGTCCGGGGAGCACGGTGGGAGAAGGAGAGAGAGAGAGGAGAGGAGAGGAGAGGAGAGGAGAGAAACAATCTGTGAAAAACTGACCGAAGGGAAGTGACCAGAACATAAGAACATAAGAAAGTTTACAAACAAGAGGAGGCCATTCGGCCCATCTTGCTCATTTAGTTGTTAGTAGCTTATTGACCCCAGAATCTCATCAAGCAGCTTCTTGAAGGATCCCAGGGTGTCAGCTTCAACAACATTACTGGGGAGTTGGTTCCAAACCCTCACGATTCTCTGTGTAAAAAAGTGCTTCCTATTTTCTATTCTGAATGCCCCTTTGTCTAATCTCCATTTGTGACACCTGGTCCTTGTTTCTTTTATCAGGTCAAAAAAGTCCCTTGGGTCGACATTGTCAATACCTTTTAGAATTTTGTATGTTTGAATTAGTTCGCTGCATTGTCTTCTTTGTTCAAGACTGAATAGATTAAATTCTTTTAGCCTGTCTGCATGTGAAATGCATTTTAAACCAAGAAAAATTCTGGTCGCTCTTCTTTGCACTATTTCTAGAGCAGCAATATCCTTTTTGTAGTGAGGTGATATTATATTGTATAATATTTAAAATGCACATTTTTATTTCCTGCATGCAGTACCTTACAGTTGTTTTAAATGTCATTTGCCATGTGTCTGCCCAGTTCTGAATCTTGTCTAGATCATTTTGAATGGCCTTTGCTGCTGCAACAGTGTTTGCCACTCCTCCTATTTTTGTGTCATCTGCAAATTTAACAAGTTTGCTTACTATACCAGAATCTAAATCATTAATGTAGATTAGGAATAGCATAATGTAGCATTAATGTAGATTAGGAATACTGGTACTCCACTGGTTACCTCACTCCATTCTGAGGTTTGTCCTCTAATCAGTACTTTCTGTTTTCTACATGTTAACCACTCCCTAATCCATGTACAGGTGTTTCCTTGAATCCCAGCTGTGTTCAGTTTGAGAATGAATCTTTTATGTGGGACTTTGTCAAAGCTTTCTGGAAATCTAAATAAACCATGTCATATGCTTTGCAATTTATCTATTATCAAATTATCCATTATAGAACCTTTGGGCATGTCAGTTCCTGACTGCCTCTTTCCTTTGCTCCGTTTTCTTCTCTCAGGTCCGCGGGAGGCAGCAGCGATCAACAGACGGAGTCCAGGCGATGTCCAGGGAGCGTGGGGGAGAGAGAGAGAGAGAGAGAGAGAGAGAGAGAGAGAGAGAGAGAGAGAGAGAAGAAGAGAACTGAAATGCAGGATTAGAGACCTGTCGAAGGGAAGGGAAGTGTTTTTCATGTTCTGGCTGGTCTGGGAATTGCTTCCCTTAATGGATTATATCTGGAGCACTGTATTAGAAAGTGTAACTCTGTCTCGACCTGGTTGAGAGAACAGTGAGCACACAGCTTGTCTTCTTTGTCTGCCTGTCTCAGCCGGTTTCGATGGCCAGGCTGTGCACATTGAGCCTGTACTTTGTTAAGGTCTGTCTCTGTTTACTGTCTTTCAACCTGGTCAGGTATTCAGCCAGGATTTAATGTCTTTTTGGGCATTATAGCATTCCAATTTACTTTGTGTTTTAGTGTGTCTGTCCCAATGAATAAGGCATTCTTGTTTGTTTTGTTCTATAATTTGGTTTACTCTGATTGTATGTGTTAGAGTGGTACTGTTCTGAAGCTGGTTGGTGTTAGTGTGGGTTAGTGCAGTGAGCTTCAGGACCAGCTGGCTGAGGGGACTCTTCTCTGGGTTCTGCTCTTGGTATTGCAGGGCTTTATGGTGGTAAGAGTTTATGTTACTATTTTTTAGATGGAGCCAAAATTTAATTGCTCTTTTTGGGATATTAATCAATAGTGGGTATTGGCCTACTTCAGGCCTGCATGCATTGTTTGGAGTTTTTCTTTGATACTTTTGCAAAACTCTGTATGCAAGGATTCTGTTGGGTGCTTGTCCCATTTTGTAAAATCCTGTTCTGTGTGCAGACCCCATACTTTACTGCCATACAGGGCAATGGGTTTGACACTTTCCAAATTTTTTAGCCAAATTTTAATTGGGATCTTTATATGAATTATTTTTCTCTTAGTAGCATAAAATGTCCTGCGTGCTTTTTCTTTTAGTGCATTCACTGCCAGGCTGAAACTCCTTGATGTGCTGATTTTTAGGCCTAGATAGGTGTAGTGTGTGCAGTGTTCTAAAGTGTTTTTGCTAAGGGTGATTCTGGAATATCATGACTCTGGTTTTATTGATGTTTACTGCCAGGGCCCAGGTCTGACAATGCTGCTCTAGCGGTGACAGGCTCTGCTGCAGACCCTGTTCAGTGGGTGACAACAGGACCATGTCATTTGCTTAGAGCAGGAATTTAACTTCAGTGTCATGTAGAGTGAGGCCAGGGGCTGCAGACCGCTCCAACACTGTGGCCAACTCATTGATGTAAATGTTAAACAGTGTTGGGCTCAGACTGCAGCCCTGTCTCACTCCCCTTCCTTGTGAGAAAAATTCTGTTATTTTATTGCCTATCTTAACCCTGTATTTATTTTTTGTGACGTCATATACTTTACCCCCTACACCACTTTAGATAAGTTTGTAAAATAAGCCTTCATGCCAAATTGAGTCAAAAGCTTTTTAAAAATCTCTAAAACAAGCAAATATTTTCCTTTTATTTTGGTTTACATGCAAAATAAGCAGAAAGGTCAAGGCAGCGATAGGCGAATACAAGAGTTTTGAATTGGATGCCAATGCAAAGAGCGGAGCAGCAGTGTAGCATGGTAGAAACAAGGAAGGGAAAAAACAAGACGGGCAGCAGAGTTTTGGGTGAGCTGGAGCAGATGGATAGCAGAGGTAGGAAGGCCTGACAAGAGGGAGTTGCAGTAATCAAGGCGGGGCAGTACCAGTGACTGAACTAGGAGCTCTGTGGAGTAGTCGTTGAGGAAGAATTCTACGAATTCTGAGGAAGAAGCGACAGGAGTGTGCCAGAGTAGAGATGTGATGAGAGTAGAAGAGGGAGGGGTCAAGGGTGACACCAAGGTTCTTGGTGGATTCAAGCGGAATAGAGAAATCAGCAGTGGAGAAGGAAATAGTATTGCACTACTAATGTGTAATTGTAGATATAACGTGCTGTAATTTAAGTATTTACCTTGCATTGTAAACCTGTACAGTACTGCCCTGTAACACTTGTAAGTCACCTTGGATAAAGGCATCTGCCAAATAAATAAAGACGAATGTTCAGTCAGAATACAAAAGATTCTGCTGCTAGGGGTTTAAGGGGACCTCTGCTTTTTTTCTGCCTTCCTATATTTCTTTTTTTGGCCACCTGCCGACACACACACTATGTGATAACACTATGTAACACAATTTTTGTTCCTGGGTAGTAAATGTTATTTCCTAATTGCTTATGCCTCAAAAGTATAGAAAATGGCTATTATTCCCCACAAACTTAGCTTTTGTGACCAGGACAGTGATATTTCAAAATATCACTATTTCCAATGGGAAAACGGGCAACTGTGTGTCTTTTCGTTCACATAAAGTCAGAAAAAAACAACATATGAATCAAAATTAACATGTATTTATACTAAAGTAATACAAAAATGACTACAAAAGATTTAGAAGTGAGTAGTTTTTTGAGATTTACGATTATACTGGATGCATATAATCCCAATTTAGCAGTTAAGTCGTAAGACACACATTTGCCCATTTTCCCATTGGAAATAGTGATAGTTTGAAATATCACTGTCCTGGTCACAAAAGCAAAGCTTGTGGGGAATAATAGCCATTTTCTATACTTTTGAGGCATAAGCAATTAGGAAATAACACTTACTACCCAGGAACAAAAAATAAATAAATAATTGTTACACGGTGTAATTGAGATGTTAGAAACAACAACGAATTGCGTACAAATGTTTAACTGGATTATTTTACGGCATGGGCCGATAACGTGAAGATACCTTGTTTTACCCGACATGTGCAGGCTATAGAAGTCATGAAATGTTACGTGTGTCTGTCAAATGTAGCATAACAATTAGGGCTTTTCAAAAGGGTCACATGAAAGATGTATTTAATAAACAATATCTGCACTAATCAGTGTTTAGGTGAGACAGAAATTAATCTCACGAATTGTTAAACGGTTCTCAGGTGGTGGACAACGCGGTCTTTTTTGTGCAAAGTTGCTAGTCGCGACATTTGTTTTCTTTCTTTCTTTTTATAGTGAAAGCGACTACAGAACAAAGTAACATATCATTCAATAAACTATTTCGCCATGCCTGGTGGTTCATTGCTAAATAAAAGCGTTTGGTGGGTTATACATTTCCATTACTTGCAATACACTACTAGTACTCTTCGCTGTTTCAAACCACTTCCTCTTCGTGTTACAAGCATATCCAGCCGTGCTTCCATACGCAATCACATTACTGCGTTTCATTTCTTATTTTTAACAATACCTCTGTTGTTTGAGAACTGTTGTGTCAGACAAACGCAGTTACATTGAGTTGCAGAAGTATGTTACTTTATTTGTACACAACAAACGTGTTGTTAAACTAAATTCGATAAAGTCAAGAAAAGCGTTGTATGTTTCTGCCGGTGTTAATTTCCGGACGAGCTATGTCAGCTATGCAGAAGCCAGATCAGCGGTAGCACTATTAATAAATCAAGTTATTATGTAACTTAAACAGACGATTGTTTGTATTATTATTATTATCGTTGTTGTTGCAACACACAAATACATGTAAAGGTATGTATTAATCTAAAAAGCGATTTATTCGTAAGCCCTTATTACATACGCAGAAAGTAGATAACATTAATAGTATGGGTATGCTAATCGGTAGCAAGCTAGATCTTCCGAACTGTAACAACATCCAAAGTAGATAAAACAAAACTAACACATTTAAAGTAAATGCAAGGCTGCAGCAGTCTGCCAGATTGCTTAGGAAAGGTACTTAATCGTTCCTGGTTTACTTTTTTTTTTTTTTTTTTTTTTTTTAACCGAAAGAGAAAATTGGTTCCAGAAATACACACTTGCACCCTTGTATTAACGTAATTGTCAGAAAAATAATGGTAGAAGGTCGGTGTAATGTAGACTCTTTCAGGGTTGTACAGCTATTTTCATGTCACTTTCATAAGACCATTAAACAAATATGTAGGGGATTCCATTGTATTCAGTTGTAAATATTTATTAAACGGCTGTCTGTACAGGTAAATCTTTATCCATGGAAAGTTACATGTCATTTTTATTGCAGTAGGGCATTTCGTCCTCCCGAAAACGCCATAGTTGTCTTTAAACATTAACCTTGGAGTCCGATACGCCGTGGCCATTCAAAATCTACTCTACTGAATGAATTAATTAATTAGATATATATGTATATATATATATATATATATATATATATATATATATATATATATATATATATATTTATAAAAGAAGTCACAGAGCGGGTCAATCTGTAGTGTGATAGGCTCATTTGTATTCTGTATTGTTACAGCTGATAGAGATCATGGCAGCAGCAGTAAGTTGGGAGCTGGATCCTATTTTTCTGAAAGGCCTGGGCTATCTCCACTCAAAAAGTAAAGATTCTGCAGAAAAGCTAAAGGCACTTCTAGATGAGTCTTTAGCAAGAGGGGGCGACTCAAACTACCGGCCGACTCAAAAGGTAATGCTCTTTTGAATGCGATAAGGTTTACTGCAGCTCTGTGCTGTGCAAAGGGTGCCAGTAGACAGGTTACACAGGAAGTTGTTTCAGAAAGTAATACTAAAGTAGACATGTTATACTGTGTTTTCATTTAAACCCTTTATTGCTTTTTTGTTGTTATTACTGATATTGACATGCGGTTAATTTTTCCATAGGAAGTAGAAGTTTCAAAGGTGTCGGTCTCAAAAAGTTCAAGCAAGGAATTGAAATCTTCCTCTTCGGGTAGCAACAATGGAAAAACAAGTGGTTCTGAAAAATCAAAGAAGGAAACTGAGAAGAGGTCATCTGAAAAGGTATCCATTACTTGTAGGAAAAATGCATTGCTGTATTGTTGCTTTTTGTTGCTTTTTTATCATGTTGTCTGGGACATACCAGTTTAAACAAAGTTTACATTTTTTCACTTTTTATTTATTTTTTACATTTGTTGCGGCTTGCTATAAAATCTGATTGTCTTCATGAACTTAAACATCCTCCATTTTCAGTTGCTGTGCTATAGTGGGCTGTAAGCTAAAATGTTCTTCTCATCAACACTTTAATCTGTTTCCACAGGTTAAGGTGGACCCAGGTGATGGAGCTGACTTACCAAAGAAGCCCCGGTTGGAAAAACAGGAGAATCGTTCCTCTCCCATTACAGTTCAGACCAGCAAGGACATTCCCATGCCAGACCTCTCCAGCTTTGATGAAACCAGTGCTGATGATTTTGCCATGGAAATGGGTTTAGCATGTGTGGTGTGTCGGTATGTTTATGTCTTAATTTTAAATCTGCTAAGAGATGCAAGACAACAGTGTTGAGTGTCAAGCATGCCTTATATAATAGGCAAGATGGCAAGTTTTTCAAATGTTTATGACATCTTCTCGGTACAACATAATCCATTACTGTAGAGCGTCACACCATAGAGCACTGTTACATATGTTTCAAGTTCTGTAGAAGACAAAACGCATACCAGATATAATACAGAAGAAGAAGTTTGTAGATCAGTAAACTCAGTACAGATGGCAACAATACTAAGTACTTTTTTTCTGCTAATTTTATACTTGAACTGTAAGAAAATGTGCCATTGCCTTTGAGCTTGCTTCAAAATATTGCACATTTTCCTTGTTATTCCTTTTTTTTTTTGCTCCAAATGTTTTTGCAGGCAGATGACGGTGACCTCAGTGAACCAACTTGTAGAATGCCAAGAATGCCATAACCTCTACCACCAGGACTGTCACAAGCCACAGGTGACAGACAAGGATGTGAATGACCCACGCCTGGTTTGGTATTGCGCCCGCTGTACCAGGCAAATGAAACGCATGGTAAGAAATGTAATGACTGACTGCAGTACAGGCCCTTTCTTGTAGAAATTATTTATGTAAAACAAGCCAATTTAAACAAAAAAAAAAGAAAAGAAAAACCTACCTTATTATAAAGAAAGATTAAGTTGTGATCACCTTGCAAGGACAACTAAAAAAGTTTTGTCATTTTTCTCCTAAATTTGTAAATTATAACATTCTGTGTTTTAATGTATTTCTCAACGAATCCTCACAAATACAGCACGTGTACACAATTGCAGGATGTATTTATTAAAATATGAATGAGTACAATAACTCACAAAAGTAATGATACCACTTTTAAAAGCCAGGTGGCAGCAAAGGACAAATAGCAATACTTGCAGCATGTTGAATTCCAAAACTGTCATTGAAAACTGTATGATTTGGCAACAATTTAGTTACGTATTGTTTATAATTTAACTATTTACTAATTTAAACATTTACTATTTTATGGTTTTGATCAATTTTATTTAGATCAGTGTTAGTACAATAGAAATCACTGACTAGCTACAGTTGTGGCTACAGCTACACCGTTTTAGCCATGTGCACAATACAGGTACTGTAAATGTACTTCAACACTTTATATATAGCACAAACCAGGTGTTCAAACAGGGGTAACAAGTTATTGGTAAAATCAACAATGCGTTTTTTTAACACACGTCTGTAGACACTTTTACAGTAGCATGCTCTACCCAGGTCTGAACCTACCTGGGTCGCAATCCAGTGTCACACAATCAGGCTACACGATTTCACACTGCTTTTTGAAGAAGCAGGGTTGACCTGGATGACAGAAGCAAGTACACAATGCGCATACGCAATGCCCTGGAAGCAGAAATGTTTATGTGGCCACTCTTTCATCAGAAAGCCAGAACCTGGGTCTGGACCTGGGTGGGAACACCAGTGTGAAAGGGGCTTATGTTTACCTGTATATTTACTAAACAAACATCTACTTCACAAACCTACCACCACAGTGTGAAACTTTGCATTCTTTCTCTTTCACTTGGCGTATGCATTTGGAATTCTGGCATGAAATTATCACAGAGCACACCTTAGTGCAGCTTCTAGGTTTGTGTCAGCAGTTGCACACAGTACTTTGACTTTATCGGAGTAATTGCTGAGAATTTCGACATGTAACCAGAGTGAAAGTGCCAGATTTCATCACCATGGAAACACCATCAGTATTGTATGGAGAGTGGAGCTGTCAATCGTGGTCAGCTTGATTAATCAGAATAACTGCTCCAGGCCAGCAGAAGAAAGCAAGACCAGCCAATAACAAACAGCTCCAAAGTGCTGAAATCCGGCATATTCACCTATGTTAAGGAGGATTTTTTTTTTGCTAGTGCTGGGACAAATATCTGAATATTTGAACAAACATTTTTTGACATGTATTCGCTACAAATGACAAAAACACCTTCACTATTTACTGTCTCATCAGAATTTGCGCTACAGTTTCAAAAAATAGCAAATGAAAATGATCTCCATGTGATATGTGAGATTAATATATATAATATATATATATATATATATATATATATATATATATATATATATATATATATATATATATATATATATATATATATATATATATATATAATAAAAACACAGAATCAACACAGCAGCTTTTGAACCTCTATTTAAAAGTTTTAGACAGCAAAAAGTAAACAAACCAGATTGTGCACGCGAATAAACAAACCAACATTCAACTTGAACTGCTGTTTGGCATCCTTTGTTTTGTAGTTAATTCACTGGGGTAAAAAGTCCTACGCAACTTATTCTTTACTCCTGGGATGTTTTTCTATTTTAACGTGTTACATATTGTAAGTTCTTGCTGTAAAATAAAGGCACACACAGAGGGGGCACAACAACGTCCCCTGCCCCTGCTGCTGTGCTGTCTCTGCCTGCGTTCAGAGCAATCTAATGGCATTTATTACTTTTTGAAAAACGAATATCCGAAAGAATATTTAAATTATGAGTGAATATCCCTTGTTCGTGCCAGCACAAATTTTTACACGGACGACCTAGGCGAGGTGAGAGACACAAAAAGCAAAACATTTGCCTTACGTTTTTCAACGCTATCTCGGCAGCACTGTTGACACTCGCATTGAAATACAGGGTAGGGAATTTCTTTTCCTTTTCATAACGCTTGCCTCGCTCAGGTCATGAATGTGTAAAATTCACCTTTTATATGTCATTTTAATAGGTAACAAAGGAAATAAAGAACACACAATGATCAAAAAACTCGCACACGCTGCTTTTCGTCTTACCATTTTACTAACAAAAGCTCAAAAAGGTAAAAGTACACATGCATATGCAGTGAGCACGTGATTATTGAGGTCATATGTCTGGAGACTATCACTCATTTTTTATTTACTAATAAGTGTGCTGTAGACGTGAATTGCCTTTTCAACGCACCTGTGAGGTTTCCACATCTTTTTGATTCCTGTTACTTGCAGGCACAGAAGACCCAAAAACCTACACAAAAGCCTGTGCCGGCTGTTGCTTCAGCAGCTCCTGTCGTAAAGGATACTTTGGTCAAGAAACCTGAGGTCAAACCCAAACTGGAAACAACCACCACATTCCAGGCATTTAAGAGGACAGAAGTTAAGGTTAGAGCCAACGCACTGTGCACTTCCGAGATCTGTAGTTGCTACTGAGAGTAATTTGGTTCATATGTATTTCTCATTCACCATTGTGGCTTTCACTTTGAAGTACAGTACTAGAACTATTGCTTAAGTATCTTGCCAGAGTAAATTAACTGAGTCCTTATTTATTTATTTATTTATTTTTTGAGCCTTACAGAGGAGTTTATTTTTCGGTAGGCAAGTAATAAAATAATCATAAATTCAAAATATCTTACTATAGAAACAGGCACGATTTTAATCTTCTTGTCCAATGGCCTCCCAGAATCAGTCTATAAAGAAAAGCAGAACACTTACTAATGTGAAAGATAGATCTTTCACAGTGACAATCTGAACTGTGTAAGCTCTCAAGCAAGCAGACTGCTGTAGTTTTGCTTTTGACAAAAGGAGATTTAGCAAATGTATGGAGATGACAAACCCTGCTATTGCAGGTAAGATGAGTTAAAACTTGTTTTTGCTCTATTTTGCAACACAGTTTATTTATTTATTTTAAATGTAGGCTAACAAGCAAGTGGTGTGTAATAAGTAATGCCAATAGACTTTATGCCAATTCAGTTTGGCAGTATTTAAAAATGGCTTTGTTGTTGGAAGTGTACACTTAAGATATAGTACCTCTCAAGCTAAGCAGACTAGAATATGGTAAAATTGTAGGCTATGAATGGAGTTAAGACATTGTACAGAATCCTTTAATTTTTTTTTTATAGGGATTGGGCTGATTTTGATTTTGGAGCTTGTCACTTTTTGATTTTTTTTCTCAAATTAATAGCACTCCTGAAGGCTTGTGTTAATATGTGTAACTTTTGGCTGACTTTTTTTATTTTTGATCTCATCTGAAAAACCACTGTTAAACAAAGTGTTGTTCACCCTTACATAAATAAATGTAATTTTGTTTGTTTCAGGCGTCCACAACAGTTTCAGGGAACACCTCAAGTGCCAGTGTCTCTTTGTCATCCGCTACTGGCTTGACTGGATGGGCTGCCTTTGCTGCCAAGACATCTACAACGGGTCCTACTAGCACTAAACTTGGAGCGCCCACACAGAGCACTAGTGGGAAAGCGACTGCTTCATTAGCTAGCCAGAAACCAGTGGGTCTGTCAGGACTGGCAAGTACTAAATCAGGACTTGGATCCAAAATTGCTGTTGGCAGTGGTGGAAACAACAATAACGGCGCTAGCCCATCCCCCCTCAAACCACCTCCTCCACTGACCCTTGGGAAGCCAGGCCTGAACCGATCATCAAGTAGCGACAATGTGAGTAAGGTTGGTTCGCCGGGGTCCAGTGGCAGCAGTGCGGCAAGTTCTATCCAGGCCAGCTGTGGAAATGGGGGCAATGGGGCAGCTGGAAGTACCAGTAACAATGGAGGCGCAAAAGCAGCAGCAGATGCTGGTAAAGTTCCAACTTCCCAGGAGTCTCAGCTCAATGCCATGAAACGTCTCCAGATGGTGAAGAAGAAAGCTGCACAGAAGAAGCTCAAAAAATAAACACGCCCCATTCATCATTTTTGAAATGCAATACTTGAATTCTTTCTAAAAAATACATGCTGCTGTTCATATTCTTCAAAACACAGATGTGTATTTTGGTCGCAGTTGAATAAAGCTTGTCAAGTGAAATAACGTTGCTGGTCTTTTGCACTCCTTTGTCAAGTGATTTTCAGCATTAAGTAACTTTACAAAAGGAAGGTTGTAAGAGCTTTCTGGAGGTAAGGTTGACTGGGTGTTTTTATGACTAAATATTGTCATATTTGTTCTTATTGTTCAAAAATACCATATTGCCTCCATGTGGTTATGGGTTGATCCATTTAGCAGTGTTTGAGTAAAGCTTGAGATATGATTTAAGAAATCTTGCATTGTGGGGTAAAAATCTGCTAATAATTGTATGGAAATAAAGATTGGATTGTGAAAATTTAAACATTTGTCCCCAGTCAGGTTTTTTTTTTAATAACGATTTAGCAAAACCCAATCCAGTATATCAAAGTTCAGTTTAATTTATTGAATATTCCTTTACAGAGGTCAGCAAGTAACAGCTGCTAAAATAATTATTTGAGACAAATGTCAGGTAATCTTTATTCATATAATAAACATGTAATCATTTATATAGTTTTTGAAATAAATATTTGTGAAGATTTTAACACACTGGCTCAATGCGACATTTTGGAAACTGTCATCATAAGATTAAATTATTAATACTTATTTAATATTTACATTATATATTCACAGAAATGTTAATTATTAAATTGCTATGTCATAATTACATTTAATCACAATATTTAAATTATACATACGTACATACATTAACAAACAAGCTACAATAACATAAAATGAATATTTAACAAAGTAAAAAAAACACTGGAGGTGACAATACTAAGTTCATGGCAGTAAGATTGGTTTTCTTGTGCAAAAATGTTGAGAGTGTGCACCAATAAATAAACTCGCAGCAATATTACATCCCACTGTTACTACTCCTGCAGAATGATTTATGCATATGACATCTTGCCTAGGTAGTTGGCAGGTACATAGCCTTTCTGACCATTGGCCTCAGCTAGCCACCAGTCTTTGTTGCCACTCACATCGCAGAACTTCACTATCCTCACGTGCTGGTATTCCTGTAAGCTTAGCTCCTGCTCACTTCGAGCTTCAAATGCATAGACAGCATAGAAGATCTGCAAAGAAAATAGGAAATACACACTTGTTTGTATAAGAGTGACATATTCAATGAGTATATTATTACACAGTAAATTGGTTTGCACAGTTATCACTGATCACTTATATTACCCACCTAAGAAAGCTATATATCTTGAAAATATAATTGGTGCCTGTGGAATGCATAACAAAAAAAAATAAAAAAATAGCACGTAGAGAATGCATGTTTGACATTCGGTACCTTGCTGCAGTTCTAACATTAGCACAGATGAGCTCACATGGATCCATCTTTTTTTAAGCCAATGCAGTGGTGTGCAGTGGTGATTTAGATGGGTTTTTTTTGTGGTCAGTGTGAACAATGTACCACAAGGTACATTTTATTAGTTTTATTTCCACAGTATGTTAGATTATGCACATGTGCTATATATGTCATTGGCAAATAGCATTATCAGTGTCTACATTTAATCTGCTAAATACAGTGCTCCCCCTTTATAAGGCGGCCCTTTACACTGGAACAGGTTACACGGCTCCCATTACACTAACACTAGTATTCTCATTATAAGGTGGTACACAAACAGCACGGTCTCTTAACTATGGCTTCTGACTACAGCATTATAAAGGGGGAGCACTGTATACAGTAAGTTAATTGGCTCTTTAGAGAACTCTGCTGGTCCAATACAATTTACTGCATGGAGGTCATAACACAGTGATAATAAATGTGAATGGTTTGGATTTTCAAAAAGTACAACCGTTACTTTAAGAAGCTACCTGCTGGTTGTCTGATTCATCAAAAGAATTGTTTCCGTCGAACTCAGCCTTTTCGTGTATTCCATTGATAGAGGAACTGCTGTCACTGCGGGCAATGCTGAAGCTTTTCAAACTGCTGCTCCCATTACCAGAGATAAAAAGGCTAATGTTGTCAAAGTCCTCCAGTTGGTTATGTAATGTCCCATTATGTTCCTTTGTATGGTTGTATTGCTTTAGGAATGAAGAGTAAACATAACCCTGCTGGCCTTTTTAAAAAAAAAGAAAGAAAAAAGGTCCTTACAACAGTACTGTTGTCACTGGTTGAATATATTAATTAAACTAATACAAAATATATATATATATATATATATATATATATATATATATATATATATTATATGTGTCTTTTTATGATGCCTGCTATCATTGTGTTTATTCTTTGATAGCTTCGGTATTAAGGTGCTTTCACCTGCATTCTGTAGCTGCTGTTCAGTTCTAGTTGCCTGCCACAGGCAGATCTAACTAGTCATTGTAAGTGCACAGCTGTTTAAAAATGCTAGCTAAATAAAAGTAGCTGATTACTAGATGCCACTGGTTTACTTCTATAAACACTTGTCTATGGCAGGCAACCATAACTGAAGAGCAGCTCCTAAATTCAGGTAAAAACATCTTGACACAGACTTATCAAAAAAAAAACAGCATTTGAGTAATTGCAATTAAAAAGTACTCTGAATGACCATGAAAGGGTGAGGGCACAGTGAAAAAAAAGGAAGACAGTGTCATCTGAAGCTGCTTACGCTTTAAGCATCGTTGTGTACTGTATGCTTTTAATCATCTGTTGTCACTTTCAAAGCCACAAGAGATGAACTCAGACTTGATGTCGCCATAAGCCCAAAGGCAGTAGACAGATTCTTCTAGTTGTAATTGCAAGTTCTTATCTTCCTTCCTGATTGCAAAAGTGCAGGATCTTATGTAATTTGCAGGATGTTTTTTGGAGAGGTGTAACATGATACTAGAAGAATATGTACACAAACTAGTTCCCTGTCAGAGTGTGAGTAAGTTTTTATATCAGCTTTTCCGTGTAGGTTGCAGACCATAACAACTTCAGCACATAACTACTAGGGTCATTGGTTTGAAGAAGGGCGGTGGGCTGAACACAGTATTCTGTATGAAAGTAATTGTAGCTAAGAAAATAATTCCCTCCAATGCCATGCACATCCATTCACTGTAGTCTTAAATGTGTACTTTTTAAGAAATGTATGTTTTAGCTAACATGTATTTTCATTGTAAAACATGATATAAAAAAAAAACTCTGCAGACCTGCTTGCACTTGCACTGCTTTCTCATGGTCATTTCTCCTGGAGAATGAAATTGTTCCCAGCCCTTCAAGGCTGACTGACAGCCAGTAAGATGCTTAACTCAGAAGACTGCTGAAACAAGCCTACTGAAAACTTTATTTTACCTATTGTAGATGCCATGTTTTAAAAGAAAAATACATGTTTGTGATGCAATGCTTCTTTGAGAATGGAATTGCAATTGTAACATTTATGAATGTATTTTGTTAGCTGCAGCCACTGTAAGCATAACTATAGAGTATGTCTTTCACAAACAACCTATTGCATTTTCAAAAGTGTGTCTGCTCTGTGAGGTATGGGCTTTTAGGACTTTGCACTTTAGCTACTGTTCCAAAAATGTCCTTGCTTCTTTGTTTTAGCAACGTATTTGTATTTTGAGAAAAATTACACTTCATAACAGTATTTTCATGTGCTTGAAGCAGTAAAGTCCAGGGGTTGTAACCAGGAGGTCACCGGTTCAAATCCCACCTCTGCCACTGACTGACTCACTGTGTGACACTGAGCAAGTCACTTAATGTACTATTCAAAGTGACATATAATGCACAGCTCACAGCCTACCTTTGTAAAGTGCTTTGTGATGGTGGTCCACTATGAAAGGCGTTATGTAATGATATTATTATTTTTATACTTTTTGGTTGCTTTGGAGGCCTCAGAGGGATACAGCTTTACTGTAATATGCCCTAAGATTCTTATTCATATTCATTTTATTGCTACATACTGTGAGCAAAAGCCTATCGTCTAAAATAATCCATTAGCACATGTCAGAGTCACCCCTAAATGCCTGCCTTTAGACCACTTATATTTTACACAGTCTCACTTATAAAAGTGCACTGCAATATGCCATGAATAAAGTATAGCTGAGCATGAAAGTGAGACTGGTAATGGGTCACAGGTATGCTGAGATAAGAAGAATCAGCAGTAGCACTCACTGCCAGTGTCGACGAGCCATCTGCTTGTACTCCCAAAGGGGTCCTGCTGTTCCACCACAGCCACCAGCTCCCCCTCAAACAGACTCAAGTCCTGTTCCTGAGTGGCGTTGCAGTTGCGCTTCAGCTGGTACAGTTTGTCTGGAGAGTGGCTTGATAACAGCTTGGACCGCTGGGCTTCTGACTGCCGTGGAATCTCAGGCTTAAAAACACAAGCGACACAGCTCATTAAAACTGGAAGGTCAGAAATGAGTACTGTTACTATGAGGGACAAATCATTAGTCGTGTGATGATAAGTGCTAAGCAGCTTCTACAGGGGTCTATTCAGTTAGAAATGTAAATGCCTCTGTTATAGAAATCGTTAAAGTAGGACCCTCATTTACATTTACAGTACATATTTTTAGAAACAGAAGTACAAACACAGTTTGGTTTTCATTACCTATATAGAGTCATCTTTTATTTATCTAAACTGTGGTGGTGTTTATTGCTTTGTAACTGTCTGGAATTCTAGTTCATCAGTTGGAAAATGCACCTAATCATCATTCAGCTTACTACATCGTGCATCATTTTGCACATGACTGACAAGACACAGCATTGAGCATTTGTGAACTGTTTGTGATTAAAGCTGCAAATAATGTTTTTTTTTTTTTTTTTTTACTCTAGTGGAAAACTGTATGCTTACATGTTTGCCCATAAGACAAGGTATTCTGATGGATTTATCTTTGCTTTCTTAATATCTTAAATTATGTATGATGTGTAATATTGATGTCCTTTTGTTGTACAGTAAAATATTATGTAAACATAATTAAATGCATACATGCATCCAAACCTACTTACCACAACTTTTTTAGGTTTATCAAAACTTAGTTTTCGTTCAATTAACTTTGGAGTATTCTCCTTCACAAAGATCAGGTTACTAAGTTCTTCCATGACACTGTTTTGCACCTCATGGATGTTAGACAAAGGTGCCTTGAAAATGAAAGAGACAACAGTTTTGTTGATAAACTGAGCAGATAAGTCAAAATGTAGTTAAAAGTGACTGCAAGCTGTTACCTGGCTATCAAAATCTACAGTAGTAACACAGTTCTCTTATTTGAACCTAACCTTATTTTGTGTTTGAGATAGCTACTGTACTCTGTACAGTACTGTACTGTACTTTATTATTATTTTTAAAAATGTTTTATGAGTGTTGGGTTGAGTTTGGTCGTTTAAGGCTTTATGTTAAACTAAGTTGTTGTTTATTCCAGTTTTTATTTCATTCCAAAAGTACCAATGCATTCTACAGCTATACAAATGTCCTAGGTGTCTTCATTCACTGATCATAGATACTTACAGGCAAATTTTGTATTGATGGAGAGTCACGAGCTGCAGAATCCATCAAGTCCCGAAGGAGAGCAACAAAGCAGTAAATACAGTTTGTTAATATTTTCTTAGCTGCAGGGTTAAACACCTGGAGCTCCTCTACTAGCTGAGCGTTGAGAGCCTCATAGTCTCTGCGTGCCATCTCCAGCTCTTCTGGTGAGGACCTCTCCAGGCGGCTGTCATAGTCAAGCAGTTTATCATAGCGTTTCTGAATGAGCTTCTGAGGTGCCGGTAACATGGATTGCAATGTAGACAGAGGTATCAGAACCATTCTTTCCAACTTCTCTTTCTGTAAACAGTATTAAAAAAATAATTTAAACTAGTATTTTACAACAACAGAATCTTAGGGCACTATTTTGAAGCCAGTTATTGCACATTGTTTAAATAAAATACAGCAAGAAACTTCTCACAGCACCAAAGATTTTTCTTGTTAGTTTAATATTGTTACAATTGTTTTATTCCTCTCTGGAAATTAAGCTTTGCCTTTGCATACATAAACATACAAACTAGACCCATATAACATCTTTTGTGAGCAAGGCCCTTCTCTCTTCCACCCTCACCTTCTGTTTAACATTCATTGTTGTTCTTATCGTGTGTAGGTAAAACACTGTAAGAAGTTTTGATTAAGCAAGGAGGTAAGGATAAAAGAAAGATGAGAGTGAAGGGAGGGGAGGGAAAGTGAAATTATATTTTCTAAACTGCAAAGTATCAGTAGCAGTCCCTTTTTTCTGTCTTTCTATATGATATTATCACAACTATGGCAATCTGCTGTGTACGGTACAGTAGATACCCTTCACAGATACCATCGAATCTTTGTTGAGCTTTTCTCTTTGTTCTCTTATTTGAACCTAGCCTTATTTAGGGTTTGAGATAGCTACAGTATTGTATATCTAGCCAGTGGCACTGGAACCATTTTTAAAGTGGTGGTGATAAAAGCCATTGAACAAAACTGTAACCACTGTATTTGATCAAAGCCACGCAAAGCCGCACCCCCAGCACATCCCTAGTTCCAGCGTCCCTGTATCCAGTATCTCTTTTACACTGCATGCTGGTAGCACAGCCAGACCAGTATCACAAACTAGAAAGGACATTTAATTGAACACAGCAAACCACTAGCTTTGTATCAGGTGTGTTCGTTTTTATAACTTTTCAATGCTTGTCTCAGTCTTGGCCGGGTTTAGACAATTTGGACTGCATATAGTTCTGCAAATGTAGCCTTGAATCTTGTTGAGCTTTAAAAATATTAGTGTCTTCTTATAAAAAAAACATATCTCTGGTGTTGAAAATGCTCCTTTAGCATATTTAAGGGACATGCAATATGAAAATCAATGTACCCAGATTTCTGCCGAGTCAACACCCCGGTTTGAACAATAACTCCACCACAACTTTTAGCTGAAAGTCACATTTTTCTCATTAATTTGTGTTTTTTAGTAACCATGCACAAACAATGCCGGAGGGGAAATATCACAGCTTGTGTGAATAGAAAAAACTGCCTAATAATTGCAGTGTGCATTGAATGATTCAGGGTTAGGGTTGACTTCCTTTATGATAACGAACATGTGGAGTTCGAAGGTTTGGGATCAGATGATA
This sequence comes from Polyodon spathula, assembly GCF_017654505.1. Lineage (NCBI taxonomy): Eukaryota > Metazoa > Chordata > Actinopteri > Acipenseriformes > Polyodontidae > Polyodon > Polyodon spathula. Next base: position 70,462,626 of record NC_054534.1, read on the forward strand.
AAGACTCAGCAGTCTGATTGATTATGCTTGCCTGCTGTTAAGCTACAAACCATTTTTTTTTTTTATTTTTTTTTTTTAGGCACTGCAAGAGCTTGTAACTCAAAGCCATTATTTTCTATTTTATAGTGCTACTTTGGATGTTAATTTATTATGTTGTGTTGTGTTTTTACACTGAACGCTGCACACACACACACACATGCACACATTTTTGCCTTAATGACAACTTTATGCCCTCTGAGTGATGACTCGGCAGAGTCTGACAGATTAAGGAAAATGTAAAACAGGTGTTAATTACAGATCATGTGATTGTAACATTTTTTTTTTTACCTTTAATGTTACAGCACAGTAGAAAATAGGGTCCAGTGTTGTTGTGCTAATACAGTAAGTGATACAATACACAATTACTTTTAAAAGCAGTTACCTGTTTCATTGAATGCCATTTCTATCTTTTATGGTTTTTGTTATCTTTAAAATAAAACCCATTGCATCCCACATTAAAATAAACTATTTCTTGCAAGTTTACTTGTGCAGCCCACATATTCTGCAACACTGTAGATTCCGCAGCAGTTAGTAGGATCCTGCATGACACCACGTAAATTGCTACGTGAAAATCTTATAAAACACTTACAAAGTGTATGTATGGATTGCCACCATTGTTTGGAGGAGCATTGCTATCAGCCTTGTCTGTCTCCTGTAGAATAATTTGAAGCTCCTCATCATTTTGGACAACTAGAGGGATTATTTCCTAAAAAAAAAAAAAAAAAAAAAAAAAAAAAAAATTAACAACAAACATGTTTATAAATTACTATTTTCTTTACACTTTTCTAGCCTAACGCTATGAACCCTAATACAGTCTACCTACACTGATGTGCATGTCAGAGTGTCAATAATTAATTAATTAATTAATTAGCAGGTACTTTTTACCCAAAGCAACTTACAGAGGACTAGGGGGTGAACTATGCATGAACAACTGCTGCTGCAGAGTCACTTACAGTAGGGCCTCGTTTGTTACGGCTCACACACAGTGAGTCACTGGCTGACCTGGGAACCTCCTGGTAACAAGCCCCTCTCTGTAACTACTGGACCACCAAGCCTCCTTTAAGAAATCACTTAAGCGCTCAAGTACATATTAACAGCAGATACATTAAAAGTAACTCTCTGTCAGGAACATGCACTGCATCACATGCAATGTAATAAAATAATCTTGATAAAGGTTTGCTGCAGTATACCAGGGGAAACCATGGTAAAGCCCTAACGCTTGGAAAAGACATTGTAACATCTCAGGAGAAACAGTCTATGGGATTTAAGTCCTTTAATAAGTAATGTAAAACCACAGCCAGAACCTTGTTTAATTTATTTGTGAATCTTCTTTTTTACAACATACATGTTTAAATGTAGTAAAAAAAAAAGAATATAGTAATTTTAAAATACAACATATTAACATTATGGATGCTAGAATTGTTTGAAAGCTTGTATTAACCCTTTCTTACCTGTGTGTGTTGAAAATAACAATAGACATTTTTCACTAATTGCCGTACAGCTTTTTCTAGATTCCTGAATTTTTTTTCTTCTTCGTCAAATTTTTCATCTTTAACCTGAAAGAGGACATGTAGGAGCAAAGTTTCAAGAAAAGGTCTGAGTGGGAAGATTGTTTTTAAAGGTTAAATTGTTCATTGCAGACTTGATTTAATTAATCAAAAACAACTTAACAAACAACCAATCGTGAAAATGTGATCCAACTGTGATGGAGGCTATAAGGAATATCCTTAGTTAGCCTGTTTTATTTTCTTGGAATTATAAAGGTGAATGCATCATACATACTTTCCAAATTCCATGGTGGATTGTTTGTCATTATTTATCTCACCACCCGTGGCAGTGTAAAAGCCCTGCCGGTGCACAGGTGTGTAGGTGTGTGTGGGGAATATTGGGTTGGCAGGGAAGGGGTTAAATTCCTCTCTGCAGAAATCTGTGGGAATGTGACTGGAGCTGTACATTGCATAAGTGATGATTATTTAGGTTCAAGTCACAAGGCTATGTAAAGGCTGTTGAATAGTGTTGGGTTAGAAAGGTGAGAGAGGGTTAATGTTGGTGAAGGTGAGAGTAGAGGTGGTGTTAGCTAATGTTGGTGTTCATGGGGTATAGTTGGTGTTAAGGTGAGTATTGCTATGTTTATGTGTAAACGGCAGTTCAGCCTTAAGCCACAAGAAGGAATATTTAAATTGTATGTCCAGTTTTGTGCTTAAACTTTTGTTTTTGCCACCGTGCTTCTGTTTGTTTGTTCAAGTGTTTTGTTTGTTGTTTTGTTATTTGATTAAACGTGTGCATTAGCGCTTAAACTTGCAGCTTCTGTGTCTGAGTCTCACTTCCTGGTAGTACCAGCCTTGCCAGTGTTGCTGTCCTTACCACACCACCTATAGTGTGTTGTGTTCGTACGACTTGACTCGAAGAGTTTGAAAACTGAACTATATGAGAGCCAGGATAAGACATGGGTATAGAGACATGATAAAAAGTAGAACAACTAAATGGTTTGTTCCCTACCTGGGATTCCCCTCCTGTCAGGATTTTTAGGTGACCAGTGACTCTGATTGATCTCTTAATGATGGAGTGAAAACTCAGCCTGTTTAACTTGTTCATCAGAGTTCCCAATTCCTCATTTCTCCTGTACTTCATCACTGGAAACAGATACAAGTGTTTTATATACAAAGTTGTTTGTGCAAATTTTACCAGCACAAAAGCTTGACAGAAATATGTAAATATCCTGTATAAAAACTACAATCACCAATCTACGAGTAAACAATGTTGTACAGAACCATCTATTATTATTATTATTAGTAGTAGCAGTATACATAAATATTTATAAAATCACTTAAAAACATACAGATGTAATTGTTAATAACAGATTACCACAACTTCACATTTATTCAAAGATCATTTTAATGAATTAAATATAATAAGGTTCGGTATTCAAAAAAGCTTTTTTGGCTAACTCTGAAGAGAGTTTTAAATGTATTATTAGCTTTCAAAACACATGAAAACATTAGAGAATATTTGCAAACATTGAAGAAAATAGTTCAGCCACGATCTAAGGAAAATATATTGTTCCAAAGCTATGTATTGCACTGTAGATTTTTTAATTTTTTTACGATTCCCTCCAAAAAACTTTATTCACAGTATGGTGATTACAAAAGAGCACTGAAAAGGTAAATATTAAGGGGATGATGTAAGTATAGGCGCAGTGCAAATCATTGTGGATGCAAAATTCTATGTAAGCTTTGACATTTGTGGAGCACACAAATAACGAAAATACAAACCAAAAAAATAGTGCACTTGCAGAGTTAGAGGAAGGGCAGCAAAGTCCTCCTGGTGCACAGAAAAAAACGAAGTTTTCTGAGAAGGAGCTCAGCATGAAACAGACATCAGTTATGCAAGTATCCTTAGGAAATTATATGTATTGGTCTGCCCTTTTCAGCATGACATCCAGAAATTTGCCTAGCACTCTGGAAAAGGTGGATTGGGCTATCCTTCCAGACATTCCAACTGTGGTCTGAAAGGAAACAGAGGCTAAGTAGTGTAGAGAACACAGCACTTTCAGATGTGCAGGGATAGTGGTCCCTAGATTGACGCTGGGGTCTAGCTCATCCCTCAATTCAGCTATTAAGTCTAGGATGATCTGTGGAGTGAGACGATAACCCTTTAGCACCACATCCTCCCAAACAAAGTGACCCTGGGTTGAATATGCAGGGTTTTCTTTGTCTTTCCCTTCTCCTCCAAACATGTTCCTGCCTCTCCTCAACAAGAGCCAAGTGTCAATTTATCACCACAGCAGCCACCCTGAAGCCAATGACAAGTCTCTGCAGATGTGTGCTTTTATGCAGCTCTTAGTTACTCGCTTCTACAATGGTTTGCAGCTTGTAAGAAGAGGTGTAAAGTTTTTGGAGTGTCAACAATTGCCTTAGTGGAAGGCAAAATCCTTACATCACAATATAATATTTGCGCCCGCTTAGTATACAGATCCCTCCCAATTCCATGCTCTTTTCTTCATTTCAGTGCATTTCAATATAATTTTAATTGTAAACTTTGTCTAATTTGGGGGGCATGAATGAGGGCTTCTCCTCCTACTTTCTTCTGATCAATAACATCTGCTAATCCCCTATTTAAACCTCAAGCCTTGAGTTTGCTCTCTGTCTTGCTTTTTTTTTCCACCATTATCCCCTCCTCCCCCACTAGGCTTCCTCTTCTATTCAGCTACTACACCTCTGCAACTGTGCCCACCTCAGCAGTGGTCTCCCTCTTGGGGGTAAGTGAAGCTCACTTCCCAACCTTAGAAGCCCAGTTGGTGATGGATTCATCCTCCATGAGGAAGATTCTCCGATAGTCAAGGGGGATCCCCAGCCAAATGTAACTATCACAGTCATCTTCCCATTTTCTACTCTAGATCCCCCTTGGGGGAAGTATTGGTTGCTTTCCAGCCTGAATGGTTCGGCCTCACCTCTGCGAGAGTGGCTCTCCGCGAGCCAAGGGGAATCTCCTTAGGTTATAGGTATGTATCTTCTATTATCAATCCCCAAGGTCTCTTCCTCCATGCAGCCCTCAATCATGTCCAATGAATGGATTAACCCTTTACAGGCCTATGTCGGACCAGGTCCAGCATTACAATTTTCCCTTTCCAGTCAGATGCCGGACCCTGTCCGGCATCATCAAAAAGAAGTCAAGCACAGGTCTCTAGTTGTTTTTTCTCCAGAAAAAGCAGAGAAAAACCTTTCAATGGCTGAGTGAGACCTACAGGAGCCAAATGAAGCCGAAAAAAGGGCATATTTGATAGCCCCATGCACCACAGAGATAACATGGACACAAACTAAGGAGATAGCTGCTTCCGCATCCAGCGCTCAAAGAATATCACAGACATTTGCAGAGCATTTTGAGATGTTATAGTAATAAAATAATAACTTGGATCACATTATTGAGGAGTTTAGTGACAAAACCAGTGATCAGGAAAGGATTTATCAGTATGCACGTCTATAAAGAGGATTGATTTCGTTTTGCCATGCAATGCCTTTTAAACCTGTTTAACTCTGAAAAAATATATTTTAAACAGTGAGTGTGAAAATAAATTGGACCTGACGTGCCTGACAAGCGCTGAATAAATGGACTGCAAAGGGTTAAACATGTGCAAATTTGATAGCGGGTCTAGAATGCCAGGTGAACACCATTCTTTACATACACTGCATTTTTAGCGACTGGTAAAATCAGACTTTACGGCTGCTAACCACGATATACAGCAGCATTATGGGGCTTTTGCACCCACAATCACTTTATGCATATCCTTTCATCACCCTCTCTATTAGGGTTGTGTTGAGTAACAAATATAAACAAGTATCTGTAATTATTATGGTGAGTAATACAAGTAGTTTTTACAGTTTTAGTCCCACGAAATTATAAGATTCTTAAACAAAATCTGTCCTCAAGTTATTTTTTATTCTTCATGAAACAAGCCATATTTCTACCAAGAACAGTAGACTACTTGTACAATATACCCTCTTGCAATGGTCTGGAGTTGTGCAGCATCCAGCAGCTGTCAGCATTATTCAGGAGAGCAGGAATAACAAACTCTAGGCACAACATATATCAAAACTAGCTTCGGGTATATGAACCAAACTTTTTAAAAGTTTCTGCTCCACTGATTACTAACATTGATTACTTACTAAAAATAAATATGACCTATGAGTGTGTGTTGTACAAGATGCTATCCTGGTTACTGACTTAATCATGACTACTATTTATTAACTAGAATGCAAGCAACATAACCTGTAGTTTCTCAAGAGAGTGTAGGGAGTCTGAATTGCCCCACTGTGCTTATGTAAGAGCTCAGTTTGTACATGCATGTGCTCAATAATGTATTTCCTCAGTGTTGAAGTTTTAACAACTCACTTCTTCCCCACAACCCAAAATTACATAGTATTTCAATATTTAATTAATATTCAAATCATCAGTAACAATGTATGCCCACTCAGTCGTGAAATGTATACAGTGTTGCTGTGAATATGCTGTGTAATAAAGTATTGTTAGTAGTGTAGGAACCAGGGTTGCCAGATCTCTGTGAGAAAAAAAAAAAGCCAACTGGACTTGAAAAAGAAGCCCAAGCACCCCTGTGCATTATTTTCGGTCACACGAACATTAAATTGTCTATATCACGTTATTCAACTTGTCTATGGCTTTAAAAAAAAAAATACTGGGCTCTGCATGGAGTGCAGGATGCACCCTATAGCCTGGAGATCTCAGGTTCGAATCCAGGCTATGTCACAGCCGACCGTGACCAGGGGTTCCTAGGGAGTGGTGCACAATTGGCCTAGCGCCGCCCGGGTAGGAAGGGCTTAGGTCGGCAGGGGAATCCATGGTTCACCGTGCACCAGCGACCCCTGTGGCCGATAGGGTGTCTGTGATTCTGCAGTGGAGCTGCCAGATCTGTGTCTGATGGCCTTGCTGTGGATCCGCAGTGCGAAAAATTATGGATTGGCAGGAGCACGTCTCGGAGGACTACTTTTTTAATAAGGGACATAAATCAGAAAAAAAGAAAAAGGTTCAGCATATTTATAATTATAGGCTACTGTGACGGAAAGATGAGTTCTGGTGATGAATCTTCCTCCCGACCTGTGAGGTCGCTAAAGAACGAGAGGAGAAGTATCTGGAAGGGCTGGCCTGACAGTTCGTTTCCGGGTCAGGGAAGTGGGTCAGCCTGGAAAGAAGCGAGACTCTGTTGTAAGACCGTATTGATTTGAAAGGTAAACGAGAGGCAGCTGCAAGTAATAAGGCAGCTGCAACCGTTTACCTGGATATCATGTGGGATTACATATAGGGGCCAGGGTAACGCTGATCTTTTCTTTCGTTTGGGTAAAACGCTTGAGAGACAGAAGGATCGAGAGAGGAGCTCTCATTTAAAGAAAAGAAAGAGTATTGTGTGTTGTTTGTGTCTGTGTAAATAACTGTCTGTGTTTTCACCACTAGACAGCTAAACGCACAAATCCGGAGCTGTCGCGAGGGTCAGCATGAACCGGATCACCACTGCACCAACCATCACAAATTACCCGTGTCTTCACCACCGCACACGCACGTCTGCACTCACCCAGGACTGGTGACTGTGTGTTTGTTTTGTTCGGGACTGTGCCCTGTTAGTTCTATCCCCGGGCTTTACACATTGTTGTGTATAGCCGGGGATTTATTATTTGACGGTCACCAGACCTGGATTACAAATAAAAGCACTTTTTTCACTGGATATCGTTGTCTGTTCATCACTCCTGCACCGCATTACCGCGACTTCTGTTCCCCTTACCAACCACTCTGCCACAGCTACATTCTAGTCTACCTAGAAAATGTATAATTTCTTAATGTTGTGTATCAACAACACAAGGCAATGATACAACGTACACAGTACAATTGTCAATGTTATATAATAATTTAAAATAGTATATATATAGTTCTGTATTCTGTTACATTTTAGTGATGCCTTTCACTTGAGACCTTGGGTTATGCGGGTCTGCAGTACTTTGCACTGAGCATGAAACTTCATGCGACTCGACATCGGCTAGCGAACCTTACTGAACAAAATGCTTCAAAAGGCTTCACTTTTCATTTCAATATTTTTCAGATGTCATTTCATTTTAAATGTGCTGTATAAATGTGGGATGCACAAGCATACTAAGTTAGTCTTATACTTCATAAGTTAGTCCACCTGAACAGGATCATCTCAAGTCCGGTTTGGTATACTGCAGTCGTGATCTGATTTCGTGGATGATCCACCTGTGGTGATTATCATCTGGTACATTGCAATTGGGATTAATAAGTGTACTAACTTTAGTCCAAGCAAGTGGACTAAACCTGCTTAATCCACTAGTTACACACATCAAGTGGACTAACTCTGGTACGCTGCAATCGACCCCCTATGTCTTACAGAGAAAACAAAAACCTGGTAGATAATGTGTTTTGCTTTTGTATATAACATTGATAATTAATTGAACAGACTTTTACAGTGTTAACAATTTACAAGATAAGTGACCAAGCATGAAAAGAAGCCCAAAATATAATAAAAAGCAGCAAGGTAAAATTGTACGGGACTCGGGGGAAATAGAAGCCCAATTACGTGGTATTAAAGCGGAACTGGCAACCTTGGTAGGAACAATATAAATGAGAAATGAGAAGTTACCTATGTTGCTTTGTTAATGACTGAAATGGAGGGTGACCTTCATTATAATGTTAACTGGCATAGCTTGTAGAAAAAGATCTTAAACCAGGTGAGCAGGGATCTAACCTCTACACTGACAGTAACCCTGGCATTCCCTCACCTAGGTCTTTTCTTCGTTTAAATTCATTGATATTGCTGTTGATTCTTTTCACTGCTGCTAGGGCTTCTTCCAAAGGTTTGTTGTCTGGGTGGCAGTCGGGTGTAGAATTCCACAGCTCACTTAAAAGCAGTGGGTACTTCATCACACGCTGGACAGGTTTAATCATGAGGGATCCCATTTCTAACAAATTCGGCTTTCCTCTAAAACACAAGAAAACAAACAAACAAACAAACATAATAAACAAATTAATAACTATGTTGCCTATTCTGAGGCATCTGTCTTGTTTAAAACCTCTACTGTATATCCCTGGTACATGGCATAACAATCCACGATGCAATTGTGTCCTGCACAACTCGCCACGTGACGACAGTGCATCCTATATTCACAAAGAACACAACCCCTCATCCTACCTCACATACACTCCTTCTTAATTAACTCGTAAAAATAACAGATACGTGAACATGTGTGTAATTGAATGTTTTAATGAGCTGTAATCATTTGCATCTCCTTGCTTAGAGCAGCTCTTGTGAGCCAGTGTAGCAGGTTTATTAAACTGAGCGCATAATATTGATTATGTTTCTCCAATCATAACATTTTATGTTCTTTCACTATTTTTATCTAATGCAAGTTTTGGAACTTTAAACTTGCATTTTTAAACGCACCTTTCATTAGCACTAGAGGGTTCAGCTATTGTGCACCTCCACACCACTGCTTTAACTCAAATTATTACTTTCTGAGTTTTTTTGGAATGTTCTAAGAGTAAATATTAATTGGTCAAGAAATAGGCTGAAGGCGATTTCATATGGAAGGTCAGAGGTTAAAAAGGTGATAGTTCTAACAACTACCCCATTTGATATGGCAGTGTGTTTTCATTAGGTAAGTAAGGTATAAACCATGACTTGGCGTGCGGTTCCCATGATATATACCACACTTGGGGTGGCGATATGGTAATAAAAAATAATTAAAACACATCTAAATTAAGACAAAACCAGACATTTTTATTGTGTATACATCCACAGTGTAATATAGTCCCAAATTGTATTTAATTGAATTCATTGTTCGCTTATTAAAAATAAATTGCACATGTTCGTTTATTGTTAATTTCTGCATCGAAAGTGCCATCTCACTAGAAACTAGAGGGCTGAGCACAAGCTGTGATGATGGACGCTGTTTCAAAGGACACTAAGGAAGTAAGGGTAGCAGCTGCGATGGAGACTGAAGTCGGATCTTGAGGTGAGTTTGTTAACTCGTTATATGCAAGGCACACATATTCTAGTATGTTTTCATCCTTTTGCATCTCAAAATGTGTTTTTGCTAATTGTCAGACACCCTCGCGTCCAAGTCGTGCCAGATTAAGTTGATGATCGAACCAATCTGACCTCGGTTTACGCACCAATCTGATCGCGGTGTCAGGGACAGTACCTTAATTTCCTGCAGATGTTTAAAATCCAGGCCGGTAATTCGGGGGGGTCGTGTCTGGCCTTGTCATTACCTGCTTTTCTAAAAGTTTTTCTGACTGACATGAATACATTATTGCTGGTTTTAAACTCGCTGTCAGTAGAGATGTTAAAACTTCTACAGTTAAAACATATATTTAGTTATAAAGCTGGAGACTGAATACTGGTCCTCAGTTTAACTTCTTGCACTGGTATAAAATTCCCTTATGTTGTTGAGATTTTATGGATTTATTTCCATAAAATGAATGTCCATAATTGTTTTCTTTAGGTACATTAACCAGCCCATGCTGTATTTTTTTATTTTTTTATTTTTCATTTTGCTGTTCCTCATTTACTGTTATGTGTCTGTTCTTGCTGGTGCACTTATTTTATTTTTATTTTTTTTCACATGGACTGCTGTCTTCCCTCAGAAAGTTGGTGTTGTACCAGTTATGTGGATTTCATCCCCAGATATACTAAAGGAAACAGGTGAAATGCCACTTATTTTTGGCGGTAGTTTTGTAACTAATAACAAATAAAATGGCAGTTTGTCATGGAATTTAGAATGTAGTGGTGCGTAGTGATTTATTCAGTGTGAAGCGGCTCATTAGTATGCAAGCCATGACATACGCTATATATATATATATATATATATATATATATATATATATATATATATATATATATATATATAGATAGATAGATAGATAGATATTATAGATAGATAGATAGATAGATAGATACACAAGGTCATGTGATGCTGTTTAACCAATCAGAGGTGGTTATTTTTCCAAGCCATGTTATAATAAAACACGATGTATTATTTACAGAAGAAGAGTACTATAATATGGATTTAAATCCTTTACCCAACACCGATAACACATTCATATTAAAATACTTAATGGAAAAGATACTTACTCCCTGTCATATATTTTTCTGTAATAGAAACAAATAAAGAAAGGAAAAGTTAAGTTTTCAATTATTGTATGAAATATTATACATGTAAGTGTGAATCATTTAATTGTAAAAGTTTACATAATAAAACTACAGGATTTTTCAGTGATTTTCCATTTGGGTTAGTAATAAGAAACAAATGATAAATAAGTCAGAATGACACACAGGTATAACAATAATTTGACTGGGTACAGTATGCAGTATGTATTGTGCATGTAAATTGTATGTTTTGAAAAACAAAGCCTTTTTCATCCATAAAAACAGAAACATGCTATTGCAAACAAAAACTGTTGATGTCTAGAAAGCTCAGCATTAACATCAGACATTATTTTAGTTCATAAAACAAGATTATCAATGTAGGAGGCATTTATTTTTGTATTAGCAACTCAGATGTTATCATGGTAGGCCTATATCGATCCTTACTCTTACAAATGACCTTAGACAGCAATCCAGTGGTCTGTATTAAGGGGCAATGAAAGCACAAGGGCAGCTACAGTTCTATGAATCATTGCTACAATGGTACATACCACTGTGAACCAGTATCTCAGTATTACACACAACATAACACAATAATGTATTGCTTAGCCTAGTGTACTACAGTATTGTGCACCTTTTAAATGTTACATTCTATTTTCTGCATACTTTGTACATGTGGTTTCCCAGGCCCAGATTAGCTCTAATCCTGGACTACCTTACCTAAGGTAATATACATTGGGGGCTGTAAAACCAGTAGTAATGTTATATTTAAATATATGTATTATAGTATATTATTACGTTGCACAGCCAAGTAAAACTTTATATGGTGCTTACTTCAGGGACAGAACACAGCTTCTGAAATGCCTTTTAACTTCTTCATCTTTTTCATAGGACTTTAATAAACTGTTGGCATCATCATGGTGATAGCAGTACATTTTATAGGCTTCCTCTAGTGAAGATTTAATCTCTATGAATGCTTCACCTAGAAAGAAAGAAAAAAGGACCACAAACACTAAATATCAGCACATTGTGGTAATAATATGTACCTTTTAATATGTAATAACATGTACCTTCTAATATGTAATACTGTACCATCTAATATGTAATAACATGTCTCTTCTAATATGTAATAACATGTACCTTCTAATATGTAACAATATATCTTCTAATATGTGATAATATGTACCTTCTCAGCATGCCCTCCTCATCCTGTACAGTAAATTCAGTAATTCAAATTATGTATGGATGTGCATATTTCCTATTAAATACAAAACGCATTGTAGAGAGTAAGCATTAATTCAGGACGAACGCAACACTTATAAACACAGTTTAGGAATGAGTGTTTACTTATTTCTTATGTTATAGCTAATCATACTCATGCCCATGTGTAATTACATATGAACAGCAGTCACTTATTAAAAGTGTTATCATGTTGAACATGTTAAATTGTTCAGGAATTTCCACAAGCTTTTTTTCCATGCTTTACTGTGGATTTCCATGTATTTAAAAACAATACTACTCAGTGTTTAGCCATGCCATCACATGTATTATTCTTTACAGCACTCGGCTTATAGATCAGACATATATGATTAGACTTAGCCAGTACACTTGTGCAGGGTTAAGGGATTACCAATTATTTGCCTCTCAGGATCTGCTTCTGCTATGGCCTCTTCTAATTTGGACAACAGTTTAGCTGACACCTCGCAGACAGATTCAATGTTAGTAAACAATCGGTCCACATCCACAACCTAAAGGCAGAAATGGAGACTGTCAATGAGCCATCTGTAAAGTGACAGGCCTTGTCTGCCATATACTGTTCAGTGATATGTCTGATTTTCAATTCACAAAACACATTGTGTTGCACCTGCAATTCAACCCTTCACCCCCTTAACAATTCACATGTAAGGCAACAAACCACGACTGCCTGGAGCTCAAAAAAGTCTGTTTAAAGGTTGTTATTGCTGCCAAATGACGAGTCAAACGGAATATACAGGGTGAGGCCAAAATCATTTAAGCCTTCTTTCTATGAAGTATCCTGCCACTATGCCCTCACCATGCATTACTTAAGGCAGATTTCAAAGTTGGTAGACTCTCACCTGCCTGTATGCTAAACCATTTTAGGGCATCAGAGTCGCCCAGGTGAAAATGTAAAAATGATACAGTGAGTATTTATAAACCTTCAAAGTGCATCGTTATTGTATATTCTTACTAATTTTGGAACAGATATTTTTCACTGCATGAGAGCTTTACTGGTATTAGATATTTTTAAGACATACCAAATGTGTATTTCAGTACACACACAGAAAATGTGTCTCTTTTTTCCCCCCAATAACAAATTAAATGTTTAATTTTATTAAGGATTTGATAGGCACGAATAATGTGCTCTTTGCCTTAATGGAATTCTAGAATTGTAATGCACATCCTGTCATTAAATATTATTTACATTATGCAGGGTAATAAAAAATAAGACTAACTTCTATAAATGCTATATATACCAGTAGTTAAAATAATACACCTACATGCTGGTTAGTTGATACCTTAGGGCAATTAGAAACAATAGACACAATGCTTTTTTTCTTTGAAGCAGAACTTGCGTTACCTGTATGTCTCTCAGTGGCTGAACCACTTCCTTAATACAGAGCTGAAGATCAGTGATGTAATCTTTCTCTGTCTGAACCAGTTCATGGATAACTTTAGACCTCTTGTCCATCATCCTCTTCTTCAGCTCTTCCAAATCGATGGTCGGGGAGGTTGGTGTTGAAATTTCATGCGGTGTCATTTTCTCTGCAATTAGAGATCAAATATATTTGGGTATCAAAAAGAATGCTTAGTTTAACTAAAGGAAGATATGTGAAAATTAAAATGTCTGAATTTCAGTATGCAAGTACAATTTCAATGAAAAATTAAAGAAATTCAATAGCCTCTCCCCACTGAGAAGTTGTATGCATATATTATAAATAGCAATCGCATTTTGGTGTAGTCTGAAACCAGTTTAAAAGCAGATTTGTTTTACCTACAGCACAAGAAATTTGTTAAGCTTTATTTTTCTGTGCATTGTCTTGTGTTACATTCACTTATTCAGTCATCCATTAAAAAAATAAGTTTTTTTTTTTTTTTTAATTATTGTAGTCTAAAATACCCTGTTTTGAAAGAAACACATGTCATAGTAAACTAGTATTTTTATTTTTATAAATATGATATATGATACTAGGTTAATTAAGTCCATGCTTTCAATTAATGTTAGCTGCTTCCCCTTTTGACTGATATGCTTTCAGCAAGTAACATGCTTTGATCCAGAAAGCCCTGTTTTCAAAGTGCAAAACAGTTAAGATTTATTAAATTATTTTGTTTCCTGCAATTACTTTAAGTAATAACACCTTTATACATTAACGTTGAAGAAAATACAAATCCTCTCAGAATGCTGTTGCAAAAAACAAATAAGATCTCTTCAGAATTAAATGTTACATTGCTAATGTCCACTGTCTAATAAATAATTGATTAAACAAATGGTTAGACATCTTAGTTAAACAACTAACAGTATACAATTATACATACATATTATTATACATATATATATATATATATATATATATATATATATATATATATATATAGAGAGATAGAGAGAGAGAGAGAGAGAGAGAGAGAGAGAGAGAGAGAGAGAGATAGATGGAGATAATACGCCTGGGCTTCAGTGATGTACCCGAAGTCACTCTAATTTCCTTTTATTAGGTAGATCCCAAAGATACTATATAATAGTATTTTTTTTTATATAATACATGAATACCCTTGTGATGCTAATATTAAAGACGACGTGATTCAGCAGTATAGTTCTTCTGTACTGTGGGTGTTGTCCAGTGATTGAAAAAAGACTTTTTGTGTTTGAATTGAAAGTGATGGTCTCGCGAAAGGTCTAAGTTATTTGGGTCAAAGTTCAAGTATATTTTCCTCTAGAGATATTATCACTTTATTGAATCACTACTGTAATATTATGCCTTACTTACGGTTGATATGTCTCAGGTGCAAATATAGCCTTCTTATACGGAATATATATCATATATATGTATATATATATCATATATATATATATATATATATACTTCCTATATATATACTACTACATGATTAACATTTCTAAATCCTTTGTCTTAATAATTTGGTCAACATAAAGAATTTAAAAATACTAGATTTTGCTTATTAATGACTGTTATGTGACTATATTACTGTTATGTACACTTCTATATTGAAGATTTTGGAAAAATTTATATCATATATAACACCAAAAACTTTTTTTTTTTTTTTTTTTTTTTTTAAGAGACGTCTGCTAAGACACACACATGTAACAAATTGTTTACAATTATCAGTGTACACACACACACACACACACACACACACACACACACATATATATATATATATATATATATATATATATATATATATATATATATATATATATACATATAGTGCCTTGCAAAAGTATTCAGACCCCTGACCAATTCTCTCATATTACCGAATTACAAATGGTACATTGAAATTTCGTTCTGTTTGATATTTTATTTTTAAACACTGAAACTCAGAATCAATTATTGTAAGGTGACATTAGTTTTATGTTGGGAAATATTTTTAAGAAAAATAAAAAACTGAAATATCTTGCTTGCATAAGTATTCAACCCTTGTGCTGTGGAAGCTCCCAGTTTGCACCAATGAAAGAAATTGCCCTAACGAGGACACAATTACCTTACCATTGGCCTCCACCTGTGAACCATTAAAGTTGCTGTCACATTTTCTGGATAAAAACCCCACTGTTGAAGGATCACTGGTAAGGCTGTGAATCTGAAGGAAAATGAAGACCAAAGAGCATTCTACAGAAGTTAGAGATAAAGTAATACAAATGCATAGATTAGGGAAAGGGTACAAAATAATATCCAAGTGTTTGGATATCCCAGTGACCACAGTTGGATCAATAATCAGAAAGTGGAAGCTGCATCACACTACCCAGGCACTGCCAAGAAAAGGCCGTCCCTCAAAACTCAGCGCTCAAACAAGAAGGAGACTTGTGAGAGAAGCCACAGAGAGGCCAACAATCACTTTGAAGGAGCTACAGAGTTCAGTGGCTGGGAGTGGAGTAATGGTGCACCAGTCAACCATATCAAGAGCTCTGCATAACACTGGCCTGTACGGGAGGGTGACAAGAAAGAAGCTGTTACTCAAAAAGTACCATCTGAAAGCACGTCTGGAGTTTGCCAGAAAGCATGAGAGTGACCCAGCTGTGATGTGGGAAAAGGCTTTGTGGTCAGGTGAGACCAAGATAGAGCTTTTTGGCCAAAACTCAAAGCGCTATGTGTGGCTCAAACCTAACACTGCCCATGCCTCAGGACACACCATCCCTACAGTGAAGTATGGTGGTGGCAGCATCATGCTGTGGGGATGCTTCTCATCAGCAGGGACTGGGCATCTTGTTACAATTGAAGGAAGAATGGATGGAGCAAAATACAGGAAAATACTGCAAGAGAATCTGCTTCAGTCTGCTAAAAAACTGAAGCTTGGGAGGAAATTCACCTTTCAGCAGGACAATGATCCCAAGCACAAGGCCAAAGCAACATTGGAGTGGCTCAAGAACAAAAAGGTGAATGTCCTACAGTGGCCCAGTCAAAGTCCTGATCTCAATCCCATTGAGAATCTGTGGCACTATTTGAAAATTGCGGTCCACAAGCGTTGTCCAACCAACCTGAACAACCTGGAGCAAATCTGCCAAGAAGAATGGGCCAAAATCACTCCGACACTGTGTGCAAAGCTGGTACATACTTACCCCAAAAGACTTAAAGCTGTTATTGCAGAGAAAGGTGGCTCTACCAAATATTAATGTGTGGGGGTTGAATACTTATGCAAGCAAGATATTTCAGTTTTTTATTTTTCTTAAAAATATTTCCCAACATAAAACCAATGTCACCTTACAATAATTGATTTTGAGTTTAAGTGTTTTAAAATAAAATATCGAACAGAACGAAATTTCAATGAACCATTTGTAATTCAGTAATATGAGAGAATTGGTCAGGGGTCTGAATACTTTTGCAAGGCACTGTGTATATATATATATATATAATATATATTAATATATATATAATTAGATATATGATATATATATGAGATGGTCTAAGTGTACATTAAATAGTTAAAAGACGACATTTCCTAATTATGTACTGTAAAGCATTATGACATGGTAAAAGAGAATCGCTATGTAAGACCTTTCTTATGTACAGTATGCATGAAAGCCTGTCTGTATCTAGTATATGTATATGGGGCACCCTTCAAACATTCTGACATTTTAAGATCAAAATAAATAAAACAATATCACATCACAAGTTGTGGCTGTTGCTTTGATCTGTGAGGTTTTGTCATTATCATTAGATTTGGGAGTATAAAATGTCTACTTTAAATCCCACTTCATGGAACTTACATATTTGATAATTCTATTATTAAATGGCTAGGTTGTGGTAAATTAGTACACGAAATGGGCCGGTGCTAATGGTATCTTTCATCTACAGGAGATTAGGTGAGATGAAGTAGTAAATGGTTCCTATGACAACTTTTGAGGAAATACTAGCAGCAAGATTTCAGATGATAATGGAAGTTCAAAAGAGGACAGTACTGTTCACAAATTGGTTAAGATGGTTCAAGGAAAGCTAATAAATTACCCAGTCATCACCTTGCCATATTTGAGTCTGTTAAAGACTGTAAAGGTGGCTGCCTATTCAAGATGCCTCTATCATTACATTTTATTGAAAGGAGCAGGTTATAAGTATTGTTTTGTCATTTCTATTGCAGTTATGAAATTAGATATGTTCAGTGCATATTGTGAAAAGTTGTTATAAATCGGTTAAGAGTGTTGTCTCATGTATCTCTCTTGTATATAATGAAGCTTGTCAGTGAGGGTGGTGGGCACTCCTATAGTGTTTACAGTCGTGTGTATGGACAATGTGGCTGTAGCTTGATAATCTTGCATTTTACTTATCTATAGATCTGTATATATATATATATATATATATATATATATATATTTATATATATATAGATATATATATATATATATATGATATATGTGTGTGTGGTAACAAATTGTTTATCATAGTCATTACTGTTTTACTGCACTCTAATTGAAACCTGTTATAGGTAATTCTCAATTAAAAGTCAGCTGGATAACCTGTAGGAAACCCACCAGAAATGTATGTGCCAGTACGCAACTGTAGCCATTCTCCAGTGATCTGTGATGCATTTTACTCAGTTACAAAGCTCTATTAAGAATTGTGGTCAGCTTTTCATCAAAGTGCTGATCATTCTTTCAGTAGGTTCCAGCCTCACAACTGAAGCAGCAATGTGGTGAAGATTCAGGAAAAAGAATGACTTCACACTACAATTAGCTCCCTTAACAGAGACTACTTCCTCTTTCTCAGAAGGGCTTAGGAAGGGAACAGGTATCAAGTTACAGCATTCATCACCTAGAATGATGTAATGCTTAAACTACTCAGGCATTTAGCCTGTTAAAGCAATATAGGTGATACATTAACAATTTATTGACGATGACACCAAGCCTATTACACTGATCTAGTTACAGTTGAATTTAATGATATGTTAACATTTGTAATAACATTTGTATTGTTTAAGATATAATTTTACTGAAGTAATCAAAAACAGTCGTTTAAGTGGAGGGTGAATTGCAAGGGTGCAGTTGCCTTTTTTATTTATGATTCAATTCTTCTCTTGCCACTTGTCCTGCTGTTAATGCAGCTTTGTTCATCTCGTTTTTTAAGGAGTCAATGGGGTACATTTTAATTTGTAGATGTAAGCATGCATCCTAACCCAATATTAATCATAGTGATGCCCATTTATTAACATATCTGATAACAATAAATATACACTAAAGAGGTCCACGTTAGCTCTATGAATTGAATTGTGGCAGTGTTTTGATCCCTGATGTTTAGATCATTTTTCAAGGTACGGACCACTGTTTGAAGCAAAGATTTAATAGTAAAAAATATTTTATACTACAAACTGTAGCAGTTAGACATTGAAAATATTATACATTGTAGCTGCAAATGGCAGCATCTGATGATATATTTGAGATGGAAAATATGTAATAATAATAATAATAATAATAATAATAATAATAATAATAATAATAATAATAATGCAACTATGATGTTGTTTGGAGGCACATATTTTGCTTGCTAATATCCAGTGTTTGCACACAATAGCAGGTTAACAGTCCAGGAGGGTGCAACATGCAATTTCACTATTTTGTGCCAGCTGAGATTTACTGGTTGGGAACCTTTGTTTTAAAGCACAAGAACAGACCCCATGACCTAGTACTTAGGTCAGGCTGCTGTATATTGGACTGATTGTACTGTGATCAAACATATGTAGTTCTGGGGAAAATGCCACATTTTGCAATGTAATATTGGGCCCTATTTTTTTTTTTTTTAATTAATAACTAAACCCCCTCTAAAAGAACTGAAAAGGGTTTCGTGAACTGCAAACTTAATTTCATTAATCAAAATAAGCTTGAAAAAAAAGTAAACAAAATATTCCTTTGAACAGTCATTAATCTTTTGTGACTAGGGTCACCCATGGAAGCTGATATCCACCATAGAATCTATTTGAGATTCAAACAAGTTGCAGGCTTTGTGCAACTAGTTCAAACATTAACAGTAAGCTCTTGAATGAACGTAAATGAAGTCACACAATACTATTGTTCAATGCATCTTTACAGGACTTTATAAATAACTACTCTGTTTTTTATTTTGTGGGATTTTTTGTAGGTTTCTTTTGGTTCGATTATCAGTCTTAAAATAAAGGATGCCTGTTGTCCTGTTGATGTGAAACTGAAGCATTATCATCCAGCCTGAGCAATGAGAAGTACCTGTTTATTTATCTACTGGAGCCGGACAAAAACACTGTAACACTGACTGACCACCATGGCCGACTATAGTAAGAAAGATTGGACGCAACAAGTAGAGTATGAAAAGTATTTATATTGGTCTGAAGGGATACAGCACCTGTCAGCTACTCAATAGTGTCCTATAATCACCAGATTTCGAAACATCAGTAATTTGCACAGTTTCAGGTACAGAACTTTGCACATGTATGCCTAATCTCTGATTCTTTCAAAGACATGCCTGCTGCCTTTCCCATCATGATTAAAACAGACTTGGACCAGGTAAACACGAGCAGCAATGTATTATATATATATATATATATATATATATATATATATATATATATATATATATATAATATATAACACACACACACACACACACACACACACACACACACACACACACATATATATATATATCAAAGAACAACTTTTCAGGGGTGTCATAGGTATAACAAATGAATCATCCCATTTACACACCAATGGTATCTGTGTGTCTACCTAACTTAGGCCCGAGGTACAGTATCTCTGAGTTATGCATTATACAATGGGATGCATTTACCAAACCTTTACTTTGCCACACAAGAGACAAGGAACCTGTTTATCAAGCAAAACAAGAAATGAACACAACAATATCTACCTCTTTTTCAGAAAGGAAATAAAACATTGTTTTAAAGAAACAACTTAAAACCTGTCTAGTTCTAGTTTGAAAGCATGTTTCTTTTTTATAATTGTATTTAGAATTATTATTATTATTATTATTATTATTATTATATTATATGCTATTATGATAAAATATTTTTTAAACTCATACCTAGTATTTTATACATTTTTTAATATATAAATTTTAGCAAAAAAAAAAAAAAAAAAAAAATACAAATACAAATACAAATGAAATTCACATCTAATTTCCAAATATCCTGCATCTTTAAGGACTACAGTATGTATACTATTACTACAGCACTGTATATACCAGATAGAACACCATTATTGTCACTTGTGTTACGTGAATGTCCCTAAATCTGTCTGTAGTGTTGAATTTAAGGAAGTTTAGAATTACTCATACACTGTTCGCATAATGGCTTGTGTTTGCCTGAAGCATTACATTCCAACCACTATTGTAAAATAAAGACAATGGCAACTAACAAGCTTCCTTGAACTTGTCTCAAGGGAAACCCATAATCACATGGTAAAGGCGCTACTGACAACCAGTTAATAAAAGCCCTTGTGTAAGCATTGTGGAGGAAATCTGTGGAACCCATATTTCATTACTGTACTTTGGAACGAAATGCAGATAAACTGGTTCACTTTGTCCTAAACTATTATGGGGGTGGACTGATTACCTTGAGATAATCTGTACACATTGCAGTTTTACACTGCTGATTCACAGAAGTGTTTCACAATTACATCATTTTTATCAGCTATGCATATGTTACTAGGTATGTGAGCAGTGAGACATTTAAATATGGCTTCGTATCAACCACAGGCACTGTATACATTTGCATGGAAAATAGGAATATAGGTGACTTTTATTAAGTTTCTCATAAGCAGAATTTAACTACTTATGTCTACGTTCCTAAAATAAATTAATATTAATCTATTTCAAACAACATTTCTATTAACAATTATATCATATCTGTATTATAGACAAAGATAAGGAGATGTAATACCTTTTATTGGACTAACTAAGCAATAATTAATCACAGGATTTCAAAACCTCAAAGGTCTCTTCTTCAGGTGAAAGTAGAAAAGAGAGATTAATATTACACAGCTACCATTTCATTTATCAACATCATATTAGTAGTAAAAATTGTTGTTTTATGATCTAGTAGCCTGTATAAATATATTTTCTCTGGGGGAAAAAAAATGCAGCTTTTCTAATTTAAGCTTTTCACCTTTCTGGGGCTTTGACACACCTAAATCACTTTAAGTTGGTTGGCAATATTGTTAAGGAAACACAAATCATACGACGCATAGTCATCGCCATACGCATAGTCATCGCCATATCATAATAGTAAATATGTATATACACAGATTACAAGTAATATAAGCTTTATTGAAAATTAAATACATTTATAATAAGTGAAAGCAGATAATTGTTTTTTTCACAACCAAGCCAAATAAAAACAGAAATACATAAAGTCAATCAGTGCCTGTTACCTTTAAGTTTTTTGTTGTATTCTGTCCTGTCAGACTGGCTTCTTCTGAGGGTGGCGGAGTTGACATCTCCTATACAGTCATCAGCAACAACTGTGTCCGTTTTCCTCCTCTCTAAGATGTACAGCCGAGGTTTCACAAATATTATATTTTTCTTTTTTGATCCTTTTTCCTTTTCTTTGTCACTAGGTTCCTTTGGTTCCATGGTCAATGCTTGTTGTATTGATAGCTTATGAAACTCCACCCCCCCCTTTAATTCTAGAATACCAGCAAGTGCTGTGTTTCTGCACTGCTTGGTAAATGCAACAGGTGCATTAGTTCTGTATAGCTGACTTCCAGCTTTGCAAAGGCAGCTCCACCCCTATTGGAGTCATTTACCTGTCACCTGAGAGACCTGTGTTCTCAGGTGACAAATGGAGCAACTGTTCAGCTCTGATCAAATAATCCACGTCTCAAGACTTATTCCCTGGATACCAAAACAAAGAGAAGGCAAACAGTGTCATAGCTCAGGGAAGGCTACAAGACAAAGGCCCTTCAGAATATGTTTGGAATTAAAGTATGAGAGGAGTGCATTTTGCATGGAAAATATGGAAAATGTAAATTCTGAGATTAGTTTTGCATTTAAAGACATACACACTATGAAGGTTACAAGGCATAACTGAAGTAAACAATTATGCAAACAAAAAGTATTCAGTTGATCTTAATACTGCCACCATTGAAATCATTCAAAAACTACTTTTTTTAATGACAACTAACAGTCAGTTTCTTTGGCGTATTTCGTTCGGTAACTTCTTGGAGAAGGTGCTCTATTGATTTGAATGAAAGTGGTATTATGATCTGCTACTTTTAAGATCAACTGAACAAGCCCTACTGTATACAATATCTTTCTTTTTATTTCATCTGTTTACAATGTCTTTAAAAGTGAATGTAATTGCAAGACAAATGACAGAGATATTTACATTCCAAGTGTTTGTTGTCAGCAATGTAACAAATTAGTTCTGTAAAAACAATAAGGAAATCAGAATTTGTTTAGAGGAATAGTATCAAAGTTAGTTGCTTGCTGTAGTACTGAATATTGCAGCTAAAAAGCATGTCAGTACCGTATATTCCATTCAGTGCTAGTTATGCTATAAGCTCTGTGCTAACTGGGAATTCATCTTTACTAGAGTACTGTTGTAGATAAGTTGCTATATTACTATCAAGTTTTAGTGCCTGGTTTATCAAACCAGTTTATTTCACTTTGCTCAGTAGCTTGCAGGCAGCACTACGGTATTAAAGTTGTTGTTAAAGTTGTTGTTTTTTTCTCTTCAATATCAACTTGATTCACCATCACTAGATTATTACTTTAACTTGCATGCTCATCTAACAATGTAATTAAATAAATACAATACATGATGCAATTATATAAAGAATTATTAAGTTTGATTAAGGCACTACTGAAAAATGAGAGCTGAGGTATTCCCTCAAAAATGTTATTGAGCATTTTGCTTTCCTTCTTGAGTAATAATACAACTTGTATATTGTATTCATAACCTTTTACAGCTGTTCTAGAATGGCACATTGGCAAGCAGTTTCAAACACGGTGGTAGCACATGCCCCTTTAGCTTGAACTTACCTTTAGAGAATGTAAATAAACAAGAATGTTTGCCTTCTGAAGAAGATGAGTGCAAAAGACTAAACTGAAAAATGTAGCAAATGCATTTAAATTTCCAAACAGTGATGGGAAAAGCTATGTTAATATAATAATGGCATAGGGAACATTAGTTATTTAGATGTATTTAAGCATAAACAAAAACATATAGTAAATATACACTTTCGAACTGCTGTTTACTGATATGAGATAGCTACATTCATATGCTGAGGTAAAACTTGTACAAAAAATCTGTAACTTTTAAAAAAAAAATAGGTTTCAGTATTACCTACCTTTATTTTTTAACTGTACTGACAAGGAGTTTACCTTATTTCTTGTTCAAATGTATTGTACTGTTACTGAAGGGTTACCATGATCATACAGGAGTATTGTAATAATTTATTTATGACCGGTGTTATACCCCTCCCCCCCAACCTGCAGGGGAATAGCCTGAAAACCAGTGCACACAAAATAATGTTTTTTTGTAAACACCTGTTGTATTCATTCAAATACAATTACAAAGGGGACTCTATTGACTTTTTTAACAAGAGTCCTAAAAAATGTAAAGGCGTTCAGTACTAATAAGACTCTGTAGGCAGCACAATTCTTCTTCTATCCCAATACTTGAATACTATATGTACTTTAAAATAAATCTTGACCTCCATGTTTGTCTATTGAGAACAATGGGTATCAGAGCCCACCCTGTGTTCTCTGTGCAAGACAGTCACTGCAGGATATCACATGTGTTACATGAGGAATGATGTGGTGTTTTTTTTTTTTTTTACATAATTTTTGTATTTTCTTATAAAAATTCAAAACAATAAAATATGGAAAATGTGGAGACCTATTGTAATCTGAACCTAGTGTAACCTGGAGTATTGGTCTATTGGTATTGGTCTCATTTGAAGTGTTTTTTAAATCCCCAAAAGTAAAGACTAAAGTTAAGGTTTACAATTTTAGAAAAGCAAACTATGAAGGTATGAAACAGAGACTAACAGAAGTAGATTGGAGTAAAATAGAGAAAACACCCACAGAAGAAGGATGGTTGTTCTTCAAAAATGTAGTACTAGAGGCGCAAAACAATTACATCCCTAAAGTAGACAAATCTAAATGTAAAACTAAATTGCCAAAATAGTTTAATAGATCAATTAAAAAAAATATTCAGCGAAAAAAGGCACTTTACAGAGCATTAAAAAAGGACCAAAAAGAAAGTACGCAGAAAGAGCACACAGAACTGCAAACGCAAGTCAAAAAGGAAGTTAGAAAGGCCAAGAGAGAAATAGAAATAAACATTGCTAAGGGAGCTAAAACCAATTCCAAAATGTTTTTCCAATATTACACAGCAAGAGAACATTCAAAGAGGAGATTAAATGTTTAAGAGATACAAATGGCAAAATCATAGAGGAAGAAAAAAAATAGCAAATATGTTAAATGGTTACTTTTCACAAGTTTTTACAAAGGAAGATACTGACAACATGCCCCACATGTCATCCAGTTCCTATCCAGTTTTAAATAACTTTAGCATAACTGAGGCAGAAGTGTTAAAGGGACTAGGAGCTCTTAAAATAAACAAATCCCCTGGGCCGGATGAGATCCTCCCAGTAGTAATCAAAGAAATGAAAGAAGTAATTTACAAACCGCTAACCAAGATCATGCAGCAGTCTCTTGACACAGGGGTGGTACCGACAGACTGGAAAATTGCAAACGTAATACCGATCCACAAAAAGGGAAACAAAACTGAACCAGGTAACTACAGACCAGTAAGCCTGACTTCTATTATATGCAAACTTATGGAAACTATAATAAGATCCAAAATGGAAAATTACCTATATGGTAACAGGGTACTGGGAGACAGTCAACATGGTTTTAGGAAAGGGAGATCGTGCCTAACTAACTTGCTTGATTTTTTTGAGGATGCAACATCCATAATGGATAATTGCAAAGCATATGACATGGTTTATTTAGATTTCCAGAAAGCTTTTGACAAAGTCCCGCACAAAAGATTAATTCTCAAACTGAACGCAGTTGGGATTCAAGGAAACACATGTACATGGATTAGGGAGTGGTTAACATGTAGAAAACAGAAAGTACTGATTAGAGGAAAAACCTCAGAATGGAGTGTGGTAACCAGCGGTGTACCACAGGGATCAGTATTAGGTCCTCTGCTATTCCTAATCTACATTAATGATTTAGATTCTGGTATAGTAAGCAAACTTGTTAAATTTGCAGACGACACAAAAGTAGGAGGAGTGGCAAACACTGTTGCAGCAGCAAAGGTCATTCAAAATGATCTAGACAAGATTCAGAACTGGGCAGACACATGGCAAATGACATTTAATAGAGAAAAGTGTAAGGTACTGCACGCAGGAAATAAAAATGTACATTATAAATATCATATGGGAGATACTGAAATTGGAGAAGGAATCTATGAAAAAGACCTAGGAGTTTTTGTTGACTCAGAAATGTCTTCATCTAGACAATGTGGGGAAGC
The DNA here is from genome assembly GCF_017654505.1 of Polyodon spathula. NCBI lineage: Eukaryota > Metazoa > Chordata > Actinopteri > Acipenseriformes > Polyodontidae > Polyodon > Polyodon spathula. Next base: position 70,488,544 of record NC_054534.1, read on the forward strand.
TATAAAAAAGGCTAACAAGATGCTCGGATACATTGTGAAAAGTGTTGAATTTAAATCAAGGGAAGTAATGTTAAAACTGTACAATGCACTAGTAAGACCTCATCTTGAATATTGTGTTCAGTTCTGGTCACCTCGCTATAAAAAAGATATTGCTGCTCTAGAAAGAGTGCAAAGAAGAGCGACCAGAATTATTCCGGGCTTAAAAGGCATGTCATATGCAGACAGGCTAAAAGAATTGAATCTGTTCAGTCTTGAACAAAGAACACTACGTGGCGACCTAATTCAAGCATTCAAAATTCTAAAAGGTATTGACAGTGTCGACCCAAGGGACTTTTTCAGCCTGAAAAAAGAAACAAGGACCAGGGGTCACAAATGGAGTTTAGAAAAAGGGGCATTCAGAACAGAAAATAGGAGACACTTTTTTACACAGAGAATTGTGAGGGTCTGGAATCAACTCCCCAGTAATGTTGTTGAAGCTGACACCCTGGGATCTATCAAGAAGCTGCTTGATGAGATTTTGGGATCAATAAGCTACTAACAACCAAACGAGCAAGATGGGCTGAATGGTCTCCTCTCGTTTGTAAACTTTCTTATGTTCTTATGTTCTTATTTACCTATTGTATTTACTCACGGTGATAGCAATGGCAGGCTGCATGGATAGTTTTGAGACCTTCAACACACACACACACGCACACACACACATATATCCTTTATTATACCTTCTTCTTATCTAGTGCCAATAAAATAGACTATTGTCTAACATTGCAAATAGATAGCAATAAAAGTTAATATGCCCTTCATATAACTGGATTTAAAATTGGTTCTGTGGGAAAAATGTAGTCTCTGCTTGTGAAACAAAAACATCAATGGCTTTAAGTAAATACATTCACAGTGACAACTCAATTTAATGCTTCTCAATAATCTAGTAAAGTTACACATGAAGAATGATCCTGCATTTTGATCCACAACAGAAAGTGGGCTATGTATCCAATCATAGAATGAAAACCACAACGAAAGATCAAAGGGGGCATTTTATTTTTTTATTTTGGCTGACTTCCAAAACAAGGCCTATGAGTTCCAGATACTGTATTTAAAATAAAAATAACTGATTACTATAAGGTGTGTTTCTTTGACAGCTAAACATTTATATAATGAAAGGATGTGCACAACAGTGCCCAGCATATATGAGGAAACATTTTCAAGAAGCATGTAATCATTCCTGCTGAACGCTCCAAGAATGGAGTGTTGCTGCACTTATAATTGTAGAACCCTGGCGGTCTACTCCGGGAAACATGTTTCCTTTTTTCTGGAAACACAGAAACAACCAACGTTTCCTCAGGTATGCAAGGGTTCACACATCATGACCACCAGTTCTCATTCTGGACTACACTACACTTACTGTACCTGAATATCATTTGTTTAAACAACAAAGCACATGAACAGCTTGGGCGTGTGTGTGTTTATTGAGCACTAAACATACAATGAATGAGAAGGACCCGGCAAAAATACACAGCAGCCAGATTATTTCTTGCAAATCTATTAGAGTTCCTTGATGTGATAGCAAAGAAGGATTACAAAACATGCTGCATTTCAGTTCTGTGTGACCTCTGAACTGTCAAGGTCAATAAGAGCAAGAGTACAGCATGGGCATAGGATTACAATAAGGTCTAGTGGTATACAGGAAGGGAATAAGATCCAGGATGTCCTCCTGTGTTTAATTTCTACAGCTCAGCCAGCACAGCACTGTGACCTGTGAACGTCAATCGAGTCACACTCAGTTAAATGCAAAACAAGGTTCCTGGATATTAAGTAACCAGATATGCAAAACTCTACAATGTGACAAACTTACGTATATGTTTGAATGCCTATACTAAATCTTTGTTGCTGGGGTTGCCTGGAGAGTATATATATATACAGTTACTATATATATACAGTACTGTGCAAAAGTTTTAGGCAGGTGTGACAAAATGCTGTAAAGTAAGAATGCTTTCAAAAATAGACATGTTAATAGTTTATATTTATAAATTAACTAAATGCAAAGTGAGTGAACAGAAGAAAAATCTACTCAAATCCATATTTGGTGTGACCACCCTTTGCCTTCAAAATGGCATCAATTTTTTTAGGTACACTTGCACAAAGTCCGGGATTTTGTAGGCATATAGTCAGGTGTATGATTAAACAATTATACCAAACAGTTGTTAATAATCATCAATTCAATATGTAGGTTGAAACACAATCATTAACTGAAACAGAAACAGCTGTACAGGAGGAATAAAACTGGGTGAGGAACAGCCAAACTCAGCTAACAAGTTGAAGTTGCTGAAGACAGTTTACTGTCAGAAGTCATACACAATGGCAAGACTGAGCACAGCAACAAGACACAAGTTAGTTATACTGCATCAGCAAGGTCTTTCCCAGGCAGAAATTTCAAGGCAGACAGGGGTTTCCAGATGTGTTGTCCAAGCTCTTTTGAAGAAGTACAAAGACACGGGCAACGTTGATGACCGTAGACGCAGTGGTCAGCCAAGGAAACTTACTGCAGCAGATGAAAGACACATCATGCTTACTTCCCTTCGCAGTCGTAAGATGTCCAGCAATGCCATCAGTCCAGAATTGGCAGAAAACAGTGGGACCCTGGTACACCCATCTACTGTCCGGAGAAGTCTGGTCAGAAGTGGCCTTCGTGGAAAACTTGCGGCTAAAAAGCCATACCTCCGACATGGAAACAAGGCCAAGCGATTCAACTATGCACGAGAACACAGAAACTGGGGTGCAGAAAAATGGCAGCAGGTGCTCTGGACTGATGAGTCAAAATTTGAAATATTTAGCTGTAGCAGAAGGCAGTTTGTTCACCGAAGGGCTGGAGAGCGGTACACAGATGAGTGTCTGCAGGCAACAGTGAAGCATGGTGGAGGTTCCTTGCAAGTTTGGGGCTGCATTTCTGCAAATGGAGTTGGGGATTTGGTCAGAATTAATGGTCTCCTCAATGCTGAGAAGTACAGGCAGATACTTATCCATCATGTAATACCATCAGAGAGGCATCTGATTGGCCCCAAATTTATTCTGCAGCATGACAATGACCCCAAAGATACAGCGAAAGTCATTAAGAACTATCTTCAGCGTAAAGAAGAACAAGGAGTCCTGGAATTGTTAGTATGGCCCCCACAGAGCCCTGATCTCAACATCATTGAGTCTGTCTGGGATTACATGAAGAGAGAGAAGCAACTGAGGCTGCCTAAAACCACAGAAGAACTGTGATTAGTTCTCCAAGATGTCTGGGCCAACGTATCTGCCGTGTTTCTTCAAAAACTGTGTGCAAGTGAACCTAGAAGAATTGATTTTGTTTTGAAGGCAAAGGGTGGTCACATCAAATATTGATTTGATATAGATTTTTCTTCTGTTCACGCATGTCTATTTTTGAAAGCATTCTTACTTTACAGCATTTTTTCACATCTGCCTAAAACATTTGCACAGTACTGTATATATATATATATATATATATATATATATATATATATATATATATATATATATATATAGGCACCTCCAAAATAATAAACACAGGTAATAAGCTATATTTTATGCTCAAAAATATGGGAAAACTATGTTATTTTATACTAATACAATTACTCAGAGAAACCATTTATTTTTTACAAGTAATATTTTTTTTTTCTCAAAAAGATAGGTGTCAAAATTATTGACACACCTAAAGAGTCTTATAAATAATATCAAACAAATTTAAATTTGCATTAACATTCTACTTCTTAGGTAAAAAGGAAATGTATTGTGTCTTTCCATGGCTTCCTGTTTCACTGGGATATAAAAATGAGGTAACACGCATGTAAAATTCATTTCTCATCCATTACCATGGGGAAAGGCAAAGAACTCACAAATGAAAAGAGACAAATGGTTGTTAACCTTCATAAATCAGGCAATGGGTACAAAAAAATAGCTAAAAACCTAAATACACCACTTACCACTATGAGGGCAATAATTAAGAAGTTCAAAACCAGTGGAACAGTAGTAAATCTGCATGGTAGAGGACGCAAGTGCATCTTGCCCCCACGCACAGTGAGGAAGATGGTTAGGGAGGCAAAGAAGAATCCAAGGGCCACAGTTGGAGAATTATAGAACTTGGTTGCATCCTGGGGTCACCAAGTCTCCAAATCTACCATTAGATGTCACCTCCATGACAAAAGCCTATTTGGAAGGGTTGCCAGAAAAAAAAAAGCCTTTATTGAGAGCAACCAACAAATGTAAGTGCCTGGAGTTTGCTAAACGGCACTGGCACTTGGATTGGAATCCTGTGTTATGGTCAGATGAGATGAAAATAGAGCTCTTTGGCCACGCACACCAGCAGTGGGTTTTGCAACGAAAGAAGGATGCATATGCAGAAAACCTCATACCTACTGTAAAATATGGTGGTGGATCTTTGATGTTATGGGGCTGTTTTGCTTCCACTGGTTCTGGGGCCCTTGTTAAGGTCAATGGCATCATGAACTCTACCAAGTACCAGGACATTTTAGCCAAAAACCTGGTTGCCTCTGCCAGGAGGCTGAAACCTGGCCGCAAGTGGATCTTCCAGCAAGACAACGACCCCAAGCACACATCAAATTCTAAAATGAAATGGTTAATTGACCACAAAATCAACATTTTGCAGTGGCCATATCACTCTCCGGACTTGAATCCCATTGAAAACCTGGTTTGAATTGAAGCGGGCAGTCCATAAGTACAGACTGAAGGATGTCAAGGATCTGGAAAGATTTTGTATGGAGGAATGGTCTAAGATCCCTTCCAATGTGTTCTCCGATCTCATAAAAAATTATAGAAAAGGGCTCAGTGCCGTTATCCTTACAAGGGGAGGGTGCACATATTACTGAAAACAGGGTGCCAATAATTGTGACACTTAATTTTTTTGGAAATAAATTTATAGTTTGAAAAATGAGTAATTTTGGTTGATTCCCTTGAATCACACCGTGTAACAATTTTTAATTTTTTTTTTGGTTCCTGGGTAGTAAGTGTTATTTCCTAATTGCTTATGCCTCAAAAGTATAGAAAATGGCTATTATTCCCAACAAACTGTTTTTGTGACCAGGACAGTGATATTTTGAAATTTACCTATTTTCCAGAACATTCCAGATAGATTCAGTGCTGAGTAAACTTGGAGCAACGTCTAGAACTTTCTAGAACTTTCCAGTAATATAAACAGTAATATAAATACAGGTGCCTTATGCCCACCAGTTCAGTTTAGTTCCAGCTGCCTAAGTGGATACATATCTGCATTTTTCTGAGATGGCATCAAGAGGCTGCAAGCATCCGGCAGACACATTTTGCTATGTCTGCGGCCAATTTATCAAGACAAGAGCGAAAAAGTACTCCGTTGAAGCATCTGCTAAGATGTGTGAGGCCTACAAGGCATATTTCGGCATGCCTGTTGGGGATCAAGACAAACCCTGAGCACCTCATTTCACCTGCGAGCACTGCAAAAAATCTCTGGAAGGTAAGATGGACAATTGTTGCTAGGAATTTTATGTTACAAAATTTGTTAAAATTTTTAAAATTGTAAAAGTTTTTAATTTTAAAATGTTTTACAATTTTCAATGTTACTGAAAAAATATATCATATATGAAAAATGTTGCGAGAATCTCTTACACATTAGTCATGGGTGAAATAAATGTATTTTTGTAGGATGGTACAGAGGGGAAAAGAGAGCTATGAAGTTCGCTTTCCCAAGAATTTGACGGGAACCCACTGACCACTCAAGCAACTGTTACTTCTGCATGGTGGACCCTTCCAAATTTCGGACTGGCAAGAATGCACCTGCTATCACATATCCGGACCTTCCTTCATCCATCGCCCCGGTGCCACACTGCCATGAGCTCCCCGTACCCACTCCTCCAGAGAGAGAGCAGCTGTCTTTAGAAGAGAGCAGCAAGTCAGAGAGCGAGGAAGACGTTGTAGATCCAGATGACAATTTCAGAGGTGGAGCTGAGGAGAGAAACCCATACTACCCCAACCAAAAAGACCTCAACGACTTGATTAGAGATCTTGGTCTCACCAAGTCCAATGCCAAGCTTTTGACGTCTAGGCTCAAGCAGTGGAACTTGTTGGATGAAAGTGTGCAAATTGCAGATCAGAGGAAGCGTCACCAACCTTTTTCCAGCTTCTTCACCCATCAAGATGGGCTCTGCTTCTTCCACAATGTGACCAGTCTGTTCGAGGCAATCGGAATCGCTTGTAACCAGACAGCTCATCAAGAAGCCTCAAAGCCGTGCTGCTCCATAATGGTAACAAGTACCCGTCTCTTCCCCTGGCTCACTCGGCACCTCAAAGAGGATTACAACAGCATCAAGACCTTGCTGGACATCTTGAAGTATGATGAGTACCGCTGGGAGGTCATAGGAGACTTCAAAATGGTGGCATTCCTGATGGGTCTCCAAGGCGGTTTTACCAAGTTTCCCTGCTATCTTTGCCTTTGGGACAGCAGGGACACCAAGGCGCACTACCACAGGCGGGACTGGCCACAGCGGACCGAGTTCTCTGTGGGGAGGAACAACTTCAAGTGGGAGCCACTGGTGGACCCCCGGAAGGTGCTGATGCCACCACTGCACATCAAATTGGGCCTTATCAAACAATTTGTCAGAGCTCTAGATAAGGAGTCGGCAGCCTTCAAGTACCTTCAAGACTTCTTCCCTAAGCTGTCTGAGGCAAAGGTCAAAGCCGGTGTCTTCGTCGGACCACAGATAAAGAAGATCCTGGAGTGCAATGAATTCCCCAAGAAGCTCACTAGTAAGGAGAAAGCGGCTTGGAACAGCTTTGTCGCAGTGGTTCGGGGCTTCCTGGGCAATCACAAGGCCGAAAACTATGTGGAGCTGGTTGAGACTCTGGTGAAGAACTACGGCACAATGGGCTGTAGGATGTCCCTCAAAGTCCATATCCTTGATGCTCATCTTGATAAATTCAAGGAGAACATGGGAGCATACTCGGAGGAGCAAGGCGAGTGCTTCCACCAGGATATACTGGACTTTCAACGCCGCTACCAAAGACAGTATAACGAGAACATGATGGGAGACTACATTTGGGGGCTGACTCGTGAAAGTGATTTACAGTATTATCGTAAATCTCGAAAAAACTACTCACTTCTAAATCTTTTGTAGTCATTTTTGTATTACTTTAGTATAAATACATGTTAATTTGGATTCATATGTTGTTTTTTTCTGACTTTATGTGAACGAAAATACACAAATTTGCCCGTTTTCTCATTGGAAATAGGTAAATTTCAAAATATCACTGTCCTGGTCACAAAAGCAATGTTTGTGGGGAATAATAGCCATTTTCTATACTTTTGAGGCATAAGCAATTAGGAAATAACACTTACTACCCAGGAACAAAAATTGTGTTACATAGTGTCATTAATAAAGTACAATATACTCCACATGTTGGAAAATTACAATATCGCTCATTACCTGTGTTGTTTATTTTATACAGTCTTTTTTGCTCATCTTTAGCAAGGGTGCCAATAATTTTGGAGGTGCCTGTATATATAAAATATTTGTCTCATCTAAGAGATATTTAAAAATGAGAACAAACTACAAAGTATTTTTTTTACCAATAAACCTGACTAAATATTATTATTAGTGAAAACAGTTTAACTTTACTGACAGACTACTCTAGGATAACTAACTCAATACTTTCTAGTGGGGCTACCTTTTCCTACAGTACACTACTAGAGATTTCTACAGTTTTGAGAGGAGTTATCTTTACTTTACCTGTATACAGGTATGCTCTGTGAATAATAGCACCACCAGTTGGTGAAATATTTCAATTTCAATGTTTTTCAAATTTTGATAAATCAGATTAACTCCATGTACATGTAAATACACTAAAAAGAAACCCCTCACTTTTGATGTTAAGGAGGAAACTTTATCTAATGTACTATATCTGATCTGATAACACATTTCACATTTACAACAAAGAAAGACTAGTTGTCGTACAAAAACTCTGTCGAGGTACCTTTCAAAATCTCCCAACAGGTGATGAAGATTAGTTTCAGAACTCTGTTCAATAAACTTAATTTTGGGACTCGTGCAAGATGTATTTTCATAGAAATGTTATTTGAAATAAAAAGTGAAAAAAAGAAAAAAACTTGGCTTTTAAATTTCTCAAATATGTAGATTTAAATATTTAAACTGAAATTGACTTTGACAAAAAAAAAAAACTATAACACACCTAAAAATTCGAAACAGCGACCTTGGTTGTATTACAAAGTCTTGTACACTATAAAAAGAAATATATACAAAAATAAATAAATAAATAAATCAACATGACAAGAACATAATTTTTAATATCCCCCTAATTTTGGTGCAAAATAAAAATAATTTTATTCACTTTGTAAATTGTGCACTGGACATTTTATTAACACTTGTCATAAGACGTGATAGTGACAATCTGTAGGATATTTTACAGCATACTTATATACGGCCAGAAAGTGGTATATTGTCATGTGGTAAACACCAACATATCAAGACACGTGTGAGGTCAGAACATGGTACAATCAAAAAGTGGTACGTTTGTATTTCAACCACTTAATGCATGTAGCAGTTCTTTTTTTTTTTTTTTTTTTTTTTTTTTTTTTTGTTAAACATACACCCTTTGCTCTGGCTTTTCTGTTCCTTACCGCATCGTGGATTGTATATTACGGGTACCTGTTTGACATGCTGGCCAATAATCCTTACACTATCAGTGCAGTAGAGCGGATATTTTGAAAAAAAGCTTCGAAACAGACTTTAAAGATATACGTGTAAAAAGTTGTGAGGATGTTAACAATGAAAAGAAAAAAAAAAACTATACAGGCACATTATTTAACAGCTGTAGCAACACTTTGGGAAACGTTATATTTTTCAGAACTCAGCTACAGCTACTTACTCTTTAATATTGCCTTTAAACAATATGCAGATTTGAGCTTGTGTAATCTACATTATGTTCAAATGTTTACATGTGATTAGTCCCTAATTTAAACAGATGGATAGAATATATAATAATTGTATTAAATTAGGTGTATATGCATGCAGCCTGTGTGTACTGTATACTGTAAAGTTTGGAGACACAAAATAGGGTGTGCAGTATACCTATTTACTCTATTTAGGAATAGTACCTACCAAGTAAATGTAAGCAACGTTGATATGGGCAACTGACCCTGGCTCTAATGGTATACGAATGTTATTTAGTGCGACGAAGTGCCATGCGTTTTCATCAGGCAAGTCTGTTTAAACAAGGGAGACTGGAGTTGCGAAAGTAAAAAAGATATTTTCTTTTTTCTTATAAAACAAAAAAAAACAAAAACTATAAAAAACAAAATACAAAAAAAATATATATATATATATATATATATATATATATATATATATATATATATATATATATAAATATAACACGAATATATAGTTTTTCAAATATAGAGAGGAACCTAACCACAGGAATAATCTCTTATCTCTCCAAACCTAACCAGCTTAATTAGTTTCATGGTTATCAAACTCCCCCTTTCAAACTTAACGACTGAACTTGGTCATGCTCAAACTCGAGAGTAATGCTAATATTGATGTATGAAATGCGTAACAAAAAAGGGACACTACACAGAATATTAAAACGTCTGCACAACTACAGTATATTGTAGTGCATCTCTACTCTAAACAAAAACAAACAAATAAATTAGTTCTGTAAAAAACAATAAGGTAAACAGAATTTGTGGACTCCACTTGGGGAATTGCTGGGAACTACGCTATATGTGCAGTCTAAATAGGTTTAGGTGGTCACCTTATCGGAATAAAAACATAATGCCACACACACACACACACACACACATATATAAATAAGTACAAAAATAGTAATATTTTCGGCAGAAGTGTGTTTTTCTTTTCCCCAAGATTTGACTTTTGTTTAAACAACTTTCGTTTCAATACACTCAACAGAACAAGTAAAACAAATTTGCAATCAAAATAAACATCTTTGTGGACACCATGCAGAGAAGAAATAGTCTAGAAAATTGCATGAAAAACATTTATTAATTAGCTCTGTAAGCGAAAAGCACAAACTGACAAAAATACAGCTCAGTTATCGTTGTGATCTTAGTATAGCCAGTACGTTAAAATCCAATTGCACCTAAAATACACATCTCTTACGATAATAATTAAAAAAGCTATATTGACAGTTTTTAAAATGAGAGCTCCAGCCAAGGCTGTAAATAAAGGATACATTGATTCGGAAGTGCTGTGACGACTGTACAACTAGGAATCAGACAAACTGTACAATTCACCCACAAAACCGTATATACATGTTTATAATTTTAGATAACCCAATGTGTTAGTCATCAGTTAAAGTCCCATACATTTTACGAATTGTGATGGGGGGGGGGGGGGGGGGATATAAAAATAACTTTAAGAGCCAAACTGGAAGTACATCATACCACTTTCAAACGATCGTTTCCTTGTTTCTGAGCTAAATCATTTGCGCATGCCCGGGCAAGCCATAGTACACTGCAGGGAATTACACTGGTATTAACAATACCTAAAATGTATTTTTAGTATAAAGTGATTCACACTGCACTGTGAAGTAAGGAGCATTTCATTCTTAACCTTTAACACACAGACAGCTCACTTCAATATCCCTTCTGTATGTATTAGTTCAAACTCATGACAAGATGAAGCCTCTACGCCCCTGGAAATGTCAGCCATTTTATTTTGGCAGAAGTTGTCAAATGTCTACCATGTTCTACGTTGTACTACTATGAAAACTTCATTTCTAGGTCAGCAGTTAGATGGCGGTGTTGGATAGGGAGTTCAAAGAGGGAACAACATCTCCGAAGAGAAAATATATCTAGGGGTGCAGACTATATTTTGTCTGTACTTCAGAAGTTATGCGTATAATGCGTTTGCTTCTGAACTCCTGTTTCAGGTTTTCGACAACTTACGTGGGTTCACAGAAAAGCCTAAAAACCGGGTGCAGTTCGCAAATATTGTCATTTCACCAAAGAAAAATGGTGCATTACCAAATGGAAGAAAGGGGGAAACCGAACACTCTTGACTACAGGATATATTTTAGTAAGTTTGGGCTCCGAGAGGGTTGTAAAATACTGCATTGGATTGCTGGAAAAATGCATTTTCATTGCCACGTGTAGTCTCAAATTTTTCAGTAATTAAATGCATACGGCTGAAGCGAGGGCAGGAAAAAAAAAAAAAAAAACTTGGCTGTGCTTTCACAGTTGACCAGTTTAAACCTGAATCAAATTATATTGATAATCGCCGATTACGTGTCTCCAGTTGCAGATTGCTTAGTTGCCGTAAATTAGATAGCCGTGATTTGCCTAGGCAGTTGCTGTAGAACTGGTGTAATGTCTTGTTTACATTTCGAGATAATATTACCGTTTTTACAAACCCTTTGTGCTTTCGGATGTTTGTATATGGAATTATGAAACAGTTAAGCATATTTTTTTATTACCGGTATATTACAGTCGTGAGTTGGCCTTTAAAAATAATGAAAATAAATGGAAGAAGGCAAAAAATAATATAAATCATATTTTGCTTTATGTTAACATTGTTGTTGAAACTAGCAGCTAGACCATGAGGCAGTATTACTGTAGAGAGTGTGTATTATTGTGAATTTCTCATATATGAGTGCCTCAGTTTAATCAATATTTGAGTTGTGAAAAGTTGGTGTTTTGAATATTAGTGACCCCAGGAAAGAGAACATTTCTAAATGATATCAAAACAAACATGCCAGTCCAAATCCCAGAGGGAATCCATCATTATGGCAATGCTATTGCCCAGCCCAGGCAGTGGCTCCTCTGAGAAGGCTTCTGTTCAGTTTACAGGCAACAAACTACCATTATTTGGTGTATTTTGTTGTCGTTTGAAATAAGGCTTCCAGCTAAGCAGTTTGAAAATGGGAAAAATTATTACAAATAAAATGTGAAATGCTATATGCCTTTGATATGGTAGTCCAGCACACGTGGTTATAAAGTCACTTGAGCAGTGCATGACTATGGCATGGGAAGTAGTAGGTACAGCATGCCGCCCTAGAGCTGTGGAACCTGACAAGTACCCTGGCAGCAGTGGACCACATGGATGAGCATAGCATGGCTTAACACTTAACATTTCTCAAGGTCTTTACTCCAAAATGCAATTTTCACAGCGTTCTGCAATGTTAACCATTTTGTTTCTGTCACAAAAAATAGAACACATTGGACTTAATATATATTTTGCACTCCTATCACAAGGTGTGCTTTTCATGTTGTCGGCGAGGTGAATTTTCCCACGGTGGAATGCAAGTGTAGGCCTAACTAATATCTGTGGACTTTGTACATACACATGTGGAGAAACTCCTAGAACCGTAAGTTGCAAGTGGTCAAATCAGCTGTCATGACACATTATAAAATATCACATTACAGAATGTCATGTTACAGATAAGAGAAGTTATAAAGTACAGTAAAATAAGTAGAAAATAAGAGCAAATTCAGATAGGCGCAACATAAAGAATACAGTAGGTAATTACATTTAAGAGCGGGTTCGACTAGGAGCAGTTAACTTATGGTAAAAAATATTTGCTTATACAAGTAAATGGATTAGAACGATTTCAAATAAGAGCAATTACAAACATTTTGAATACGGATACCTGTAAGAGTAAAATCAAGTACAAGATACAGAAAATAGTTGTAATTAAGAACAGTGGTTAGAACACGGCAGGGTATGGAGCAGTTCAGTGCAAGTATAAGCTGATGCAAGTACTGGTACATTGAATTGATAGGCCGGTGCTTTTGTACTGCTCAAATTAAATGAGAATTATCTCAAAAGCAATGACTTTATGAGCCATTCTTGGGAACAGATTTTTCACACCAGTCTTCACTGCCCATAAAATAACATATTCCCAGCAAATGTCTTTAAACTAGAGAGCTAAACATTTTTAACCTATTTTTTCTAATACAAAGGTTAACCTTCAACACCCCTCTTTCTGTATAATCTGTTTTGTAATTAACCTGAGTGGATACCAGGCAGTCATGTGATGTGAGCAGCTCCAGTGACACAAAATTAGGAAATGCAAGGAAGACTTTATCATTGGGATTAGGGTTGCATGGCTGTGATGATTGTTGAGAAAATGTCTAATATGAAGCAGAAATGTGATGAGATTTGTTAATGTTGTATCTTGCAGAAACTTCAGATGGCAAATACATTTCACCATTCCATGATATTCCACTCTTTGCAGGAGAAGATCAGGTAAATTGCTGATTTCAGCATAGTAATTTAAATGTAATAGTTGCATTTTTCTTTTCTTGAGCCTGTAAGTATATGACATAGTCATTTCAAGCAGACACATTTACACTTGCTCTAAAAACCATTTTAAAGGCACTTCTTAAAAAGAGGAATACAAGAATTGTAATGGTATAAAACTATCAAGAAACTACCCAGAACAATAATTTAACTTATCCTTCCTGCAGAGAACAGTTTTTGCTAGTTGTATACTTGTGAAATGTTTTCATTCTTCTCAGAATGGAATTGTCAGTAAGGTATTTTTCTTGGCCCACTGCTGACTTCAGATATTTATGTCAAATGATCATTGACAATATGCTCTTCATGTACAATGATCATTGATCGACTATATACATACAGATGTTTCCACAGAGGATCTTACGTTAAATTTAGCTAGGCGACCTAATTTTAACATCAATTGCTTGCATTGAGATTTTGAAGATGTCCACAAATTATGTGTGTTTGTGTTGTTGTTGCCTAGTCCTCTTTTATCAGACATCAACACTTAAAAAAAAAAAAAAAAAAACAATTGTGTTATTCAAGGAAGATGTAGAAGTAGTGCTAGTCAGGTTGCCTACCAAGTTTCAAGTACAGTGCTGCAGGCAAGCATGAAATTATTGTTTTCTGCAAAGGACATGTTATCAAGTTTTAAGATAGCTGTGGATTTATTTACACTTATCTTTAGCTGCTTGTTCAGTGCCACTTGCTGTAAAAGAGTGCCCACCGTTTTTAGCCTATTATATGCTTGAATATAAGTACTCTAGTACTGGCGGTATAAATAACTCATGCAGTACGTACGTGAATGTATAGTTCTTGTAGTGCAGAATATGATCTGTTTTGTAAGCCCAGAGAAGATTAACCTAACATTGAGTGCTGTTTCTAATTTTACATTTAAGTATTGTAAATATATTATGTACATTTTCAGGAGTTCCATGGTTATGGCAACTGGTGCTTAAGGAAACAGAGATCCTGCAGTTTAGAAACACAGATGCAGTATAGACAAAATAAATGTGGAATAGTTCCATTTTAGTAAGGTTAACATACTGTATCTTGTTATACATCTTAGACCTGAGTGAAATACAGAAAAGTGTAGTCTCTTAATTGTTTATGCAAAAGCTGTAAGCAATACACTTTTAGGAATAAACCAGGCTGGTATTGCTTTGTTAACTCATATGTGTTAGCAGTAGTCATTTGGTTCTATTTGAATGATTTGAATACCACCAGTCATAAACCATTCCAAATCGGATTCTGATACAGAATAAACTCTTAAGAAGAATCATGGTCCAACAGGACACTTGCCAATTAATCAGTCATATATAAATTGCCTACAGAAAGTCTACAACCCCTTGAACTTTCACATTTAGTTGTGTCAGTGTCGCAGAGTTGCATGCATTTAAATGAGGATTTTTTTTCCACTTATCTAAACACCATACTTCACACTGTTAAGGGGAAAAAAGTTATATATTAAAAATACAAAACTGAAAGATCATAATTGGATAAGTCTCCACCCCCCTGAGTTAATACTTGGTGGAAGCACCTTTGGCAGCAATTACAACTGTGAGTATGTTGGGATAGGTCTGTACCAACTTTGCACACCTAGATTTGGCGATATTTGACCTTTCTTCTTTACAGAACTGTTCAAGCTCTGGCATGTTGCTTGCTTCAAGTCATGCCACAAATTTTCGATTGGATTTAGGTCGGGGCTCTGACTGGGCCACTCAAGGACATTTACCTTTTAGTTCCTTAGCCACTCCAGTGTAGCTTTGGCTGTGTGCTTTGGGTCGTTATCATGCTGAAACGTGAATTTCCATCCCAGTTTCTTGCAGAGGGCATCAGGTTTTCCTCAAGGATTTCTCTGTACTTTGCTCTTTTTATTTTCCCTTTTATCCTGACAAGTGCTACAGTCCCTCCCGATGAGAAACATCCCCATAACATGATGCTGCCACCACCATGCTTCACAGTGGGGATGGTGTTCTTTGGGTGATGTGCTGTGTTGGGTTTGCGCCAAACATAACTCTTTGCATTTTGGCCAGAAAGTTCCATTTTAGTTTTGTCAGACCACAAAACTTTTTGCCACATGGCTACAGAATCTCCTGAGTGTTTTTTTGCATACTTCAAACGTGATTCAAGGTGGGCTTCTTGCACCCTTCTATAGAGACCAGATTTGTGGAGTGCTTGGGATGTTGTTGTCACATGCACACTTTGACCAGTCTTGGCCATAAAAGCCTGTAGAGCACTTGCAATGTTGCCATTGGCCTCATGGTAGCTTCTCTGATCAGAGTCCTTCTTGCGCGGTCATCCAGTTTGGGGTGACGGCCTGATCTTGGCATGGTCTTGGTGGTGCCATACACCTTCCACTTCTTAATAATTGCCTCGACCGTGCTGCAAGGGATATTCAAGGCCTTTGATACTTTTTTTATACCAATCCCCTGATCTGTGCCTTTCAACAACTTTGTCCCGGAGTTCTTTTAAAAGCGCCTTGGTGCTTATGATTGAGTCTTTGCTTTGAAATGCAGCGTAACACAGATGGAGGCCACTTAACTTGGTGTGTAATTTTGAAGGCGATTAGTTACACCTGAGCTAATTTTGGATTACTATTACAAGGGGGGTGGACACTTATCCAACCAAGCTATTTCAGTTTTTATTTTTAATTAATTTTCTACAAATTTTATAGAATTTTTTTTTCCCTTGGAAGTTGTGGGGTAGGATGTGTAAATAAATGAAAAAAAAAAAAAAATCATGCATTTTTATTCCAACAAAAGGTGAAAATTTTGAAAGGGGGTTAACGGGAAATTTTGGCGATGAATTTATTTTGGCTTTATTGGCGGTTTTTGATTGGATCGCCAATAATTCTTCCACCAATCAGAGTGTAGCATATAGTGAGTGATCCTGGCCTCTGACAGACTGGTATGCAGCACAGGTTAAAGAAGCGCTGGGCAAGGGAAAGAATGTGTCGGATGTCAAAGTGAATATGAGAATGGCAGTGTGATGAATCCAGTTTGCTTGAAAAAATTAAAAGCAGACTGAACATTTCCATCAATGGACTTCGAAAATCTGGAATTTATGATGCGATCAGGAAGTCAGAGGCAGTGTAAACTGCTCCTGCTGCTGTGGTACCTGTACGACTGTTCTCTTTTATGTTAAGCAGTTTTGTGTTATGTTTTTTTTTTTACAAGGGGTTAATTAAGTACTGCAACAGCCAAATAGTTTATTCCAGACTTGTTAGAAAGTCTGTAACAAAAACTAATTTGCTTTGGATTGTTATTGTCAGTTCGTTGTGGATACTACTGTTGAGACGCCCACCGTATCACAACATCCCTATACAATATGTTAAAATAAATTATTTCTTCACCATATAAAAATGAGTTGATTTTGCCAGTGCTTGCTAGTCTATTGATTAGTTTTGAATGTAAAGCATTTTTGTTTCTGCTTTATTGTTAAAAGTTTTCACACTTGACAATACTGTCCTACAATTACTAAATGATATTGTGAACTTTCCACTGTTATGTCAATGAACCAGAGCTCCATTTTAAAACTGAGACAAATGCCTACCGTTAAAATGTACTGCAGCTACTAATCCTTTCCAATTACCTGTATCTTAAAATCAAGGACTATATAATGATAAATATTGTAACTTATTTTTAGAAAGCCTTCTTTGTTCTCCAAGCTGCCGCAGTGACATTGTAGATGCTATAGCGGGTTACTATAAATGATATACTGTTTTAGAAGACAGATTTCATTAAGTATTTGAATGTTTTTGAAATTAAAAGAAACACAAAACTGTGGCATTTTTCTTTGTGAATGAGCCAAGTGAAAAACGGCAATTCAACAACTGTCAAAATCTACCAAGATAGCAAATCCACCGAATTTAATACCAGCCAAAAATTCCTGTTATACTGTGTGTGTGTGTGTGTCTATATATATATAGACACACACACAGTATAACAGGATTTTTGGCTGGTATTAAATTAGACATGTTGCATTTTTCTACTCTGATGCATTATGGGCATCAACAAATTACTCAAAGCCTCCACTGGTGTTTTCTACTATTATAACAAGCTTGACTAATTGTTATAATACATGACAAGCCATTTTTAGTATGGTACATTTTATTCTGATCACTATTCCAAACAAAACAAACCCAACTGGCTAGGATTAGGGAGAGTTTACTGTGGACTATTTAATACAACCTGGAAATTATTAAAATGTAGTCTTTATAAAAGGGTAATGTAAAAAAAAACCTAGTGAGATTTACCTTTTTTATAGTGTTATTTAGTTAAAGTAGTGTAGGAAAATTACAAACATTAAACAGATATTGTGTATTATGCTAATGGAGGTAACCATGGAAAGGAAAAAAAAAAACATGTATGTTGTCTTTGGAAATTTAAAGGATGCAACCCATACTTGATGTCTGTTTTCATGTAAGCTCTGCACAAGATAAATACAAATATACAGTTAGGCACAGAGTTGCATTGATTTCTAAGCTCACAAACACACAAAGTCAATTGGAATGGATCATGTGATCCGACAAGGGAAAAAAAAAAAAAAACACCTTAAGTGAACAGAATGAAAGGTTAAGTGTTTCTGTAGAGATGATGTCAATACTAATCTGGCCTAGATAGAAATGTAGCTGTCTTTACTCAGAAGGCTGCAGACCATTTGCTTGGATAAGCAGAAGAAATAATTAGATTGTGCTAAAGCTTTTATTTGTCTCGAAAAAAATATTGAATAGTGCTGTACATTATCTGACCTTCAGTGCACATAAAAAAGGTCTGAAAAGGTTATTTAATATAATCACTGACTGAAGAGAGATATATGTTATTACTGGTTTAGCCTATGTTTTAATGTCTCTAGTAATAGCACAATACTAAAGACATTTAGAGTTCACAATTCTGTGTATTCAGGCTGGCCTTCACAAGACTGATTAACAAACAAATTGAATTATTGTATATAAAAGCTGCATCTCCTTGTTGCAAGACAGTTTCAGTGATAAAAGGTAGGGGCCTGAAAGATACTAATGGAGAGCTCATGGTAGGTACTTGGTTCACTGTTACTGCATCAAAAAAAAAAAAAAAAAAAATCCTGATTTGCCAGGAGCATTACTAGTAATTTCTCCTTCAAGTTTGTCTAAGACTGATATTGTAATTTTACCATGTTAAGCAGACAAGTAATTCTTAACTGATTTTCTCATGTCCATGATATATGAGGAAAGTATGCACTTATCATTGTATCATTTGTAGACCTGTCTTTTTCTGCACAGGAAAATGATGTCCCAACAAAGAAAAAGCAAAGAAAATGGAAATGAGGTACTGAGGTATATATATATATATATATATATATATATATATATATATATATATATATATATATATATATATATATATAAAGACTATGTATTGATGAATTAAACCCTTATATCTCGGCACAACCATGGTTTTAAACAACTGTGCTGCCGACTTCAACTATTGTACAACTGTCAATGTGGATTATGCTTTCAGTGTTTGTTTTTTGGTCCTTTTGTCGGGTGCAGAGGCAAAGTTTCAAAAAAATAAAATAATGTTTAGCTGTATTCTAATTTAAAAATGTCATGTCGAAAAGCCCTGAATGCGGAAAAATACAACCACAGCTTTTTATACTTTTATTTAATATCTGTTTATATTATTGCTCACAGCGGTTGTTAATTTTCAGTTTTCTTTTTATTACAGAACATCATAGTCTCATAATAAAAAATACCCCTTTGAACATGCTGATTCTTGTAATATGCCAGAGACATTGTTATCTTTCTTTCTTTTTTACCTTTCCTGTAGCTATTTTTCTTTAGTTCTTTCGCTTCATTATTAACATTTTAATTGTCTCAAACTAGCTTTCAGAAAAAAAATCAAATTGCATGTTGTCTTCAACTATGTTGGATCTACGTACTCTATTACTGTTAATTACATTTAGCTGAAAGCTAGTTGGACAGTATTGAGTAAATGTTTAAACTCTGAGATGAAAGCTAGTAATTTGTTATTTTTTTAAAAAAAATTGAAATTTACTGTGTCTTGTGTTCTGATTATAGATTTATTTTAGTTTACTGTTATAGGTATTTATCTAACAAGTAAAAGGCAATTATACCCACTGAATCCTCAAAATGCTTATCTATACTGAGTGTGTTCCATTTTACTGATAGAAACTGTGATGATACCTTTTTTAGACAGTGTTTAACATGGTTGTGGAAATACCTCGCTGGACAAATGCCAAAATGGAGGCAAGTTTTAATTTACTTACTTTTTAGTTTCCTAAACTAACGAACTGGACAGTTAAGCTGTTTACCAGTTTCAAAACATAACATAAATGCAAATAGTGATTTCCTCCTCCTGTTTATTATTTCCATTCAATATAAATTAGTCTCAAATATTTTGTATAAGCATGCAGTCCCAGTTTGTTGGTTCATTTTAAAGAAACAAGGAGGTAGTGGAAGAAAGCGATTAACTTCTCTCTTGAGGAACCAGTTTGGAGCCTGTAAATTATAACCAATGAAAAGTCGCTTCAGCACTGCATGCTTTTAACAGCGTTTATTTTTGTCCATTCTGCCAGTGGTTCTAGTGAAGGAGGCAGACACATATATCTTGGGTGATCTAAAGCCCCTTTTACTGCCACTTTACTGAAGAAAAGGAAGAAATTGTATAATGCAGTGGGAAGTTTTTCAAACAAATTACATTTAAAGCTGCAATGCCCACAGTCACAATGGACAGTGTACAGTATTAATATATACTGAGCATCAAAAGAAACTTTTCACTTTTATTTGAGCATCAAACGAAACTTGCTACTTATGTTTGAGCATCTAAAGTAAGTTTATATTTAGATAAAATTCACTAGATGTGATCAAAAAAGTTTAGTTGTTTCAGAACAGGTGTAGTGACTTTGTGCTCATTAACAGTTGACATCACAAAGGTGCTGCAAAATGATCTGTAGATCTTGGGCAGGTGTTGTGACTCTTGACCTCCCAGTTCGTGGCCTGTCATTGACAGAGTGTGTCTGATACCGTCTCGCCAGGTTTGAGATTGCTGGCTGTGAGCGCCCAAGACGAGGAGCCACAGTACACTGCCCTAGTCCAGCCTTCAACATGCCGATTACACGAAGGCGCTGCTCTCTTGACAGAAGTGGCATATTGTTTTTTTTTTTCTGTGATTTTCATTATTGCTTTTATTTAAGCTTGCAATTCAACAGCCGAAATCACCCCATATCCAGTGTCAAATCAATTGTCTGACTAATTAGGTGATTTAAGTGCATAGTCATAGTCACTCAAGCGTGTCATGGTCAAGGATGAATGATTGAGTGATTAAAAAGAAACCAAAAACATTTAGTCAATGTCCATCATTTATATACCTTATTTTTATTCGAAAATAAATGTGTTATAGTAGTGGTACGTTTCTTTTGATGCTCGTTTATATGATGGCTTTGCTATTATTGCGTGTGCTAACAGTCATTGTTGTCTATCCAGTTAGTCTGCATCCCATAATGGTGGCTTCATTTTTAGGCACACCTTGAACTTGCTCTGAACTAGACACTTTTTTCCTGCTATTATCTGTTGTATATGTGATCCACAAGAGCTACTGTTGCTTAGGGAAGAAAAATAATTATGTAACCAAAAGGATAGGGCGTTAGATCACGCAGAGTTTTGCAGAAGCGTGCAGTGAAGATGCAAGTCTACTAATCACTTCTGTATTGTTATAGTTTTTTTTTTTTTTATATATAAGAAACACTTTGACTTGTATTACAGAAATAAATGGAAAAAAACATTTAGCAGTGCATTTGTCTATATTTTCTTTATTTTTCATACAATATACTTGTAGTATTTTTAGTAAAATTACTCTGAGAACCACACATGTAAAGCCACAGCAGGAAACCAAGTTTTAAAACAAATTTCTTTCTTTGTGTGTGTTATGGCTTGAATGATTGTTTTTATTTTCTGTCTAGATTGCAACTAAAGACCCACTGAACCCCATTAGACAGGATGTAAAAAAGGGCAAGCTTCGATATGTAGCAAATGTCTTCCCTCACAAGGGTTACATTTGGAACTATGGAGCCCTTCCACAGGTAAGACTGAAAACCAACAACATGATATCACCCAAGTAAAACTGTTAATACAGAAAGGGTACACTTTTCACAGAAAGTAAGGATAGGGATTAATGTGTTACTGCAGAATGTCACTGAAAGAGTACGAACAATGTTAAATTTATCTAAATATACTAAAGAGACTCATGTATAACAAGAGTTGTTGGGTGTGCATGTTTGTTACCGATCGCTGAGGTTGAAAAGGGGGAATAGTGTTAAGGGCAGCATTGTGTAATGTACTTCCATTGAGGATCTGACCCCTGTCTGTGAGAGAAGGTTAAAAACTATACTAATAATGGCTCTTTAGGTTCATATTTAAGACACTTGCTTGTGTGCCGTGCCAGTCTTCGCCCTTTTAATCATCCAGTGTTAAACAGTATTGTTTGTGTTCAGACCTTGGTTGGGGCGATCAGTGCAATTATAGGTTGGCCCTTGGAAGCATGACTGCTGGAGGTCCATACAGGATTTCAAACCTGCCTTTCCTAGCAGCTGTTGGTCTTTAGGCTTATAGAGCAATTGGCTTTTATATATATATATATATATATATATATATATATATATATATATATATAATCAAGTCATGCCACAAATTTCCGATTGGATTTAGATCAGGGCTCTGACTGGGCCACTCAACGACATTTACGTTTTTGTTCCTTAGCCACTCCAGTGTAGCTTTGGCTGTGTGCTCTGGGTCGTTGTTATGGTGAAAGGTGAACTTCCGTCCCAGTTTCAGCTTTCTTGCAGAGGGCAGCAGGTTTTCCTCAAGGACTTCTCTATGCTTTGCTCCATTCATTTTCCCTTCTATCCTGACAAGTGCCCCAGTCCCTGCAGATGAGAAACATCGCCATAACATGATGCTGCCACCACCGTGCTTCACAGTAGGGATGGTATTCTTTGGGTAATGCACTGTGTTGGGTTTGCGCCAAACGTAACGCTTTGCATTTAGGCCAAAATGTTCTATTTTACTTTTGTCAGACCACAAAACTTTTTTGCCACATGGCTACAGAATCTCCTGTGTGTTTTTTTGCGTACTTCAAACGGGATTGAAGGTGAGCTTTCTTGAGTAATGGCTTCCTTCTTTCCACCCTACCATACAGGCCAGATTTGTGCCTCTTGGTAGCCTCTCTGATCAGTCTCCTTCTTGCTTGGTCATCCAGTTTGGAGGGACGGCCTGATCTCAGCATGGTCTTGGTGGTGCCATACACCTTCCACTTCCTAATAATTGTCTTGACCGTGCTCCAAGGGATATGCAAGGCATTTGATATTTTTTTAAACCCATCCCCTGATCTGTGCCTTTCAACAACTTTATCCCAGAGTTCTTTTAAAAGCGCCTTGGTGCTTATGGTCGAGTCTTTGCTTTGAAATGCACTACTCAGCAGAGGGAACCTACAGGAACTGCTGAATTTATCCTGAAATCATGTGAATCACTGCAGTGTAACACAGGTGAAGGCCACTTAACTTGGGGTGTGATTTTGAAGGTGATTCGTTGAGCAAATTTAGTATTGCTGTTACAAGGGGGGTGGACAGTTATCCCACCAAGCTATTTCAGTTTTTATTTTAAATTAATTTTCCACAAATTTCTAGAATGTTCTTTTTTGCTTGAAAGTTGTAGGGTAGGATGTGTAGATAAAAAAAAAAAAGATGCAATGAAAAAAATGTAATGCATATTTTATATATTTATATATATATATATATATATATATATATATATATATATGTGTGTGTGTGTGTGTGTGTGTGTGTGTGTGTATATATATATATATATATTCATTCAACAGACCTGGGAGGACCCAAGCCACGAGGATAATGACACAAAGGGCTGTGGCGACAATGACCCAATTGATGTGTGCGACATTGGTTCAAAGGTTGGTGGAGCAACTAAGAAGATAGAGAATCCATAATAGCCTACAAGTCACTCAAGATCAACGGGGAATTGCACGACTCTTGATGTCAATTCATTCTTTTGTTGAAATGCCCTTGAAGCATACTTTAAAATGATACTTACATGGAGAAAAAGTAGGTCAAAGGTTGTCAAAAAGTTATCAAAATGGGCATTCACATACGTCACAGGGCATAAGTTAAACATCTGTAACCCTTCACCATTATATGTGATTTATGCTTTATCAACCACAAATGGCCTCCTCTGAACTTGGTTCACTTGAAACGGCATGACCCCAGTTGCTATAAGATAAGGTTGGAAACAAGTTATCGGATTCTTGCAGCAAGTTGCAGACATAATCTCTCTTTCTTAACCCATAATGGGTTTTTTCCCTCATCTATCAAAGTGAAAAACAGTGTACGGTTCTCCATGAGTACTGTTTAAGGTTGGTGGGTGTTTTGGGGCAAGGGTTTGTTAAAATAATCTACAGCTGTGCCTGTTTTGTCTACCCCCCCCCCCCCCACCATTATGAATTCTTAACCACATTTTTCAACTCATCCAAAAAGACATTCACAAGATAAAAGAATTGCACATTTTCATGGAACTTGACAAACAAAAAATATAAAAGTGGTATAAGCTTTTGCACATGATAAAAGTGTAAGTATGTTTTTAACTGGGTCTTACTTGACCTGCATATCCTAGGTGTGTTCTCCAGGAGAGGTAATTCAAGTAAAAGTCTTGGGGATACTGGCAATGATTGATGAAGGAGAGACCGATTGGAAGATAATTGCTATCAATGTTGAAGACAAAGATGCTGCAAACATTAACAGTAGGTTCTTAATCCATATATGACTCTCCTGCATGCATTAACACAAACAAGATTAATCGCATTGTCTTCCTGTATACAACATGCCTTTTATAGTCATATTTAATAAAGGATGCGTTTTATGTCAAGTAAACCAAATCTGGTGAAACTGCAGGTTGTGTTTGCAGTTCCAACTGTAATATGCAATATATAGAAATGGGAAAATATGTTTTCTCAGCATATTAGGTACAACAGTGATAATTTGCTTTAGGATCTACAATGCTTTTGGAATGTACCTGTCATAGCCATACTGTTATAGGTATCTCTTATACAAAGGGACCAACCCCTGTTAGTTGATACAGTACTGCATTCAGTTTAATTAGTACATTGGTGAAGGCTCTAAATAAAATATTTGTCTCCTTTACTTGTAAAGTTGTTATCTTATGATCTCTGATCTTTAGGGCTGCACAAACCAATTATTCAAATTGAGTTATCTACATAAATTAAGTGTTGAGAATCGGGTGAGGGTCATTGGTGTTGACTGGGCTAATTTTTACCATTCAAATCGTAACAAGTGAGGAACCAGCTGCTTAGATTTGTGTGGATTGCTATTCTCCACAGAGTCCAAGAAAAGCAGCAATCATCACAAATCCAAGCCTCTATTTCAACACCAGTAACCCTCACCTGATTGTCAGCACATGGTTTATATGGATAGCTAAATCTGATTAATCGAATAATTGGTTTGTGCAGCACAACTGATTATAAAATGACAATTCACAATGACAGAAAAATAATTAGTTATGGTGAAAGAAATACCACATTATTTTGTTTGATTTATGTTATACATTGAAAATCACTTTTTTTTTTTTTTGCAGTAAAATGCTCATATTTTAATGTTTAAGAAAACTGGTGAGCAGCAAAGTTGCAAGGACTTCTATAAAGACACAAATGTTGCCTGTGTATTGTTGGTAGGACTTGCAAGACTTCAACACATACCAGTATCTATGGAAAGTATATCCAGTACTATACTATAACATTACATCACATTGCACCCTCTCTAATGTATTATACTTTTGTATCTCTTTTTTTTTCTGTTTCTGTTCATAATGTTAATGCACAGCAATAGATGATGTTCGAAAGCTCAAACCCGGGTATCTGGAGTCTACAGTTGATTGGTTCAAAAAGTATAAGGTCCCTGATGGAAAACCCGAAAACCAGTTTGCCTTTAATGGAGAATTCAAAGACAAGGTATGTCTGTGTCTGGTTTTCAGAAAAACATACCTGTATTTTCCCCAATTAGATTGTGTGGAAAATACCTCTTAATTTAAGTTAATTATCCCAGTCTAGTGACTGAAATGTGACTAAATTAAACAATTCACCATTACCATTAGAGCAGAGTAGAAAATAGGTACTATGAAACTAAAGTCCAAAATTAATATGATATAGTAGATAACGTCCTGGTTGTTTCTAGTTTTTATAGTGGTTCATTCCAGCTCAATAGGACCCAGTTTTGTGGTTGAGTATCCATCGTTTGTCCACTTGAGCTGACCAACGTCTGTTCCCAATATTGCAACACAAAAAAAAAAAAATGTACACATATCACTGTAGACGTGTTAATGTGGGGGAAAGAAGTAACCAGCTGAGCTTTATTATGCTCCACTGTTTTCTTACATACATTTAAAGTACATATAATAAGGAAAATACAGTATGTTGTAATAATATATACATACCCTATGTTTAGAAATTTGAGAAAGCTGTTAGAAATAACAGCTATATAGATATTATGTACCATAAAAATAGTTTTGTGGGTCACACTGATATAAAAGTCGCTCCCCCCTTTTTGAGACTTCAATTTTAGGAAAACACCTTTTTTGTATTTAAAATCCTTTTTTTACAATTGATTTGTCTCCTACATGCTCAACACTGATAATAACCCTTGTTTGCAACATTTTATTCCATTTAATGTTTTCAGTGTTTTTTTTTTTTAGTTAAATTGCTGATTTCAAAATTCTAAAATTTTAAAAATAATAATTAACAGAGCATAAAATCAAGTTATACATCCCACATCAGACCTGTACTAACCAGTTTTATTTTAGCTTATCAAGTACCCAAACAAGTTCAAGAAAATATGTTCTTTACTTTACTGAAAAGTTTATTTCCAAAACCAACAATAGTTCCCACTGCATTGGCTTTTACACATTTTGTTGTATTAAATCAAATTTAAAAGAAAAGTATTTTAAACAGTGCTGCTTGCATCAATTAAAAAAACAAAACAAAAAACAATAAACTAATAACCAGTAAACAAAACATTTTTGCGTTGCACACGGTGCAGTACAATTCAATATCCAACTGTACAAATACATTTGTTTTGTTAATCATAACCATAATCATACACATAGTTTACAAGTGTGCCACTGCATTGCACTGACATGTAGAACAAGTTACAATATGTATTAAAGTCATTCAAAGTAAAAAAAAATAAAAAAAAAAAAAAAAAAAAAAAAAAGTTTAATACATTGGACCATAAACACTTTCCTCCTATCAGCTTGTTTTTCTTTCACCATTTTAAGTTTGTCTTTTACAATATTGACATGTAGCCCTATTAAGTAAGATCATTAAAATCAGCAAATACTTCAGATGCATTCATGAAGGCTGCCTGCACACAACCTTATAGAAACAACATAAGTAAATTACCACATTCAAGCAACATCATTAAAGGTTGTGTCTGTGGGTAATAACAGTTTGTATTGTAATAATAATAAAAACAGTAAAATCCACTAGACAGCCCAGTAAATATCGGAACACAAGCATGTATTAAGGTAGTGTTGCAGCACAATAATAAAAAAAAAACAAAAAAAAAACATGGTTTTAAAATTAATAAAAGCAACAAGTATCATCTTTATTAACATGTTATATTTGTTGTTCACTCTCAAAACGTGTACATTGGTAAGCATGGACAATCAATGAAAAATTAACCAGCAACGAATCCTCATTGCAAAACTAACACATGCAATATTGTGTTAATGTGAAAAATAAGTTTATACTGTTGGCCCACAACACACTCAAAAATACTTGAAACTGTTTAAAAATTAACAATAAAATCAATACAAGTACCAGTGTTATCACAAAATCAAAGCAAAAGTGAGTAATTTGTTTTTATAACGTGTACATTGATAAATAAGAATGCTGGAAAAGGAGCAAAATATGAATATTCATTGCAAGACTCAAATGCGCAAGAAATACTGTTAATACAAAAACAAAACACACACAAGTACAAATACACTAAAAGACAACCCTGTTAATATCAGAAAACAAGTTTGCATTTTACTTACTTTCAGCACGCTCAAAAAAGCTTCACAACTGGTTTTAAAATGAATAATGTCACAAAAAAAAACTTTGTGTACCTTAAAATAAGTTAAATTCAGTTTTCTTGTCATTCATCCTGAGCCTCAGGGTCTCTTCATCGCTGTTGAAAAACAAATTGGTAAGCTCGCTGTACAGCCATGTGTGTGTATTAGCTGGAACATTCAGTATGACTATTATATTATTAGCATTATATGTTCATAACCTGGTGTTTAAAAGAGACCTGGCGTCTATTTACCATATTTCCAGGAAGCCCCAGCGCTTATTAGAGACCCAGCGAGTATTGGAGCCTGGCGATTATTTGAAGTTTTACGGTACCGAAGAACTTTACATCCTTACGTGGTACACCACACCCAAGTGCAATATGTCTGTGCCGTCTCTGGCAGAATTCTTATCTTTAGTAGAAAAGTTACAATAAATTGCAAAAAAAACTGTTGTTAGCTGACACCTAATTATTTTGATCTCATGACTTCCTTAAGTATACATAAAGGAAAATTAACAATGAAGCTAGTCTGAGTGCAGCAGTCTTCATCTTGGAGCAACAACCATAGAAGGAGCACATGCTTGTTATGTATTGCTGCATGCTGTACTGTTAAGCATTTGAGTAAACTATTGCTTGCACCTACACTTCAGTAAATGGTCACAGCTAAAAGAAATCCACTGACATTCAGTATAACATGGTCATTTATGTAACAGAATTTGTGTGGTGTGTTGTCCTGATCAATCCTGATTTTAAGTTTAAAAGACAATTCCTAGTCGTTGGCATTCATGTTTTATTATTTTTCTGGTGAAGCCTGTTTGTCCTTCCTTAACATTAAGTTCACTTCCTGTGTTGCAAGTAATAGGACCCACCTGACGCCACATTTCCTGTGGGTATATTATTACCTGTAACAAAGAAAGTTAACACAGTGTTGTAGCAAGACAAATTGGTATGCATAGAATCACAACCCTAAAAACTTGAATAGGTCGATGAGGTTTTTAAACTTCAATAAGTGATTCCTACTATTATCACAACGGTGGTTCTGTGGAGTGGGAAACGTTTATTACTATTGTCGGTACGTTTACTGTATTGCAGAATTACCAGTAACTGATGTTTCTTGCTGCCCCTAGGATTTTGCAATAGAGGTCATTAAATCTACACACCAGTTCTGGAAGGCACTGACACTGAAACAGACTGATGGAGGTGCAATAAACTGGTAAGTCAAATCACATTCTTGCACTATAGTTCTCTTAACAGTATTTTGGAAAATCAGTAGTTTAGCTCTTTTGAATTTACTGTTACTAGTTTATAAAATATATTATTAGCTTTCATTGGCAGTGCATAGTTTGTAATCATTAGTCCAAAATAATGTTTTGGAAAAAGAAGTGGGTCTAGATGTACTGGGGGCAATATTCCCAAATCATACATTTATTATTATTATTATTATTATTATTATTATTATTATTTAGTAATTTAGCAGTTTAAACTGAAAGACCATATGGCTTGGTTTGGTTTAGTTGATGTACAATGCTTTATCCACTTCAAGTAAACACTTTACTCTCCTGTTTTGTATGTGTTTTTTTTTTTTAATAAACCAAATCAGGGGCTTGGTTCTATATAAAAGAAAATGCAATTCCATTTGAATTACTTGAATTAATCATATTACTTACATTTGAAGAATTTAGACCACTTGCCTTATATTTTAATTTACTTACCCAAGGTTAACTAATTCAGTGGTTTCAATGTCTTTAAATAAAAAAAAAAAAAAAAAAAAAAAAAAAAAAAAGCAGAAATACATTTATTAGGGTTGTCACTAAAAAGTTTGATCGGTTAATTTATGGGCATTAGTTGATTAATCAGTAGATTGTGCACAGATTACATTTTTAAGAAAGGGAACAAGCAGCTGCCCTGCATAGTAATACTTAAAAAATTAATAATCTAAAAAAAAAAGAAAGAAAGAAGCCCAGTGGGAATTTGGTCTGTTTGTAAAAACTTTTTTATTTATGTTTTTATTTTAGTAAATGTAACAAATGTTACTTTTGCGTCCTATTACCCTAATAAAACAGATTTAGGGACCCAATATTAATTCAGTCACACAAGCTCCAAAGGAGCAGTTATGTGTACTGTTCAACTACTCTGGGGTAACCTCTAAACAGCAAAATTATTAGCAATGCACAAACATGGAAACAAAAAACACTCAGGTTTATAGCTAAATCAACAGTTTATTATGTTGGTCAGGATAAATGCGCCACGCTGGAGTTTACCACAGCTGGTTACAATGCACACGAGTAACTTTGCAGGCACATGTTTGGCAATCATTTAAATCAACGTAGATAAACATTCCAGTTCCAAATACGCATGTGCATCTGTAGCACAGCCACACTATCAGCAATCCTTGTACAAAACAAGACAAGAGTTATGATTTTTACACAGCTTTAACACCTTTTCATATGAGCTTGTAACCAGTGTCCTACCACTTCTGGGGAGAGAGAGCGCTTCAAATCAGCACTTCCCTAAATATCAGCACACATTTCTCTGTCTACCTAGAATGCAGTTTGAATGCACGATTAAACTGTAAAAGACCATTAAACTAATTTCATTTCAACTGCATTTGAACAAGGTCTCCAGACTTTATAAAGTTAATGTTAAAGATTGGTAGGACAGGTGGAACAGGAAGGTGTTAAATGACATATATTTTGTTTAGTTATTTGTATTCCAAAGCATTCTTTAACTGTTACCTCTCAAACGGTGCTCACTCAGACTGTTTTGAAATGGACACCCCATCACTTGCAGCTCAGCTGAAGTTGAATTACCAAAGCTTTTTATTTTCTCACAATACCATAATTATAGCAAGCACTGGTCTTCTAACTTTTTTTTTTTTTTTTTTTTTTTTTTATAACAGTAAAAATGTGTCGGTGTGTAACAGCCCTTTTCAATGCAGCAAGGAGGACGCCTGCTCAATAGTCCAGTCTGTAAGTTGCAGTGTGTTTGTTGCAATTATTATTTTATATATTTGCTGTAGTGTTTCTGTTTTGGCCTTTGGTTGTTTGCAGCTGTCCCCCATATGCTAATTGTTTTCTATAGTGATGGGTATAGTGTATGTAGGTAGGACACTTTTAGATTTTTGGTTTAGCTTAAGGGGCCTTGCCCAGTTGTGATTAAACTTCATATGGACATTCAGCCTTCTCATTTCCAGCCAGCGGCCAAATTGCCATCTACTAGTTTTTGCAGTGCTTGCATGTTCCAATGAATAGTATTCAAAATGTCTATTTCCAGTAAAATAGCGTAAATTTGCACAATTCATTACGTATGTAAGTCGAGTAAAATATTTCTTCTGAGGGCATTTTGTTATCGAACTTATGTTTCCATGGACTCCGTGAATCACGATGGACCATTACGTTTTGAGCTTACAAGCGATGTTGGTGATGAAGGCCGAACGATGAAGCGGTTATCATGTCAATCACTGATTTTTTTGTTGAGAACCAGTTTGCTGTTTTGATTATAAACGAAGCGCTGTTTCCTTGTAGTATTTCTGTATATACCAGTCAACTTTTACCCTTTTTACCCTACAAAAACATTAATGTGATTTCTACAAGAAGTACATTTTTTACATTGGTTGAACTATATATCTATATCTATCTATCTATCTATCTATCTATCTATCTATCTATCTATATATATATATATATATATATATATATATATATATATATATATATATATATATGTATAAAGTGTGTGTGTGTGTGTGTGTGTGTGTGTGTGTGTGTGTGTGTGTATATATATATATATATATATATATATATATATATATATTGATAATATTAACGTAATTTAAATTTTTATTAAACAAGTCATGTTAAAATTTAAGAGAATATTTGTGTATATTTGGACATTTGTATAGAAACCCCTATTAGATGATCCATTAGTTTAGCGTGATGTATGTCCATGACATCACTGCTTGACTCAGTGGGAAAGAAGGAGTCTATGGAGCAGCACAGTTTTTGACTGTGTAAACTCTATTTCTTTGTATTGTTTTTATTTTTCAAGTAAACAGTCAAGCAAGAACCTTCTGGATATGTTTTTATTCGTGTCAGACTCATTGCTTTACACAGACAACTGTGGGTGCATTTTTTAAGAAAGCTGCGCCACTACAATTTTCATTGCAGCCGTAGAGCCTGCCAACCACAGCTTGCGTTCTTTCTCAGAAAGAGGAAACCTGGAGTCATCATTCAAGAGAAAGAGGTAGGGTCCTGTGGGAAGTGCCTACCAATAAGAGAGGCAAAGGTGTCAGCTACCTTTCCCCACCTGTCCGAACAGTCCCACGGCACATGTATCAAGGTTCAGGGTATCCCCAGGTGTGACAGAAATATGAGCTGATCTGTGAGGGCACTAAGTAGCGAAAGGGGAAGTCTTTGGACGGGCTGGCCTGACAGTTCATTTCCTGGGTCAGGAAGTCGATCAGCCTGGAAGAAGGTGAGACTCCGTTGCAGGAACGTATTGACCCAGAAGGTAAACGAGGTAGTAGCTGCAGGCAATAGAGACAGTTGCAATTGTTTACCAAGAATAAAAAGAATATTTCTGAGTGTTTTGTTTGTTTGTTTTGTCTGTTAGTAACTGTCTGTGTTTGTAAACCACCAGACATCTAACACGTAACCGGAGCTGTCGCCTTGTGCGAGCACAGGCTGGATCAGCACTGCGCTACAGTCACCAAATAACCTGTTCATCACCCACCACGAGCACGGCTGCATGCAACCAGGATTGGTGACCATGTCCAGTATTATTGTGGGGCAGATAATTTGTATTTGTTTGGGCTGTAACCCTTGTCTCCTCTGTGCATTACATATCATTGTGTATTGCCAGGCTCTATTATTTGGTCAGCAGACCTGGATTAAAAATTATAAAACCACTTTCCAAACCGGATTACAGTGGGATTATTATAGTCTGGGATTATTCCTGCACTGCATCACCTCTGCACCTGTTTACAATCAGCAGCCGCTTTGCCACACCAGCTTACACAGATCGTTATGTCTCTTGCGAGGCGTCTTATAGGTTCTTTGACAGATTTTGTAGTGTATAAACTGATGGGTAAGGTTCTTTGACACTCCAAAAATATTTTCCCACACTGCTTCCCAATCTATAGTTCCAGCCCATTGTTTCTCCCATAGCTTTGGATGCGTATACATGTGGGAGACCATGCCCTAATCCACTACCGGATGACAAATTAAGTTAGGACCCCAAGGAACCCCATATGTTTTCAATGCGGATCTTAGTCTAAAATAAAAGAACACAGTAGTATTGGGAATGTTAAAACAAGAAAGAAGGTCCTGGAACTCTAGGATAGCCTCCTGACCTGTGACATCATCTAATACTAGTAAGCGGCTCCAGCCCCATGAGTTAAGGGTAAAGGGTCGTCTACCACCAGATAAAAGATTAGAATTATTCCAAATGGGTGAGTATCTGTGGCATTTAACCTTCACAACCAAGAATTTTTCCGCTACAACAAATGTTTACAAAGTATATGCGATTATGGGAGCACTTTCTGTGAGACCAGAGAAAAATAAATCTTGTAGTCTAATGGGTGATGTTAATTCCTTCTCTTTTTCTTTCCATGAAGAATGCACAGTTGAGTTCATCGAATGCCCGTAATTGAAAAGACAAGCCCAATCGCTTGTGGCTTGTTATGTTGTAATACAGACCATTTAATATGAGGGCGTTTCCCATTCCAGACAAACTTTCTCAATAAAGAGTCATGTTTTAACCAATAGTTCCCCGGAGAAGGCAGTGGGAGCATTGAGCTAATATGCAGGAGGATATTCATTTTAATTGAGGCAATGTGGGCAGGACCTGATGATGGTAGTAACGTCCATCTGCTTGAGTCACTGTCAATCTTTTTTAGTACATTCGTATAATTTATTTTTGGCAATTGCAGAAATAGAGGGATATATCTCAATGTCCAGGTCACTTGGGGCGTGATCAGAATGATGGGAGGGACATTAATTCTGCCTGCCTCAGCATCAAGTAACATTTTCCAACCCAATATTACACCAAAATCTTCAAAAAATTTTAAGTACATCCAGAAGAGAGGATTGCAAATCAGACACATGTAAAAGCGATGAATAAAATGTAAAATTGAGTGGCAGGAGGATCCCATTTTTATTGGGGAGATTAAAGTACTCTGACGATTAAATTGGGCGTAGGGTTCTACTGACAAGTCAAATAGCAAATGGAAGAGAGAGCACCCTTGTGTGGAGCCATGAAAAATGCCAAATAACTTTGTAAAGAGTCCACCAGTAGACTCTCGCAGAAAGATTAGAATATGTGATTTGAGTCACTGTCATAAAATTTGGACCAAAAGCGAATCTCTTCAAAACGCACCACAAAAACTGCTATTCCAAACGATCAAGTTTTATCAGCAACAAGAAGT
Organism: Polyodon spathula; assembly: GCF_017654505.1. Taxonomy (NCBI): domain Eukaryota; kingdom Metazoa; phylum Chordata; class Actinopteri; order Acipenseriformes; family Polyodontidae; genus Polyodon; species Polyodon spathula. The sequence continues at coordinate 70,522,393 of NC_054534.1, forward strand.
AACAGTCCACTGTGTGATTTCATTTTCCCAGCTTCAGTACAAAGGTGCAGTAAGCGAAGAATATTATCAAAAGCTAATCAACCCTTAATAAACCAGTTTGATCAGGGTTAATTATGTCATTAATAACCTTCTCCAAACGAAGTGCAATTACTCGGTACATTTTTATATCTGCGTTTTATTTAGGAAATTAGATGATAGCGCATACATTCATGAAGGTCCTTGCCAGGTTTAGGGAGCAATGTAATTAACGCAGTATTACAATCTCGATGGATGCAGCATTTTGAAAGGGCAGAATTTTTGGTGGCTAGCCATATAGGGCCCAGTATATCCCACAATGTTAAATACAGCTCAAGAAAGCTTGACATGAGTCAGGAGAGAACCATTTTAGAGTTAGAGCAAGTAGGCGGCTCGGTCGACTGCCATCAGAATAATACTTAAGTTTAGTGCTATGCATAAGAAACTCAACTCGCTGCCTTACAGGATTGTTCAATTCTGCCTTTTTGGCCTTTAGTTTAAGTTCGACATCTCTACTGTAATTAGATTTCAGAGCCTGTTACAGTTTACTGCATCTCAGCTCTAACTGGGAGATCAAATGCAGAGAGGAGAACTAAATCGTATTGTCACGCACAAAACCTTTGACCGCGGTCCAAACCAGCGCTGGATCCAACACCAAATCTTGTTCATATTAATAAATTCTGTCAGTTTTGGTTTAAGCTGTGAGAGAAATTTGTGGTTCTGGAGAAGCATAGTATTGAACCTCTACCTGGATGGCTTGCCCTGGGTAGTAGAGAAGTTAAATACAGTTAAAACTGCATATTGATCTGAAAGACAGCAAGGGAGAAACTACATTCCCTGCAGAAGAGTTTAGCTCAGGGGAGGAAAGGATATAATCAATCCTTGAAAATGTTTTATGGTGTGGTGAAAAATATGTATAGTCCCTTGCAACTTGACCTTCATACCCCCCTCCCTGCCTTCTACTTAGGATTTCTACCCTCCTACTTTAAATGAAAATGAAGAAACAGAACATTCCACAATACATCTTGAGGTTCTGCAAATCTTGTTCATAATGATCTTTTTGTGCATGTGTTCTGGCTTATAATTATATACAGCTAACAAACTGAATTTTGAATTTACAGCTGGGCCAAAAGTTTAGCATCACATAGAAATGTAGGATTGAGACATAATAAAAAAAGAAACTATATGGACATGGTTTTTGATCTTTTATTTAACATCACGTAATCAAAGAAACTACTAAATGATATCGCAAAAGCTACCGGAAGCCGTAATAGTAGTACAGTGTTTCATTAAGTATATGGAAAACTACAAAGCATTATATAATTGAATATGTTAATGTAACATTATTCAGCAGGTTTCATTTGACTTAATGAACTAAATTCTATAAAGTGATGCAAAACGTTTGTCCATAGCTGTAGATTATAATAAGTGGTTCCAAAATATGTTTCAATTTACTGTTGAAGACCAATGCCTTGTGATGGCCCTGAAAGTGTTTATTTATTTGCACTGTTGGTAGAAAATAAGATAATATTGGACTAGAGCGCAGTGAGAATATAGTTCTGTATAAATTTCAGTTTTGTTTTTTCCTCCTAGGCCCCAGCATTTGGGATCTCAAATGCATTGCCTGAGGAAGGTAAGATATCTGTCTTGCATTACATTACAGCACAAATCCAACACTTTTAGGTATGTAAGCCACTTAAATAATTTTGGCTGATGGGAGTTTAGTTTATTTGTTTCAAGTAATAAATTTTTCAAAATACATTATAAATATATATATATATATATATATATATATATATATATATATATATATATATATATATATATATATTTTGTCTCCAGTTTTCAAATCAATTTTCTTACCTTTTTAATTACTATTATCACTCATCTCACTTGCATTATGATAATCATTGTTTAATGTCTTCTTGCTTTATTAGCTGTTTACTGTTTATTTAGGATATGCAAATAATTTCACATAGGTCGCTATAGAGTAATTGCTGTATCCTGCTACCTTTGCTGTTAGTCAAATTGTCTGATTGCAGCTAGAATATTTGTAAAGTTAATTTAAATAATGAAATCCAATTTTATGTTTCAGTGAACAAGTGGCATTTTCTTCCAAATGATTCTTGACCAAATATGGGGACTTCCTTGGAAACTGTGTTCAAAAGTTAAACAACCTTTCTAAAAATTAAATTGTATAGTAGACAAGCACTTAATACACAAACAGCTGCCAAGTCTAAACTGTGTCACAGAATAAAAACAGAATTATTTGAAAATGTGTTCTCTTGCTTTATTGATTAATGATAAGCCCTGAAAGTGTTTTTTTTGTTTGTTTTTTGTAAATGAGTTGATGTAATAGTTTGAAATGAAAGGTTAGTTTCGCGTCTTGTTGTAATTAAGCCTGTCAAATCAGCATCTGTCTTGGAGTTTGAATCAGCTTTGCATTTGATTCATATGAGAAGCAAGAAGTATTGGTGTGCATGGTACGTTTTAGTAAAGGCATCAAAAGAGATTTTGTTTTTGTTCAAAAGTATCAGGTTAAGAGACACAGGAAATCATGTCTACTGTAATCTGTAACAGCTTTGACTGCACACATTGTATATATGAATGGTAAGACTGTTCAAAAGTTTGGAATTGGCAAAAGAAATTCATGACTTGAACAACATTTATCTTATATAAATTGCTTTATTGTTATCTCAAGAATATCCACTTGCATACTGAGAGTTTAATATCCAAAATAAATACAGCCTTATATCCTGTTCTTGCTTTTATCAAAATAAACCCTTTTGGACCTATCTGACAGGCACAAAAAATACCTTGCGTAAATCTCACAGCCTGTAACATTATCTTGCTTCTGGATATGTTGCTAGGGCTGGTCCACACATTTTGGAAGTCTTGGTCTCACATTCCTCTACAGCGGTACGATAGCCTGATTGGTGGGTGGTGCATCATTGTTTCTGCCCAGCACAGTTAGTGGTTAGTGTTATGGTGTGGGATGCGTTGGTATTAATATTCATAGTGTTGTTCCACACTACTGGACTGGACACATTTAACACTTCTTTTCAGGCCTCAGAATGTTTCATGGGTAGTGTGCCTTGAATCAAGTGCATTTTTAAAACCATCAACTGTCAGATACCTTGAAAAATATTAAATATTTCAAATTCAACAAATAATTAGATCAGTTATTTTAATTGAGAGTTTATGTTGGAATAAAAACCAGAAGACCCTGCGGCCCTCGAGGACTGGAGTGTGGCACCCCTGGTCAATATGTTTTTTTCAATATGTTTTTTTCAAGAACATGACATTCAACAAAGTGTAGACCAAATTGATGTATGTGGTCTTGCATTTCTTTGCCTAGTCCACACTTGTGAAAAATACAGCATTAGATATTGATAATTAAAAAAAAAACAAAATGTTTAAAATTATATTAACATTTAATTATCACTAAGTGAATTTGTCTTGAATACACATGGAGATTCTTGTTGTTTTTGTGTGTAAACGTGTTGTCTTTAAAAGAAACCAATTGTTACTGCTCATAGACTGTAATGTCTATTTATTGTTTCTGCAATTTAGTTGTATCCCTTGGTTGAACTTCTTAAAAAAGAATGCTCTGAAGTACATTTATGTTTAGAAAACAAAGTATTTTGTTTTGAATAGAAAGTTCTATTATCCTTGTGGAAAGTCCTGCATGTCTCCCAGTAAGCCTGATGCTGTTGAACTGTTTGAAATGTAACTGAAAGCTTTATTTCTTGACTGTAATTACTGGAAACTGATGGTGTTATGGAAAAATATGGACATATTAAAGGCAGCCATTGGTTACACAGTGAGTGTAATGTGGCTTTTGAACAATATTACCCTTGATAAAACCAAAAGATAATCAATTAATTTCAAGTTTGTTTTAGTTGTGGTTAAAAATAATAATAATAATAATAATAATAATAATAATAATAATAATAATAATAGACAAATTACAGTAAAAACAAAACAGTTTAAGCATGTCAAGTCTTTTCACAGCCAAAAAAAACTTTTATGAAGAAATGACCTCATTATATGATTCCTGTCTGCCTTGATCTAACTTCTTCTAATGTAGTGTCATTTCTAATGTGTAATTTTCTTTTTTGTTCACTGTGGACCAATGATTTATTGTAGATTCGCCCTTTATGAAGTCATGTATGTGGGCTGCCAGCATGATGGTTATTATTGCACACTTGGTTTCCCAGGCTGTATCGCTCAAATTAAAAAGAAAACGTTTGTGTGGGTGTGTAAACTTTGTCTGTGTAACCCCACTGCTATAACCACTCATCATTGCTTCCAAACGTATTCAATTTCCTTTTCCATTGCCCTGTTGTTAATCATACCAATGACAAAAAAAAAAAAATATTATCAAATGTGGAAAGAATTTTTTTTTTTTTTTTTTTTTTTAGGCTATTAATAGGAGGAAGTCTTTTAAATTGAAATTAATTTCAATGGACCATGATACTGTAATATAAAATATAGTGCTTCCACACTCTTTAAATTTGAAACATATTTTGTTTTCGAGCATTAATTTGTATCATGTGTAATCGGTGTAAACCATCAGTACTTGGTACGCTGTCATACAGTTTATCTGCACATATTGGTATCATTTTACACAAAAGAAAATCTATAGCTAAAACCTCATTAATTTCAAAAGGACATCTTGGAGCAGTGCAAATAAATTACCAAAATGTGTCCACACTGGTTAATTCAATTATGACTAGTCAAGGCTTTTATTGTTGTCTCCAAGTAAACTTGATGCACCATCTAGTTAAAACTTAATATGACAAGTGCATCAGTCCTTTCTTTAATGTCTAGAAAAAAAAATAAGTGATGTGCCAACGCTGCCTGACTTTAAACTGAGTATCGCAAATATATGAATTTGGAATCCTGAAGATAAAGGCAGAGAGGTGCAAACAACATATGGTATTCATATTTCAGAAGACACATGTACTGTACATTTAATATATTAGCTGACCCCTGTAGCTACCAGATGGCATAGTTGGTTACCATAACAGCTCCATACTACCTGTTTCTGTGGATGTCTGAAAGATCAACTAAAACATGAATTCTACAAAACGGTAAGATTATTTTCCATAAATTGCAATAAAATGTATTTTTAGTTGATGTAGAATTTTTGTTTTACTTCTGTAGAACTCAAAAATCTCACTTCCTGATAGAAACAGCATTGCCAGTGACGCTGTCCTGTCATAGCATGGCAAAAAAGGAAGCGCTAACTAGTGTAATAACAGTTTCCAGTACAGCATTTGGAGTGAACACTACAAACAGCCGGAAAATGGTCACAGACAAAAGCAACACACTGAAATTGTTCAGCCGCAGTTGGTGTTTTACTACAACACGTATAAAGGAACTGATCACATGGATCAGAATATTGCCAGCTGTCGAATTAGCATCAGAAGTGGCGGTGGGCTTTTTTTACTTTGTAATGTGTTCTTGAGTATTTCTTATCCTGGTAGCTTTTATGTAAAGTACAAAATGTTGTTGACTATGCCTTCATTGTCTTAAGGTCACACTGGTGTGCTATTTCAGTTGTGTAAAGTGAACAAGATTTTGTAAAACAGTGTTAGAGCTTTAAATAAATATACATTTTATTAAACACCCACATCTCAGCAATATCAGGAATGATACAACAAACAGCTTTCAAATAAACTGCATTCAGAACATTACAATACTTATTTATAACCATCCTCAGTTTTTAACATACCAAACATCATGGAAATGAGGAAAGCAAAGTAAAAAAATATAGGATGAAAGCAGTAAAACAACACACAGAGTTTCATTAGTGTCAAACTGCTAAATACCAACACGTGAGTATACATTAACCTCTAGCTTAACAAGTGAACTGTACACAATTTGTGTCAATCAAGCTCAAAAATTAATTCAAGTAATGTTGACACCACTCAGAAGCATCTTCAAGTATGGCTATAATCACCCGATATATCCTGTACACTGTTTCATCCTAACACATCCTCTACCCAGGCTGGGTCCTGTACATCATAAGTTAGTTTATTAATTTACAAGTCCAAGTCTTTTACAATAATTCTTTCTAATAATCAAGCAGTGACAGAGTAGACAGCACAGTATGCCATTTAAGAAGGCAGTTACAGAGATGTGGTGGAAAACTGTTTCACATTTTGTGATATTCTAAAACATTTAGGTTTTTTTTTTTTTGTATAATAATCAATGGGCCAAAAAAAAAATAAATAAAAAATGCAGTAAGTTGTTGCTGTTGGCAATTAGAATGATTACATCATCCAAGAAAAAGGAATTAAAATAAGTAAAATCAAGTTTTAAACTTACATAAAGTATGTGTACATGTTTATATACATATGGCATTAATTATTTAAAATATTTTTTAAGTCTTAACAATTTTTTATCCCTGAATTTTTTGTTAAATCAAATTGTACGTTGTGTTAAAAAAAAGTAGGACTCACTGACAGCACGCTCTCTCCTATAATATGTAACTAATTGTAATTGAAAAAAAGGACATACATAATTGTTTAGTGGTTATAAATAAATCTGACACAGGCACAGAATGTGCATTTAATGCCATAACTGCCATATTTTCTCTTTCGCACAAGAAGCAAATACATTGCTGTTTACAAGGTCAGTGCCATGCTTTTCCCTTTATCAGCTCAGTGCATACTGTTCTTTCAAATAACTTCTTTGAAATCAAAAACAATCTACACAACTTAAGTACATTAAAACTACCATCATTTACAAAGGTAGTTTAGTTATTTAACATACAAGTAAAAATAAAATGGGGATTAAAAACAAAGATGTTAAATTCCAGAAGAAAATATTACAACAAAAAAAGAGAAACACAGGCGAAGTTGGCAGAAGGAGAATATGAGCTGAAATATCCCTGATTTTTTGTTTTAAAAAAAATCAAAGCTTGAATTTCAAGTTACAGATAAGAGATCAAGTATGCAAACTAAAGTATTTTTGTTTTTATTCTCTCGAAAGGTTTTTTTTGTTGTTGATGTAGGTAATCATGATGATGTGTGAAACTGTAAAAGCAACGCTTTTATTATCTTAACCCTATTGCCAAACTAGTGCTGAGGTATATGACAAGTAGGAACATCATGTAAAATCCTTCTCACCGCTCCCATAGAAACTCATTAAACATTAAACACCTGTTGCAAGTTGAATAGCACCGTTTTGAAATAAAATCAGCTCAAACCCCCAAAAAGTATTACATTTTTCTGTAGTACATTCTAAAGAGTAATCTAAAAAAAATATGTAATTAAATTACTGTACAACTTTTGTTTTATGTTTATTTTTATTTTATTTTTATTTTTTTTAGATTATAGATTACAATGCTTTAACCCCTCCCCCCACAGCAAACCAGTTGCCTTGGAAATCGTTGCAGTTACATACAGCTAACCCTGTTTCACCTCTCTTGCCCAGGTAACGGCTTCCTGTACCTTTTTGTACAAAGATGATGTTCATAATTACAGCAGTCATTGATGTAACTATGTTAGTAATTAATTAAAAAATTAACCTGTTTATTGTTAATATACAGTTCCAGAGCAGACAATCTGACCTATGATATTTGTTTTTGTGTAACATAAAACCCTGCTGGTAATTAATTTAGTTCCTATCATCTATCCAAAAAAATGCATCTTAAAATTGATCAGTATATATTTGAATTACAAAGATATGTTCTTTTCAGTGTAACTGTGGGATAAGCACCAGAAATGTTTGTGTAAAAATTATATTTTCATCCAGTAAGTCCCAACTGTACTGTAACTAATCATATAAAAAATGTGTACATAGCCCGTCAGCAATAGTATGGCTAAAATATATTATGATGCTTTTTTTTTTTTTTTTTTGCATCATAAATTTTACAGTAAAATCTTAAAATTTGAAGGTACCAGTTCACCCTTCAAACACTTTAAGCTTAAATCCACAAAGTGCTTTACAAACACCAGTATTTCATAAAATCCACCACATTTCATAGATGAAGACTTCAGTACACCCAGATGTCTTCAAAAGTTCTACATTTAAAATGTAGGCCATTTCAATTTAAAACAATTAGATCGCTAGTTGAGTTAAAAGGCCCCTTGCCTTGAAAGTAACATACAAACCAATATTTTATAGAATACAAAGGCATTTAAAAAGAAACTTTTATATTAAAGACCGTCTTCCTTCCTTTTTTTTTTTTTTTTTTTTTTTAGCACCATGACTTAAATAACCCTAAAAGTCAGTGTTACTATTTTCAAATTAAATGATACTGATAAATACAATTGTTTATATCTAGATATATATAAAAAAAAAACACCATATGAAATCTTTGATTCCAGTAGCAGTCCTGATCATTAGGACATTCAGCACCAGAGGGCAGTTATGTACTTTGTAAGTAAATACTGCCATGCTGTCACACCAGAGTTAGTAAAGCTCAGTAATTATAAAGGTCACAGGTCTGTTTACAGTAAAACTACAAAAGTACAGTTACAGTAGTTCTATAATATATAATTAAAACTTGCATAGGATCATCTTGTCTTATTACCCACTTACCATAGATGCTCTTTTATGATGAGCTTTAGATAGCGTGCGGTAGGAAAAACAGTGGTATGCTGAGGTTTTACATTTGTTAGCAACCATGATTGTAGACCTAGACATCTGCACAGCAAACCTGAATGCAAAGCTAAAAAAATCGGTTGTAAGGCCCTGTGACCCGTGTGAAGGCGTATGGAGATGTTGTCACCATGGAGTCTGTTGTCAGGGACATGGACTTTTGTGAGAGGGTTTGGATGAAGCGCTTGTACGGTGGTTCCGAGTGCTCGCTCGTTTCTGAATGCTCCCGCTTGACCTTTTTGCCACTGTGTTTGGTTGGCACGCTGTCTGAGCCCTGCTTTTCACTCTCCTCCTCTTTCTCTCTAGCCTTTTCTGCCACCTTGGCTTCCCACATTGCCAGGCCATGCTTGGCCTCGTTCATGCTCTTATGTTGGTAGAACACAAGCGAGATCCTGGTGGGATGGTTCCTGTTGGGATTCTTCAGCGGGGTTGTTGCATGGAGCTCTCTCTTTGCACATTCAATTAGAATTGAGCCGTGACTGGGTGCCACGGCAACACCACCGATTTCTGGATCTAGGAAGTTGTGCTCGCTGTCTGACCAAACCTCATTAACTTCTTTAGCATTCTGTGCAGTAGCAGCTGCGGGTTGTGCTGGGTTCCCCTGAATATTACCATTAGTTAGCCCATACCCAGGTTGGGAAGGATTAGGTTCATTTATCACTGATGGAAGCATCCTTGATATACCATTTGAGCCATGCAAGTTAATTTCATTTTTATTTTGCATATGAAAAGAATCAGGGGGTGCGTGGAACATTGCAAAATTTTGTCTCTGTACTAGGTATGGATTGGGATATCCAGGATACTGGCTGCCTTTGCTAACTGCTGGAAAGTCAAGACCTGAGTGAGAAGATGGTGTTCGAGGAATGGCCTCTAGAAAATGAGGATCAACCTGGTGGTTTGGGGCAAAAGAAGAGTAAGGACCCATGTGATGTACATTGGGTCTCATGTTGCAGTTACTGTAACCATTGACCTGTATGTTGTGATCACCATAACGAGGGGGATAACTTATTCCATAGCCCTGATGACTGCCATATGGCTGCTGAGAATAAAGTGATGGAACCTGTGACAAACCCAACTTGTTCAAAGCTTCTGAACCTTGATGCCGAATGGCATCCATATGTTGAGGATTTGAACCATAAGAGCCCATAAAATGGTGATAGTTGTCCATAAGCATGTTTCCATTGCATTGATAACCCGGATAATGGTTGATGGGGTTTAAGGAACCTGGATAAGGGTTTGTGGGATTTGACCCATTTAAGTATGAGTTTGTTACATGTAAAGAGCTTGAGTAAGGATTCCCAGGGGTTGACGAGATTGGATATGACCCCGCAGGTTGGGAAGTGCTTGGATATGGATTTGCTGGGTTAAGAAGTTGTGGGTAGTTTGATGGATGCAGAGAACCAGGATAATGGTTTGGAGGGTTCTTTTGCTGGTGATTGGAAAGAGAATGTTGTTGGACACCAGCCTGTGCAGCCCCAATGTGACATCGAGCTGCATGAGGACCTGTAAAACATGTGACAAAAAATAAACATAATCTTGTTCATGAAAATTCTTACATATTAACCGTACTTTTAGGTAAGTACTTGTTCTGCAGAGTCGTTCTGGGACCAAATTTTGGGGGTGGGTGCTTCTTCCATTTCTGGTAGATGGCACTTAAACCACTTATGATGGAATAATGTCTGTGTTGATACTTAATTTTCTATATCAATTTGTTTAAAAACACCTGATACATTTACAATATTAAAAATAATCAACAGCAGATATTTCATTTACATCCTTTTAAGTTCAGATTTTCATTTTGTTATTTCCAAACTTGCGTTTTTAACTTTCACTGTTATCCCGTTTTTGTCATGCACATTTAAAAAGTTACCAAACCGATCACATCGGCTGTTCTATCCAAAATCCAGTATATCCAAGAATCACAGATATTGGCATACCTGACGTTGGTGTGCTTTGGGCCGTGCTGTCGTAAGTGCTGTGCTTTATTCGCGCTTGGTTAGTCTTGTCTGCCTTGCTTGGTGTGTCCTGGTTCGAAGGCTTGGCTGCTGATGCCCTCTTTGCTTCCATCTTCTTCTGGCGACAGGTCTTGGCAGGCTCAGCAAGCATTCGGACTTTCCGACGGAAACCGTTCAGCACCTGGATAGCACCTGTTTTAACCTTCTCTTGCTGAGCTTCAAAGCTTCCAAACTCATCAGTCTGGGAAATTTTATATAAAGGCAGCACGTGGAGTTGTTCGTCTTCTGGTAATTTTCCAATTTCCCGATTGTCTTCTCTAGTTAGAGTACATACCTGTGTATGTTACAAAATATTCTTGGTCATTTTCATCATGGTTGTAATATTTATTTCAAATTTAGAACAATGTCCCAGCACTAAATTAATAAATAAAATGTATCCTAATCACCTGACATTATCTTTCTAGCTGGGAATTAGGCAAAATATAAATGGCTCAACATTTTTTTCTTAATATTGAATGAAATTGAGACCAAATAAAATAAAACAATACATTTTTACATAAAATCGACAAATTTTGTCAAAGTAAAATTGTTTACAGAGCACTTTGTAAGGCGTCAGGCTTATTTCAGTGTGGATCTTAAAGGACTCTCCTCAGACTACCTCTGATTGGTCAGGAAGTGGGAATCCATAAATCTTTAGAGTTATGGATTTTTAAGTGATTTATAAGGACTTTAACTTGAAAACGTGCTCATTACTACTCTGTACTCACCAAAGTACTGCCACTCGGCATGTTATGCAGGTCTCTGTGTGCATGAGCACAGAAATCCAGACAAGCAGTCACCCCTGAGAATGGACGGCCTTCTTTCAACCCCAGCCTGCAGTCTGGTGCTCTGTGTTCATGTTCAATCTGAAATAAAAAAAAGGTACTTCAGTAGGCTCATTCAAATACTAGTGTTTTGCATACACTGGAGGGCGGTGCTGTTTTATTTCCATGGCAGAGGAATACGTTTTATCATAGTTTATCCTTCTGTGCACTCAGTTTCTGTTTTTTCTGCAAAGGACATAGTGGTATGCTTCAACTTGGCGGTTCAGATAAGCTGTGTACCCGCCGTTTTTATGCATTAAAAAAAAAGAGAGAGAGAATTTAATGCGTAAAAATGTGCATAGCAATTTTGCTGCACAGCTGTCTAATGTTAAAATATAAGTAACGTAATTAATTTGCAGAGTCAGTGTGATACCTTGGAAAAAATACACTGAGCCGATAAAGAACCTTGTAGAGCACATGTCTGGCTGTACAGTAGTTCAAAGTAACATTGCAGTTCAAATGGAAGGCTCTTTTTTAATGCCTACCTCATTATCATTACAAATTTATCGAGATTACTCTTGACTTCAAGGTAATGTTGCATTTTACCCCCTGAAAATACAATGTTCATTCTGGCTTGGTACTTTGTTTTTATCAATGTCATGGCTGAAAATCCGGTTTCGCATACGTAGGTTGTACTGAATGGGCCCAACACTTTCAGTGCTGCAGAAGAAGCAGTGCTGTATTCATCAGAGCACTCGCACAGAAATGTCCCCAGCTGCATTTCACTGAACTTTATGGATCGCCATTTGTGCCAAAACTATCCAGCCATTAGTTTGTCAATTAATATGTCAATTCATGAATTGGTCCATTTGTCCAGCAATTCATCCATAAATTTGTCAATTCATACAGTAATTCATAAACTTATTTGTTAATTGATCTAATAATTAATTAATGTGTCAATTCATTAATACGAAAGGCTGTACAGACTTCAGTGGGAAGCATTTGCTCGGCGCTTGACCCGCAAATTTCCAATCAACCAGACAAACTTCCAACTGTCAATCTCGCACTGTGCCGAAAACACAGCAGCCTTTCTAGCCAATGGGAGCACACACTAATATCTTAACCAATGAAAATCCAGTCTCACTCAAAACTACTTCAGCCAATAATATTGCAGTTTATTAGTTGATTTGCAGTGGAGACTTCTGTCTCACTGGGTGCAAGCATTGTGGTATATACAGAGCTCGGCAAAAAATATTCTATGGAGAGTCAATGGAAGCGTAAGAAATTTGTTGGTTTTCGTCATGTTAAAAAAATGCATCAAACTTTTGAAGTAGTTTTCAAATTTTTGGCCTTTTGAAGAAAACAGCAACATTAGCAAATTATAACAATACGTAATTATTATGAAAAATGCTATTTTCTGAGCACTGTCCTGTTCTGCGGCGCATGCAGAGTAAATACAGTTACTGCTGATCGCACGCGTCATCGATGATAATATCTATTGACAGCTTTCGGAAGCGAGTAATGGGAAATTTAAAAGCTTTATCATATCAGATATATTTTATTACTATTTTTGTGTATGTTAATTATTTGTGCCATCATTCTATAACAAATATACGGATGAACATTACCTTTTTTTTTTTTTTTTTGCCTACTTTGTCCAAGTAACTACCGGTAGTTTGTTTACTGTACTGTCTGTGTCTTGATAGTATTTTATGTTGTAATGTTATGAATTTCCACAGTAACCAGTGTAAATGATTTAGAGCAATGTTTCTGCACATACGCCACCGAATGGTACAGTGCTCAGAAAATAGCATTTTTCATAATAATTACGTATTGTCATAATTTGCTAATGTTACTGTTTTCTTCAAAAGGGTAAATGTGAAGTCAACTTCAAAAGTTTGATGCATTTTTTTTTAACTTGGCAAAAACCAGCACAAACCAGCAAAATGACTCTCCATAGAAAAAATTCTGCCGAGCTCTCTATATACCAGAAAGCTTTGCGCGCAGTGAGACGGACGACTCCATTGAAAATAAGCAGAGTCGGGTATCTTTGTAAATAGAGTATGAAACGCCCTTTCTAATAAACTGCAATATTATTGGCTATGGCAGTTTTGAGTGAAGCTGGATTTTCATTGGTTAAAATATTAGTGTGTGCTCCCATTGGCAAGAAAGGTTTTTGGCACAGTGTGAGATTGACAGTTGGAAGTTTGTCTGTTTGTTGGGAAGTTTGAAGGGAAATTCGTCTGTTTGATTGGAAATTTGCAGGACAAGCGCCGAGCAAACAATTCACGCTAAAGTCCGTACAGCCTTTCGTATTAATGAATTGACAAATTAATTAATTATTAGATGAATTACTGTATGAATTTCTGGACGAATTGACCAATTCATGAATTGACAAGCGAATTGACAAATTAATTGCTGGATAGTTTTGGCACAAATGGTGCTCAGTAGAACTTGGTTCTGAGGGAGCTGTCTGGTGAAATGTCAATGAGTTCTTCTAACGGCTTTGATGGTACAGAGGGTGGCAGTTTAGCTTCAGTGTTCTCACTGTTCCGTCGTGAGTTCAGGAAAGTAAATATTACATTTGTTGAGTAGACCAGACAGATGCACTGTTTCAATGTTTCATTCTTGAATGAAAGAATGTAAGAGCAGCAATAGATCAGTAGTTTCCTTTTGAATGCATAAATTATTTCACGCTGTGCAATAAAATGAGCACACAGTTTTATTCATGTTATTCATTTCACTGAATATGTCTGCGAGGTAACCCAGTTTTGCCAGCCACGTCTTTCAGCACTTGGGCAAGTTCTAGTTTCTTATTTTCTAAAGTCACTCTGCTGAAGTCATAAAATCATCTAACAAATATCATCTGACATTGTTGTTGTATTGAGCTTCTTGCAAAACAAAAAGTCTTCCTTTATTCCCTTATTTCACACATAACATAGGCGAGTACATACATGGGACATTTTAGAAATGTATGTGGATTCGTCGAGTTGTGTAGCAAAATCTTTGTCACGCAGCCGATCAGTGCACTGCAAAACTATGTCTTCTGACAGAAAAGCGATCTGTCGTTTTGACAGTGTCAGTTGACATTAGTATTTTTGCCAGTTCTTTGGCCTTAAGCTCTCCAAACATGTCCTTTACAATTTCATTGGCACACAGCATTATTAATTCCTCAGCAATCGTATGTGATTTTTTTATCTTTAGCAATTTTCTGCGCAACTATGTTCAATGACACTACAACCTTTTTATCCGCGGTAGCTGTGGATTTCATTACGGCTTTAGTACCAAGCAGTTCCTTAGCCTTTCACTCAAAAAATGAATGTTGCTTGTTTGTATATATTTCATGCTTGGTAATTAAGTGTCGCTGTAATTTGGAGAGTTTCAAACATTCATTGGACAGTACTTGTGCACAAATTACACACTGCGGTGAGGTATATCTCCACTACCAGTACAAATAAAAACTAAAATTCAAGTATCTGTCTTCGTATTTCCTTAATTTGCAGGGTTAATAAACGCTTTATGTTTTTTTTTTACTTGCAGTACCAAATCCTCACTGTTCTCAGCCCTTACGGTTGAAAGGAAGTTCTGTATCATCATTCTATGGATTTTGTTGTTTTGATGCTGATAGTTGAATTAAAAATGTATCCATATCTGGTATTTATTGTGTGTGTTTCCAATGATGTTTCCTCTGTTTTGTAATCTGTCGTGCTCCTGCTGAAATAGCTCTATTACAGCATATGTAACCTGTGAACGTGTTACTTAACCTGAGAGCACGTTAATTACTGTGCTTGCTTATGACATGCGGAAGCTAATAGGTTTCAGTGTATCATAAGCATGCAGGGAAAATAATACATTCTTTGGTTATGTGGACCCCTTGAAACCTCCTCAAGGCCCCCTAGGGTGCCGCGGACCCCCGTTGAGAACCCCTGATATAGAGCACTAGGCAAATTAACTGCACACTACTTTCCTCATTTACCAGCTTATTTATAGTACCATGCTGCTAGTTTCAGAATGAAGGCTGACCAAGGATAACATGACTAAGAATGTAAAACCCTGTAGAGACGACTTGATCATCAATATTTCAAACTTGAATTCCATCTCGTACAGTGCATATTTGAAAGACATTAAATTGGAATACTTACACATTAAAGATCAACCCTAGGATCACAGGCACAATATAACAATTTCTATACAGTTTCAAGCACATGATCAGCCACTTACATCCCTTATACATGTCTAGGATATACACCTAGGGTAAAAGTATATTACACGGTATATGATTATCCCCATATAAACACTATGTGACTGCAGGAAGTGCTGGCAGTGCAGTGCTTTAATTCGCTCCAGTAAGGGAGCCCGGCTCTTACAAAGCAGTGGTAGAGTGCTTGCCTATTGAGCCATGCGGTTGCCGATTTGCATCTCAGTCACGACCACCTAATAAATACATAAATAGGAAAATGTGGTAAAATACTGGGATCGTTACAGGTCAGGCAGTTATGTGTAGCCAAAGCAAGGTAAGCCATGGTAAAGTTAGGAGAAGCATGGCAACTATGGGAAGTAATGGGATAAGCATGATAAACCACAGGGAACATGGTAAAAGCATGGCAAAGCAGCTTGTGGTAAACTGTGAAGCAACATATTTACCACAATTAACTTTCATTTGTCATTTTATTTGTATCCCTTTTTTTTATTTAGAAGTCGGCAATTAAATTTACCCCATTTTTCTCCCAATTTGAAATGCCCAATTGTATTTAACCTCAGCTCACCGCTACATCCCCTGCACTGACTCAGGAGCGGCGAAGACTAACACATGCTGTCCTCCGAAGCGCGTGCCGTCAGCCGACCGCTTCTTTTCACTCTACAGTGTTGGAGGACAACGGAGCTGTGGGCAGCTTGCAGGCAAGCCCACAGGTGCCCGGACAGTCTACAGTGGTCGCTGGGGCGCGGTGAGCCAAGGACACCCTGGCCGACCTAAGCCCTCAACCCCTGGGCGGCACTCGGCCAATTGTGCACTGGCTCCTGGGAGCTCCTGTCTACGGTCGGCAGTGGAATAGCCTGGTCTCAAACTGGCAATGTCCAGGCTATAGGGTGCATCCTGCACTCCATGCGAAGCGCCTTTACTGGATGCGACACTCGGGAGCCCTCCTTGTATCCCTCTTCATGTTTTTTAAGACTCCTGGCAACCTAAGATAGCCAGGTAAATGCAGCCCAGAAATAGCTGCGATTCTCATTTTTATGATCAATGTGACGTTTAAAAAGTTTAATGGAAGACTTTCTGTAAATATTATTTGTGAAATATTATATTATACATAAGTAGTACCTTACCTGGTTGCCATACGATTCAGGAGCCATTTGTTTGTAAACTGGTGCCATCAAAGTTGCCAGATTCTGCAGATTCTGTTCTAGTCTTTCTTCCTGAATAGTAATAAAAAAAAAAATTGGAATAGACAGGTAGTGGACAAAAGAATGGAAACACCTGGATAAATGAGGGACACCAAGTATATTGAAAGCAAGGGGTTCCACACAGGTGTGGCTCATGCGTTAATTAAGCAAATAACATCCCAGCATGCTTAGGGTCATGTATAAAAATGCTGGACAGGCCTGGTTGCCTATAATTATGGCTAGCATGGCTGCAAGAGGAGATCTCAGTGACTTTGAAAGAGGGGTGATTGTTGGGGCATGTTTGGCAGGAGCTTCAGTGACCAAGACAGCTCAACTTGTTAATTTTTCACAACCAACAGTGTCTAAGGTGATGTCGGCATTGAACTCCGAGGGAAAGACATCATCAGCAAAGGGCAACAGTGGGCGGAAGCGCATACTCCAGGAGCATGATATCTGTGCTTTAATTGGAAGTTCAAGGCAAAATAGGCAAGCAACTGCAGATTAATTGACTGCAAATTTCAACCTGGGGCGCGACCAGCCAGTTTCATCAAAAACAGTCTGTCGAGAACTCCACAGAGCGGGATACCATAGTCGGGTTGTAGGGCACAAACCATTCATCACACCTGGCAATGCACATTTGTGAGTCCAGTGGTGCACATGCAATGGACTACTGAGCAGTGGAGAAATGTGATATGGTCAGATGAATCATCCTTCACCATGTTCTCGAGTGCACGTGTGGTGCTAACCTAAAGAACTCTACAGCCCTGAGTGCTTGATTCCAACAGTGAAGGGTTCCAGTGGTTCTGTAATGTTGTGGGGCGCATTTGCCTGGCATGGTTTGGGTGCACTCATTCCCTTAGAAGGAAAGGCCAGTGGTAATCGCTACTTAATGGTACTGAGTGATCATCTTCACCCCATGTTGCAGCATTTTTTTCCTGCAAGGGGGGGGGGGGTGTGTCTTCCAGGATGACAATGCCCCCATCCACAGATCACGTGTGGTCGCCCAATGGTTTGATGAGCATGACACTGATGTTATCCATGTGTCATGGCCTTCTCATGTGTCATGGCCCCCCCCCATGAATGTATAATCCTTAATAGAGATCCATTCTTGTTTTACATTTTTTTACTCATAACCACTCATACAGTAATAACTGTAAACTGAGAATTACTGTATTTAACAGAAGTATTTAATTTAAATAACAGGTTAATTCCCTAGAATTGTGCTGACCTCTTTGGGGTCATCCCCTAGTAGCTTGAACTTTCTGGGTACTTTGCTTCTGGCAAATTTACAGCCGTTGTAGTACATACTCCAGGAGCAGCCAAAGGAGAAAGAAGCTCCACATGCCTCTGAGTCCAGACCTTGACAAGCACACGTTCTCCTGGAGTAAAGAAATAAAAGAAATCCAATGAATGAAGACATTTTATATATATATACACACACACACACACACACACACACACACACATACACTTTTTTTTCTCTCTTTAGTTTTTTTACCTTAGCTTACCCTGGTTTACCTTGATATGCTTTACCATACCCCACGAGTGCTTACCCATGCTTTATCTTGCTTTCACCTATATTTATTAAAGGTGCTCAAATGCTTTTGGCAGATGTCGTGCTAACTGACTTATTTCTGCCACGGTGAATGCTATAACAGTCAATGTTATGAAGCCTATCCTTACTCTTCGTTTATTGCACATCTCCGGTTCGTGAGAGCACCATGTTTCCGCAAGGTTTCACTCAGCTCCGTGTACAGCGAGTCAGCAAGAGTAGTAGAGATGCCATCCCACAATAGGATCAGGATAACTATGGTTGCAGTTTCGCATCTGTGGCCAGCCCGCTCTCGCACCAGGACAAGCACCTTCTCCTCCGCACTACTCCTGCGTATCACCTGCAGTGTACATGCAAACCAGGCATTAGTTAAGGTAAACACTTTCTGGCACAGGACTGAGCAGACAGAAGAGGTATTGTCAAACGTTATTGTTCATGCTATAATTGCTGTATACTATTTATTTGCAGTTGCTATAACTGGCAGTAGATTAATGGGGGAAGCAATTTATCCTTGTTATCTGGGTCATGATGACTGGGGCCAGTGAATTAGGTTTGGTGTCAATGTGTAAATCTATTAATTAATTCAAAATAATCTAAACAATCATTATTCAATTATCAATTATTGTTAAATAAGGAACACTCAATGACAAAAATATATTTTTTGATAACTAGGGTCTTATGTTCCAGTTAATTTCTTAGCTGTTTGAATATTAACTATAAAAATAAATACATGTTTAAACGTTCACCTATTATGACTGTTTGTAATCATAAAGCCCACCATGAGTAGCCCTCCAATAAGTGCACTCTTAGTACAACATTTGTATGAGACTACACCTGTGCAACATTTATGTGTCCATAGAAGACTTTGAATAGATGCTGAATTGAATACTAACCCAATGAATTAATTCATAATAAAAATAAACATCTCTTACCCATTTAGCAATGGGGCACCCTTGTGTGCTCTTTCCCTCCTTCCCTGTATAGACAACTTTCTCAATCCTGATAGCTTTTCCTGATTTGCCAAACCTTAGCACAAAAAAAAAAAAAAAAAAAAAAAAAAAGTTAAAAATGTTAAAAACTGTTCTATGGGCCATTTGTGTATATTATTGTGAATATTCTGGTATAGAAAGAAGAGGTGTTTATTGGGGGGGGGGGATTGTCAAGCATTGTCACCCCATTTTTACCTGGTTTCCATGATTTCCCTCATAGCTGCTACATTTGGTGCAGCTCCAAGATGGGTATAGTAGGGACCTTCGTCTTTCTCACTGAGTTGTTCTGCAAACAAATAAAATAAATAAATAAAATGTACATATAGTATGAATCTGTTTAAACATACAGCACCTAATTCCAAAGCAACAATTATCCCAGTATTTTTGACAATATTGTACTTCCTGGTGGTGTACAACTGTAACATTATTAAAATAAATCTCAAATGGATATACATAGAATACATTTAAAAGTAAACAGTAATAAGATAAACGGTTTAATTTATTTTAATTGTTTTAAGTATTACTTAAAATAGTATAATGTCCTTATGTATGATTTAACATTTCTAAGTTTATTTTCTGATTAGGTAAGATGATCTAGTTCTATCTACTGTAACTTCCATGTATATCATTATAAGAAACCCTGTAAATATATTAGGTAGATTCATTCTGAAAAAAAAATAAAAAATACTGCTTCTACTAAAATTAACCACTGGGTGGCATAGTTTTGGAGCTATTGCTATGAGCTCTTGTGTAGTATTATTGTAATTCAGTATACTATATATGTTGAAAATCTCAAGGTATCCTTACCAACACAGTGACAGGATGGGAAATCATACTGAGTTTTAATTGGTGTATCCAGTAGGTTTTTGATAGGAGTATCCATGAGTTTTAGAGGAGACTGTATAAAATTGCTAAGGTTGTGGTCTGTAGTTCTGTTGGTTGGTGTAAAATCGGAGGACATCTTTTTGTCCTCCCCTCCCAGGTCGACGTTGGTCGACAGAATGGTTACAGCACCTGACGTTTCAACTTTGACCTGCTTGGGCGACTTTATAATCATATCTTTTCTTTCAAACAAGGGGGAGAGCTGGTATTGTTTGAGCTGCTGCTCCATCGTGGCAATGATGCTCTTCTGCTCACAGTTCGACGGCAGAAATTCTTGTTTAATCATGTTTCCCATTTCTCTGGCTTGCAGAGGGACAGAAGACTTAGACTGAGGATTGTGTTCACTTTTGATGGACTTCAGTATCGTTTTAAACTCCTCCAAGTTTTGATGGTAAGCTTGTTCCTGCTTTTGCAACAGGTGCCACCGAAGTGCAGCATGCTTGTGAACTTCCCTGTGATTATAATTTGGGAGCTGTTCTGGTTTAGTTTTAGCACACGGTTCATGTGATTCTGATTTTGTATATATCTGTGAGTGAATATGGCCCATGACTTGTTGGTTGAAAGAACTTTGCCCTTCTTGCTGTGGTGGTGGAGGGACACCTATGTGATTCAATTGATGTCCGGGCTCTTGGATTTGTTGCTGTTGCAAGTATTGCTTTGGGGTTCTAGGACTTGGAAAGTACTTTGCTTGCTGCATATCTTGCATTTTGTTGAACTTATATTGCTCCTGAGGAATGCTGCCATTGGCTTTGCCATATGAAAACTGTAGAGTGTTCTTTTGGGGAGGCTGTATGTTTGGTAGCGTGGATTCCAAGTATGGATCTACAGAAGGTTCCTTATTGGAAGCATTTGCTAACGTTTCTGGCTGCATTTGGTGGGATTTGTAGTTTGATGTTTTAAGTTGCCTTTCTAACCTGATGTACTCCTCCAACTTCATCCTATTCAAGAGCTGGCGATCAAATGGCCAATGAATAGGATCTTGTGGCGGACCCATTTTTACATCCTTAGTGTCTTGAGAAGAGTGTTGCTGCAAGACATGTTGTACCTGTTGCTGTTCAGACTGAGGTTGATGTGGTTGCTGCTCCTGTAAAAACTCTGGTGACATAATTTGCTGTGTATCTTGCGTATTATCACATAAGTGCTCTTGTTGTAGCTGAGGCGGAAACTGATTTGGTACTTGCTGTTGGGACAGATCGCACTGCTGGTTTCCATGACGCAGCATGTTTGGCTGCATGTGAGTCTCTGCTTGTACCACTGAAGAGGTTTTTGAATTTTTTTGTTGCCATTCAGCAGCCTGCTGGGTTTGATCCTGTGCTAAAACAGGTTTGTACATTTGGGACATCTGCTGCTCCTGCTGCTGCAAAGTTGATTGTTGGAAACTCTGCATTTGAAGACCTTGCACCTCCCCTGAATTCTGCGTTTGTGTTTCCCCCTGACTCTGCATCTGCTTTTGTTGCTGTGACAATGCATTTAAATCCTTCCATGTTTGAGACATGACTCCTTGCTGCGAAGGCTGGAAAGAATTCAGATCTATCCAATTCATCTGAGGATAGGGGTGCATCTGCTGTAATAGTTCACCAGCTTCCCCATTACAGGGCGTTTCATTTTCCATCTCACTGCCTTGCTTTTGCTGGGTAGTTAGGTACTGAAGAGCTTTCTGCCCCTGCTGATAAGGAGGCTGGGGTTTCAGATCATTTGCTGAGAACGGTGGATCTCGAATCAGCTGTGGTGGAGGTAGCTGGTTCGGTAACGCAGGTGAGATAGATGAGCCGAGAATGCCACCGGTTTCAGCTGCATTATAGTCCCGTAGCTGTTGCTGTGTAGCGTATAGCACCCTGTGTTGAAGGTTCTGAGACTGTGAAGGGGGACTGGAAGCCTGTGACCGGTGTCCAGTTTTAGATTCCTCATTTCTGATTATCCTTTCCAGATCTTTTTCATTAATGTTTTCAAAAGGGATGAATTTGTCTACTTCCCCAGCATAAGGCTCTACACTTAGGCCTGCATTTGGTTTATGGAACATAGCTGACATCTCAGATTCATTGGAAAAACACTCTATGTTGGTTTTACCTTGTAAACTACTCCCAGGTCTCGCAGGTTGGACTTTGTCGGGCACCTGCCCCTTGTGACATTGTTGAGTTGTCACCGGAATGTTCTGCAGGTTGTAAGATTGCTGCTGTTTAGGCTGCTGGGTCTCTCCTTGAAACTCATTTAGGAAGCTGTCCGTGCTCACTGGTTTATTATAGGTATTGGGGGTGTGGACTTTTGGGGAGACTTTATCTGGCACTTGAGGATGTGTAGAAGCAGAGATCTGGGGTGAAATTGCCAAACCTGGGGTATGGGGTGAATGTGTTGCCTCGATGGTCAAGTCATTTGCAACAGTGCTATTGACAACATGTTCCTGAGATGCATTGTTCTGCAATGCAATGGAAACATGGTCTGGGTAATACTGAGACAATGTTTCTTCCAGAAGGTCACCGTCCATGTTTTCCATGGAGGAAGGAGAAACTGTAGCACCATTGGAGATTGGCACTTGCTTGTTCCTGGATAGAGAGAAAATGTCCCTGTTGTAATAGTTACAGTTTTTCCTGTCCTGATTGTGTTTCTGAAGTTTAGGGCATTCAGGACCATCACTTTCACACTCTAAAGGCTTTTTCAGTTCTGGAAAACTATTTTCTGTCCTTGCTATTCCCAGAGCTTCTTTTTTACTACACGCATTGATCACATTGTTTTCTGCTACTTTACTTTCTTGGCCATTTACCTCCAAATCTAACCGGACTTCTTTGGACTCATGAAGCTGCAGTAACGACGATTCACTAAAAGCGTGCTTTATCCCATTTTGAACATAGGGGTTATTTTCAATTAAGTCTTGCATTACTGCAGGGCTTGAACAGTTTTCTTGTTGCCTCTTCATGTGGTTGACTCCCAAGTTACTTTTAAAAGGGTTCCAGTTGTTATCCCCATTGATTTGGTGTTGGAGTGCTTCCGGTAATTGGTTTCCATTCTGCAATTTTGTGATCAGATTTTCAGTCTGATGAACATTAGTTGAATTCAGTCTCTTGTCTGCCACATGACTGGCCCTATCCGATTCCATCTGGTCTGCTCTGGGTCCATCCACAAGGCTGCCCTCTGAACGTACCTGAAAATCACAAAGAAAATAAAAGGCTTTATGCTTGCTGTTTTTTACATGGCACAAAGTCCTGTGAACCTGAAATGTAACACACTTGTGAAATCTAAATTTCTGTCAGTAGTAGATTAAAAAACAGAGGGCCCTAAAACCTTAAACCCTCATCACTGGATTAACTGGTTCAAAAGACATGTCGGCATATGAATTCTCTGGAAATTGTGTTGTGTTTATAATAATAAAACCGAAAATTACTCTTCTGATTTGCTACATGCAAAAAAGACCTATTTAGTCCATTCAAACTTTTGAACAATAGGGGGGCTTGCCTGACTTAATTCTATCCCCTCTAATTGCTTTGAAATCAATACCCCCCAAGCTGAAGCTTACTGCACAGCACACCTTCATGCGAGTACCAAGTTATGCTTAACTATATAGGTTAATGCTAGGTTACAGCAGTAATAGTAATAGTAAATAATGTAGAAAAACATCAACGAGTTAACAAGCTTCTGTTTTAACTTTAAAAATTGCTTGCGTGCCAGCATTCTTTGTCTGGGGGATTACTGTCAGGAGTTGAAATAAAGTAAAACTGTCTTAATCGCCATTGTTTTAGACAGCATTCATTATTCCGCAGTCCCTAATCTTGAAAGATCTTATGTCAAATTAATAAGTAACAAAAACACAGTTTAGAAAATGAGTTACTCATTTGACAACTTAGCTGAACCATATATAGTTAATGAATTATATTTTTGGTTTAAATTGCCCAGAAAAATTGCCCTCAAGCTGTTTAAAAACACATTCAAGCATTTGTTAATTACTTTATAAACTTTATTTTCAGCTGTGCACCAGAAACCAACGAGCTCAGTCCATAATATTTATTACAAAAGAGTAAATTCTCTGCAGAAGCCAACTATATATATATATTTTTAGATGGCTTCAGTACTCCAGATAGCTGTGTAAAGGGTGTTTTATGCATAGAAAAAAAAAAATATTACATATTATTAAATTTAGTGTATAACAAATATGCATTGCAATTTTCCTGCAAAGCTTAATTTCACATGTTATTAAACTTCTTTTATTGATTCCCAGTGTTTCAATGGTCAATCTAATATACAGCATGCGGTATCTAGAAAAATGACGGGACAGCTTGTAGCCTGCCTGGGAACTGCTAAAAACATGTGTCCAGAATGAGTGTGGTGGGCTTTCAATAAAAAACAAACAAACAAACAAAAAATAAATCCACGTGGTAGAATCCACTCATTTGCAGGCAGTGTATGTTTGAGACTGGTGAAAAAGCGATTGCTTTCTTGATTTTCGATTCTGGATTTCTCGATGCCTCAGTCCAGCCTACCAATTTACCTATCTGTCAACCACATTTATATATAGGTAAATCTATATAATAAATACAATATTCTGTGTTTGGAGAGAGTTGGAATGCTTTATATTGCAATAGCCATGGAATCAATCAGGAATACAATATTAGCGTTTCTTTAGAAATATATACTATGCGCTTGCAGTTATATGTATTCTGCAACGTTGGAATACAAAAAAATCAGTTTCTGTGTTTATTTGCTTCACAGCGATATTGTTTATGGTTAATAAAGACCATAAGAATAATTGTTGATTTGGTTTTTATTGTAAAACTACGTTTTCTACAGTAAAAGCAACATTACAGTTAAAATGTAAGTTTGTAGTTAACGCATACCCCACAAGTTAGCATTAAAGCATGTACAGTATTGTACATATTGTAGTACTGGATGGCTGTATTGAAGATTCTTAATCTTGGTAAATGTTGACAAAGTCAGTGTCTAGATTAGATTCTAAGTACATGTGCTGGTGACTACTGCACTGATACAAAAGACAAAATAAAACTAGGGAAAACACATGTGACATCTTACCTGTTGCTTTGAGTAATCATAAAGCAGGTATTCAAAAACAAACCATATTGTACTGGCAAGCATACAGTACAACACAGTTTTAGTTACTGTCTGTTTTACAGCCTTTTTTAGTATAATAACTTAATTATCGAGTTTAAAACTATGAACCTCATTATATTCATTGTATTTTTGGTGGATGCACTAGGCATTAATAGCATATAAAACATTAAACATGTGATTAGGATCAGGTCCAGATAAGTGTATGCATTCTAAAGCCTGTTGAGGAGTCATTGGAGCAGGAGATATTATTTGTAATAATACCTGGTAAACATACGCTTTTCTGTTCGCACAAGTTTTACAAATCAACGTTTGCCTGCAAGCCAGAAAACATACCAGTTATTCCAGAATACTTCTAATTTTAGTTTGAGTTATTTCTTCATACTGCCAAGCCCTAACTTATAACTAGGGCTTCTAGTTTTCAGATTTTATTTTTGATCACGTGATGTCCCTTTAAACATATTCTGAGTTGACGCTTTCTTAATCAAACACTAATTACCAAAAGAAGTTGTTTCTTTTTACCCACATATCTTGATTGAGTTAACAAACTACGTGCACTAATCCCACCTGATTCTATTTGAACCTGCAGTTCGTTCTGGCTCTAATCGCCGAATTTGGCTTAGTATCCACTGCGTTAGTTTCTAGTAGTGCGCCGCTAATTTAAACAATCTTGTATTCACTTGACAACTATTAATTAAGGTTTAAAGGGGGGGAGAGACATGGAAAATAAAAAAACGAAAACTAGAAGCCCTACTTATAGTTACTGCTTTTCCAAAAGTATTTTACATTAACCCTATTTACATTAACAATATTATCATTAACCCAACATTTCCAGTTAGGTGCAACTCTTTAAAACCTTTTTAATATCATCATTGTAGGCACAGAAGAAAGCAGTGATTGCTTTAGCATCCTTAGAAGGTCATTGCATAGACAACAGGTGAGTGTTACAATGTCTATAGAGTAGAATGCTTTAAGGCAGGACAACTCTGGCAGAGTTCCATTTTTGATTTGACCCTCAACAAGATGCTGTGAGAGCCTGGTGGACTGCAAACAACTACCTGACCTGGCCACAAGCATGTCATAGAGAGGTTGAAATTAACCAACTGATTTATGGTTGAGGTAAATGAGTTACCTTCTTTATCAAAACTGTTTAGTCTTTTGTTGATGGTTACTAGTTGATGGTTGCTACTTGTGGGTGTACTTGAGAGTTAACTGTCTTAAACTGTGCAATACTTTACATTCGCCAAGTAATATCAGTTATATTTTTATTTAAACAGGGTACTGTTGCTTCCCCTAAAACACAGAGGATAATTTACAGCAGGGCCCGTGGTGCACAAATTTAACAACAGTTATTTCCACTTGGATGGACTTACCAAAACCACACTGCATACTATAACATGCTGCTATTCATCTCTTACATCATTATTAAAGGCAGGAGAAGAATGAGATTTCTGCAACACATCCCTCAGTGTCTGTGAACTACAGGGTAGTCCATTGCAGTGATATAAGAATCAACCTCATATAGTGATCAAAACCACTGGGACCAAATCATTCCTATACTAACCAATGTAAAATAATCTGCTTATGAGAATCATACGGTATTTGATCAAGTACGTGTACATCCAATAAAAGCTGTTTTTGAATTTTAATTTGATCACATCTTGCGTGATTAAATATGTACGCAGTGTGGATAGTGCAATGACACAGAAAACACTGATTTGTAATAAAACGTGGCTGCGCCACTGCATTGTGCAGGTATGTTTTCTTTGTTTATGTTCTCTGTTAGTGAAAATGTGTTTCAGTAAAGTCAATACACATTCACTGAATACATACTGAGTACAGCAGTGTTATTGTGTGATATACATGTAGAGGAAGTGGGATTGAGGCTCGGCACTGTGAGGAGGAGGAGCGGGGGAGGTGGGGGTGATTGCAGAGCTTCGCTTATTGAGATTTGCATCGCAACAGAAAATAAGTAAGCCATAGATGCTTAAATGCAGTGATAGTCCTGACAATAAAATACTATACTGTGATGTCATTTTAATTCAAAGGCCATTACACGTAACACCACACAGCTGTTAAACTAGGCACCCTCATGAGACGATTGCTTCTCAAGTATAATGTAGTAAAATAGAATTCTGCAGCCTTGAGTAAACATAACCGTGATCATATAACATGCTGCTTAACCACGAGGACTTGTTTTGATGTATTGTCCTCAGTGATTGAGCACCATTGACATGTGTATACTGTATTTAAACTGCTGATGGCATGCTTTTGCTAATTGTAATGCGAGAGAGTGGCCGCGGACAGTGTAAATTATCAGGCTGGAGTCTTGATTTACAGTTTTAAACCAGTGTTGGTTTTATTTTTCTTACACTGTGGTGGCGAAACAACCGCTAATAAAACAAAAAAAATAAACCTCGCTCTCAGCCGGAACACTAACTAACAGTACTTTGTGTGGAACAAACACTAGCTCTCTTATTCGAGTTTAGGTTTCTTTTTGTTACTTCTGCTTCCTTACGCCTCTATACCCCCATCACAAAGCTATCGGCTAAGCCATTTCTATCGAGGTGTCATTAACTTTAACAAGCAGTTAACCAATTGACTATTATCCATAATTCATTTAGGAAAGCAGCTGTGGATTTTTCGTGGGTGTGCATACATGCGGGAACTCGTGACATCTAGTGGTCAGCCCTTTACAATGCAGCCAGGGAACAAGCTTGTATCATTCTCATACTAAGTTTAATTCTGCACCACAGTAATCACATTGGTCCGCTTTTAAGATTCAACTGCTTATAAGAATCAATTGCTTATAAGAATCTAAACACCCAGGATGGATGTGATTCTTATAAGTGGGCTGCACTGTATATTCAAACTCTTTAATTCAATTTCAAATTTACCAATAGCTATACCAATGTGCACTAATTTGTATAAACAAAGGTCATGACTCTTATTTTATGTCATTTGCCCCACTCTCTTTGCAAGTACTGTAAGAGGTATATTACTCAAAACACAATAACCTGTAGTAGGTTCTGTACATATGCAGTGCCCTCGTCACTTTATTGTCTACACCCTACATTATCAGGATGCCTTTCCATCAAGCAAATATTGAGAAAAAAAGAAATGGGCCTCTCTTGAAATGCTCTTGAGGACTGAAGTCTTCAGTCAGCAGAGACACATAAATGTCAATCACAGTTACTTAATGGTGTGACCTGCTTTTGCTCCACAGCCATGGAACACATTATATGTTTTTTAAGCAATTTATGCTTGTGGTATTTAATGTGACTGCTGAAGATTCCTTTGAGCACAGCTTTTCTGAGAGAGAGCAAAACATACAAACCTTGTTCTTAGCTATACATTTTCTAATATTAGGGTTCATTAGGGGAAACCAACCAGTAAGTCAATAGCTGTCAAGCTACGTGTGAAACATTTGAAAGTGTACTAGACCACTCTCTGAATATTCATTTATTGGTAACGTTTTATTTTATGTGGCATAAATTAATATTAACTAGATATGCCATTGCATATTAAATTAATGTTAAATTAATATTTAATAGATCCGCAGTTGATATTAAATTTACGTTCAATTATTCCTTGTTACTTTCCATTAACATTTAAGTTAGATTAACTGTATTTTCAATTAAAAACATGTAAACAATGGAAAATTATTACATATTTTCAAGGGTAACAAAGCGTAATATACATCAACATTTGGTTAACATTTAGCAAGAAACCAGCTATTGCATATTTATTAAATATTCATTTAATATGCAATTGCATATCTATTTAATATTAATTTAAGCGACGCAATATAAAGTGTCACCCATTTATTTGTATTACTGTAGATTACTAATGTATTCGTACCTGAAGATAAACACATTTTTAAGGCAAATGTGTTTACTTTCTGATTTGTGTTATGTTTGAACTATAAGAAAATATTACAAAAATAATACATAATCTATATAAAGAAATTGGGCCTTAAATATAATGTTTTATAGTTTAGAGGCAAAACAGTGGCAGACCAAAAATCAAACATCCAGTAGTGAATATGAGTGTGTTTAGTTCCTTTCTGCCTATAAAAAACATACATAATGCAAGAGAGGGTCCTATATTGGCTCCTATGAGACCGAATAACCCCATTCAATTTCCTTCAAAAGCACACATATGCTCAGCTGTTTTCGGTACATTCACTCAAAGCAAACTATAGATTGCACCCCATGCATGGATTTTGTCTGCTTCACATAATTATTAATGCATGACACATCAGCAGCATCTGCAAAATAATTGCTGCACTCAGTCTAAACTCCACAGTCTAATCCATCATAATTATGACCTGCCTTTTTGCAGATGCTACAAAGACTGGTTTAAAAATAGCAGATTGCTGTGAAATACAATGGCATATCACTTCAGTAGCAAGCAAAGTCAGTTCCATTGACTTGCAAAGCAGCTAAGGTTTTACATCAGCATGATTATCTTACTAAGGCAGTGACGTTTATTATCCTGTCATATTTTTATTCACTCTGGAGAGAAACAAAAAACATCAAGTTACTTTCTCAAGTTTAAGACCTCATATACATTTTTTTCAAAGTTAATTTGCGATACGGACATTTTCACTATAGATAAAATTGCTGCCTCATGTTACCGTTAATGTAGATCGCATGGTGTGATAGCAATAACATTATTGGAGTGAGATTGAACTACAACACATGAAGTGATTCGATACTTTAGAGCAGCATCAACATTTCTTCTATAGCGTTGTCTTTGAAATATCTGTGTAAAGTGAAAAATACAAACCAAAAAAATGAAGAAAAATTGGTGGACCCATGATAATGTTGCTAGTCTTAAAGTGGATTTTAAAACCTTTGGTTCGTACTTGTTTCCAACTTTATTGCTAAATAAACTCGTTGTTATATATATATGTGTGTCTTGTGAGTCTTTTTGACTTTGCGGCTACATTACCCTCCAAACACAGTATTAACACCCTTATATTGTACTAATTCAAAATGCTATCATTCATATTGATATGTTTAGAAGTTCTTTGTATGTGTTATGAAAATAATTATCAGTACTTGTATGCTAAGAACATTTGTGTAAAATGATAATTAGAAAAAATGTTCAAAAATTATTTCAAACAACTTTTGAATAAAATTGTTATGAGCTATGTCCTTTAATTTCTTGCTTAATTGTATTGCTTAGAACTGTAAAACCTTAATAAAATACATTGTGTTTTACTTTGGTAAAAATCTTAAATTGAATTAAAGCATTTTGCATTGAAAAGATGCATAGTGCGTCCTGTGTTGTAGTTTTATGTGCTTCTAAATTGCTAGGAAATATATATTCTCATTAGAAGGCCAGTGACCCCATTTGACTCCCACACCTCCCCCATCAGGTTGAGTGATCCAATAAATGATTTATCACATTGTGGAATGGCTGCTGTATTTAAGCTGCTCAAAGAGCTGCTTGGAATGAAGAAATGGATGGCTACACAGAAAGCTGGATGTGCCTTTTTAAAAAGGGCAAGTGCCCTGAATCAGAAATCCCACTGAAGGATTAGTAAGTACAGTTATTCCTCTATGACACCACACTAAAAGACTTCATTTGTGGAACTTCAATTTCAATATTATAAAATTCATAATATATATTACAGGCTCACTAAATATCTTTGAATACCTATAGAAGTTTTACATTCTTATGTTTTTTATACAATGTATATATTAGATTTAAATGATCCTTTTAATAATAGCAATATATAACTTCTTATTTCAGGAAGCATGTATGTATAATTAAGTTTTCAATAGAATCATTTTTTCATTTTAAATTGATTCAGGATATAAATAAACCGATGCATAGCAGTTAAAAATTCACCATTGAAGAGATAACATCACTTTCAAAAAATGTTCTCCATGTAGGAATAAAATTAAAATTAACTTCATTTGCAATTTTGGGAAAGCGATTCCACACTGTACTATATTCTACATCAAAAGTCAACATTGAATCTATCCCACGCCACATTGCAGCTTGTTCCAGAACATTTATTTTAAAAGGAGATCAAACAAGTATTTAGGGCTGTTTCTAATGAAGCGACTCTATAGTGTCTTCATGTAATTCGTTATGTAAGCCATCATTAGTCTATTTAAATGATCTAAATCGCAGCAGAAGGAACTACTACTGCACATTAACTCTGTATTTATCTTACTGGTGTTTTCCCTCATTGACCCACATATTAACACTACAACATACAATACAAATACAGTGAAATTAGGTCCCCAGAAAATAAGGCTTTACTCCCTTTCATTTCATTGCTTCTCAACACCTCTCTGCTTTCTGCCTGTTTCCCCTTTGCCTTCAAACATGCCTGCATCACCCCATCTTAAAAAACCCTTCCTTGATCCTTCATCCCTCCAGAACTACCACCCTGTCTCCCTTCTCCCATTCCGCTCTAAAACTCTCAAGTGAGCCGTACATCACCAGCTCTCTGCTTTCCTGTCAACACACTATCTGCTCGACACCCTCAAATCTGGTTTTTGCACAGCACACTTCACTGAAACTGCTCTTCTCTCCATCCTTAACTCTACTCCCTGCCTATGCCGCCTCCCACTCCTCCCTTCTAATTCTCCTCAACCTCTCTGCTGCCTTTGACGCAGTCAACCACTCTATTCTCCTGTCCTCCCTCACTGACCTGGGACTCTCCGGCACTGCTCTTGCCTGGTTCTCCTCCTATCTCGCTGATCGCACGTACCAGGTGTCCTGGCATGGCTCAGCCTCTGCCTCTTGCTCTCTTTCGACAGGCTCAGTCCTGGGACCCATCCAGTTTTCTCTCCTCACCCACTCCCTGGGTCCTCTCATCTCCTCCTATAGCTTCTTGTGTAATTTATATGCTGATGATGCCCAGATCTTCCTCTCCTTTCCCCTCTCTGATTCCAATATCTCTATCTGCCTCTTGGCCATCTCCTCCTGTATGCACTCGCATCATCTTAAACTCAACCTCTCCATATCAGACCTCCTTTTCTTTCCCCTTCCTCCCTCCCTCATCTCTCTGTCTCTATTCCTCTTGAATCAACTATGCTCGCTCCTTCCTCATCCACCAAGAACCTTGGTGTCACCCTCGACTCTTCCCTCTCCTATTCTCACCACATCTCTACTCTGGCACGCTCCTATCGCTTCTTACTTAGCAACATCTGCAGAATTCGCCCCTTCCTCACCAACTACTTCACACTGTTCCTAGTTCAGGCCCTGGTACTGTCCCGTCTTGACTACTGCAACTCCCTCCTGGCCAGCCTCCCTGCCTCTGCTATCCGTCAACTCCAGCTCATCCAAAACTCTGCTACTCGCCTTGTCTTTTCCCTTCCGCTCTCTGCACTGGCTCTTGTACTCATCTATCGCTGTCTTGACCTCTGCTGTCCAGAATATCATTTCTCCCTACACCCTGTCTCACCCCCTCTGCTCCTCCACTACCGGCAGATTAGTTGTAAAAATTGTAAGTCGTCTTGGATAAGGGTGTTTGCTAATAAATAAATAAAGATAAGAATACCCATACATTTTAGGATGGCAATATTAAGATCTCCCACTGTTTAGAGCCCAAGTTAAAAATAGAACAAACCAAAAGGTTTTTAAGAATTGGATGGAAAATCTGGTTATGTTTAGAATTATACATCAAAATATGAGAAAAAGGCAGGGTTTGGGTGTAGTGAGCGCACTAAAATCAATGTTTTATAGCAATATCAAGTTAGCCTTAAAAGCCTTGCATGTTACATTAAATGTAAAAAGCAGAACCTCCAGTGCTTCTATCACTATTGAAACCAGACTCAGAATGCCCATGAAAAGATCCTCATCACTGCAATCTATGAATGGAACAGTGCTCTTTATAAACTGCAGTAATGCAGGGCGCAGAGATTGTATGTTTCATTTGGAATGCTCTTTACCAGTCAGTGAAACAGATTTTCACATCTGCATCACATCACTGTTGCTTGTGATCATATAAGAAAGAGCTGTCAGGCTTCAAACTATATCTGTCCAGCTCGTCTTGGTTTCATATCATCTGTAACTGCTTTAAGAATGCTGTATGAAAAATGTACATAAAAACCAGAGCCTATTTTGGGCAATGGCCCATGAGAACTTATTAGTATGACTTATGGATTGGGCTATAATGACCCTCAAAAATGAAACACATG
Organism: Polyodon spathula; assembly: GCF_017654505.1. Classification (NCBI taxonomy): domain Eukaryota; kingdom Metazoa; phylum Chordata; class Actinopteri; order Acipenseriformes; family Polyodontidae; genus Polyodon; species Polyodon spathula. The sequence goes on from NC_054534.1 coordinate 70,555,807, forward strand.
GAAACAGACAGCACCATATATGGTACAGTTTATGCATAAATGAATGGCTGGCTTAAAAAATAGGACTGTGGCAACGCTAATAGGTATCAGCTACAATAACACATATGCAATGTATTCCATCTGTCATCTAGGAAAAAGAAAAAAAGGGCAAGATTGCATGCTTTCGCAAACTCTCTACTTGAACACCTGGCTGACATACATTCATATTCACTTTTTTTTTTATACTGAACAAATGTAGCAATCTCATATATTTTAGATAGTGTGTGGGGTTCTGATATTTGTCGAAATAGTCTATTTAAAAAAAAAAAAAATGGTTCAATTTTTCAGTCATAGTCAGACAGGTCGTGACAGCACTCTCAATTCTCGTATATCCTCATTAGGCCACGTTACATGAGAGTTTGCTTTTCTCAAGACATCTGTTTCTCGTGAAATAAATTTGGACATGGTGCCTTTTTGTGTTTACATGTAAAGCCTCTCATTTCCCTTTGGAATGCCTACTTTTCCCTGAATGCTATGCAAATGAAGGAGAGGGGGAGGGGGTTCAGATTTAAATTAGCCACACTGACGGCCCACTTAGATTCTCATGCTGTTAACCGTGAAAGTCCCCAAAATACTGTTTACATGAGCAGAGAAAAGTTTCATGAGAAATAATCCATGTGTCATCATGTTTGATGTAAATGATTATTAAAGATATGATTTGCTGATGGATAGTGCCTGCTTTTTTAATACTATCTATGTTTTAGTGTTGTCGCCCACACTGCTTTTCACACATCATGTGTTTGTGTGTAACCTGACGGTGTACTTTTAATTATATCACATTTTTGTTTCATTAGCTTGATTTGTATCTCTTTTTACCAAATACAGCATCCTCATTTGGTAAATTTACTTGTATGACTGCTTCTGTTTAATAAAGAATTGGAATATTGAGTAGTATTGTTGATTCCCAAGAAATAAGTTGGGAAAATTCCACACCACACTTTATTTTGAGAGTGGGTTTGTGTTGTGCATTGTAGCAAGCTGCCTCCTCATATCCTCTTCCCTTATGGATATGAGGAGGCAGCTTGCTACAATACACATTATAAGATGTAAGGATGGACATGGGTTTTGCTCAGATATAAGTAACTAGGAGAAATTGCACTGGAGTATACTTATACACATTTAAACATAGTACTTTGTTTGGAAAGCTTTGCAAGTGTATTCTGAACTGTAGCTGTAACCACCTGAATTCAGAAGCCCATGATGCAGTATATCAAACATTTTTAGACATAATTTTAAACAGAAACTTAATAAATACAATCTATATGATACTTTACAAATACATTTAGATCTGTGCATGATTAGCATTATGTAACGTTCTAGGGAAGACGAAGAAAAAAGTGGGGTTATCTCAACATCAATCTGATAAAGGAAATACTACAAACAAAACATTCATTTCCATGCTGCCATCTTTGGACCATGGTAACTTATGTACTACCATGTGACTTTTATAGGAGCTTTAGGAAAGGACTTGAATGAGCTAATTAACATTTTTACGAGAAACTCACGTTTACATGTGTAAGAGGGCGTTGATTTCACAAGCATTTCCTGGAATCTCACAAGAAATTGAGACTTTTATGGTAAAATACTGAGACCGTTTTTTTGGGACACTTACACGAGCTTTCCCTGCCAAGATTCACATGTATTGTCGATTCACGTGAAATACCCACACATGTAAACTGGCCTATTTTCACCCAAATTAAAAATGATCTTATTTTTTTTCAAAATTCACACACACTCATAGACAATAACAGTTATTAATGACAAAAATTATAGTTTAATTACAAAAAAATGTATCATTTAACATCTTCTCAACATGGGCCACACACTTACCCTGGGTAAAACCATAGCAACAAGCCACTGATTGGCTAGAGAGATGAGAGAGTAGAAGATCTGCCAATCACATACAAGCAAAAGAGAACGACAGTAGGACGTTTCCTTTTCTGTTTGTTTATCAGTAATATTTTGCTTTTTTGAAAATAACGATAAATAGAGTCACTCTAGTCACATTAAAAATTACCATGGTTTGATTTCATGGGGTGTTCTAATAATTCTGTGTGTGTGTGTGTGTGTGTGTGTGTGTGTATGTATATATATATATATATAATATATATATATATATATATATATATATATATATATATATATATATATAACCAATACATTCAATTTTTGAGCAATGAAATGTTTTAAAGCTGCAATTCTAATTGTTCATTTCAAGCAGAATGTATACAATACTGTAATCTAGTTATACCAGTGTCTTAAATTCTGCTAATCCACTGTGAAACATGTATCAAGTAAACACAATTCTTCAGCCTCTGCATCATTTTATATCATAATAATAATATAATAATAATAATAATAATAATAATAATAATAATAATAATAACACTTAAAAGTGAACGCATTGTATTGCTGTATTAGTTCTAAAAGTCTGATGTGAAAGATTAAAATAGAATTATTGCAGCCTAAGAGCCAGCCACTGAATATTACCTTCTATGTAGTTAGCATATATACTGGTTTTAATCTCAACATAGCCGGTCTCGGTCTTGGTCTTGGTCTCAAAACTTTGGTCTTGACTACATCACTGATATATAGCTTGTTTGAATATTTTCTTATTTTTGATTGTGAAAATGATAGTGTAGCATGTAATAAATAGCTGTGATAACCACTGAGAGTGCAATTTAAAACTCCCTTAGTTTTTACTTATATGCCCCTGAAGAATGTTTAGGCCTACTATTGAAGATGACTTTACCCTCATACTAATGTGGAAACATTTAAGCTGTGCTTGTGCTAATAATTACGAAAATCATCATGATCAACTTTCCCTATTACAAAGGAAATCTAAATTTAGTTTATTTGAAGAAACAAAATCCTTGAATACAGCTGTAAACCTTTGTGTCTATATATCCAGTTTTCATGTAAAATGCCTCTTTTGTTTGCAGATCCCTAGGATGTGTGAGAATAATGTTATGAAATTAATTATACATCTTCGTTTTATGCTACAAATAAACAAATAAATCCCTTGCAACTTGTCTAGGACGTAACAGAGTGGTTTCATATATCCTGATAAACACTAATCTTGAACTACCGATCCTTACCTTACTGTAAGATTAGTGTTAATCGGTGTCTTTGAAACCGGCCAAACATGTCTGTAGTCAGATTATACTCATAGCCTATGTGAACTGGGGCATTTTCTCTTCCATACACATGCAAACATGTGCTTTGGCTAATGCCTTAATAAGTGTGTGCCACTATTGTGTTCTATACATTTAAAAGTAGTTTATGAATTTAACTGGATTCTCATACCACCAAATATATTTTTAATTTATATAGATCATAGAGCACAAAAAAGCAGTTTGAACCAAATATCACCCAAATAAAGATTTACATAATGATTGCAAATTTAAACAGTTGCAGTTTATATCCAATAATGTTACCAAGCCTGTATAGCTGTCTTTAAAAAAAAAAAAAACTATATTCCCACAGATTCTTGACAGCTTGCCACAAGCAATTTATTAAAATAGAACCCTCGCCAACCGCTTGCAACCCCTGGAATTAGCTTTCAAATCCAACTCCAATACCCCTGTAGAGCCAAACCAGAGTTTACTGAACACCAAGCTACTTGTCACAGTTGGATACACCCACATAAAAAAGAGAATATAAGATAACAAAGCCATAGATCCCAACTGAGAGCTGCATGCAAAAAATGCTAATACTGACTGGGCTTCTTTGAAACTATAACAATATTGGTAGCACTCTGCACAGTGTGTGCGTGAAGATTTTTTTCTACAAAAAAAAAAGTTAACTTCAATATATATATATATATATATATAATATATATATATATATTATATATAATATATATATGATATATATATATATATATATATTTTGTTTTGTTATAATGCAACGTTGCAACTGGCAAAGATTTTGAAAGTGTTAGCACATTAAATCAACAATCATCTTCTACATAGATTCTTCATGTTCATATTAAGTTACAAGCCAATTTAAATAACACAAGTAAATACAATTTAAATGAATTATAAATAATGCCATGTTTTGTTGACTTTAAAGTGCACTTTAAAATTAAAAAAATATATATTTTTATGTTTAGGAAATAGTCTCAGCTACTGTGAGAAATGAAAGCCGCTTCACTGTCCTCAAAGGACTAGGCTGGCAAGACTTCACTGCTTCTGTTTACTGATAATGACATCCGCTCTGAACCATGCTTCTCAAGTTCAAACAGGGACATGGGAGTTTGCCCCTGCCGCGTCGGTGTTGTAGCAGTCGTAGCACTTCTGCTGTGGCACTATCAAGATATCCATAAATCAGCTGGGTGGCAGCACCCTTTTTCTAGTGACTAAAAATAACTTATTATCACAAGTGTCCGTTTCCCTTCAGGACTAAATAACACTATTAATCTTTTCCTCTCTTAAATCAAAGCAAATAGTCTTTTCTTCCACTATCCTGGCTGCAAATGTATGTAAACTAAATCATATTTATTACTCAAGCTAATAAATCTGTTTAAAAAAAAGCAAAACAAACGTAACAATTCAATCACTGAATCAGGTTCAACATTGAAAGAAACTAAATAAATAGTGTTTTCCATGTAACAATTATTTTGAATGATGTACGCCGGGTACAGTTTCTACTTGGATTTAAACTTGGAAAGAGTGTTTGAATCATTAATGCATCTGGTGAATACGTGTAAAAAAACAAACAAAAAAACCCAATGTCATCTTGAGTACTCTGTATGGGAGTAAGTTATCCAGTATTGGAGAGTGGTTACGGCAATATGGGTTAACTAGGTCACTAAATTAGGCTGCAATGAGACTGTTTTCTTTTTTTTTTGTTTTTTTTTTGTTAGTTTTTTTTTTTTTTTTTTTTTTTAAATCAGAAGCTTAAGTTAACAACCAGCCAATGCAGCAGACTCTTTTGTTCAACTCCTGGAAGGTCCATTTTGAAAAAACGGTTGCTGTTGTTTTTAAAATTGTAGCCATCAGGGCACATACATACTAATCTCAAGAAACTGTTCTCTAAAAAAGTTACTTAAATGCATAAACTGACATTTCATGTGTTAATGTAGAAACTGAATTCTTGTATCTAGTCAAAACGAGAATGTGTTAATCCCTTTACAGGGACAATTTGGCAAGTACATTCAATGATGACCTCATTTGTTAAATTAAAACAACTCATAATAGTTCTGCCTCATATTGTACCAATGATAGTTATTAAAAACCTACTGTCCCTTGGATTTATTTATTTTTGCTGAATGAATGTTGACCTCAGTCAGTGTAATGTTTTTCAAACCCCTTATCAAATACTCCTATCTGAATCATCAAGGCAACAAATAATTTTCTACCCAGGTTGCATCATCCCCTAGTGAAAAGAGAAGGATGACATTTATATACAGCGCAAACTATCGATTTCAGTATAATCATGTCAAAATTGTAGTCAAATGCTGATTAGTCTTTCCCATTTATAAGGTTTCTATCCAATTTCATAGTTGAAGAACCAAGGCACGAGGAGCTCAAGTGACTTGCCCAGGACAGTGAAACATATTTCCTGGTTGTTCCTCCATGAACAACAACATAATTAGAGATTATATATTTATAATATATATATATATATATATATATATATATATATATATATATAATATATATATATATAATACATCTTTTGTAGCAGTCTTTTGTAGCAAATGTTTTACTTTTGTGGATGAAGAAAAAGTTCCAAGAAATAGATGTCAACAATTATTTATTTCAGCAATCTCTTTTTTTGCAAACTCCAAAAATGCTAATTCAAAAGTATTCATACCTTGACAAAGAAAATGAATTTAATAGCTAGTTGAGGCACCTTTAGCAACAATAACCTCTTTTAAACAATTAAGATAATTGTCAATGCGCTTTTGGCATGTTTTTTTAGTGATTTGTGACCATTCTTCAACACAAAATTGCTCAAGTTCATTTAAATTCCGAGGACTTCTCTTGTGCACAGCCTTCTTCAACTCATACCAAAGATTCTCAATCGGATTTAGATCGGGACTTTGACTAGACCATTCAGAACCTTGATTTTTTTCTTCTTCTGAAGTAGATTTTGATGTGTGCTTTGGATCGTTGTATTGGAATGTTCAGTTGTGCTTTAAACCAAGTTTTGTAGCGGAGGGTTTCAGATGATTGGCCAATATCTTTTGGTATGCTATGAAATCCATTTTGCTGTGTATTGGAACTAAATTTCCTGTGCCTTTAGAGAAAAACAGTCCCATAGAAAAATATTACCACCTCCAGGCTTAACAGTAGGTATAGTTTTCTTTTCTTTGTATGCCTCACCAGACTTCAACACTGCACAAAACCTTTGACCAGAAGTCATATCCATCATTCAAATGCCGTTTTGCAAACTTTAACAATTGTCCTTGTGACGTTTCCTAAGAGTGGCTTTTTCTTTGGCCTGCAACCATTGAGACCTTCACCATGCAATACTCGACCTATGATTGAAATGGAAACCCCAGTCCCACTTGCAGCCAATTTACTTTGAATATAATATATTAACCTTCCACACAATTATACTTGTTCTTTGGTGAAAGAACCTTCTTTCTGCCAGACCAAGGGAACGTTGTGACAGTAGACATTTGAAACATTTTCTGCCTATTGTCTTCAGATAGCTCTTTACTTTTTCCCATATTGACTTATTGGTGACGACAGCAATCATCCAATGCTTAACCCTTTTATAGCCTACTCTTTAAGAATGTTCACCTACAATCCAGCATTTTCTAGACTTTTCTAGAATTATGTTCTGCATTATCATATTGAAATTTCTAGCACTTTGTGTAACAATATGTAGCGTGAAAACATTTGGGAACCAGAATTTTATTAGAGTTGGACCACTTTGTCTCAAAACTGTCCCAATAGTTCCCTGACACCACACAGAAATATTATTTACAAAGGGTTTAAAAACAAGTTAAATTCATATTGAAATAAGATTTTCATTTTTGTCGGTTTAAAAGGAAACTATTATGCAACTGTTTAGATAAGTGGGTCATAATGATCAGCTAACAACATTATAAAGGGTTGGACTTTACCTGTACTGTTTTAGCCCTGCACACAACTGATTCTTGAACTGATATTGTAATTATAGGTATCTGTATGCAAAAGTCAGTGTAACATTCTCCTAACACCTCCAAGACTGTTATTATCCAATGTCACCCATCGCCCCTATGTTGTGTAGTGCTTAGTTACAAAATACATTCATTAGGGGCTGTTGATAGCTTCAGAATAATGAAAAGTGCTGGCACTGTACTATATGCATGTATTGCTACTGTGATTTTTATTGGTAAGACACATTTTCAAATAGCTTTTTTTATTTTTTTATAGTGTTGTAAGAAGGTTTTTGTCTACATTTGTATCACTAATATTGGTATACATTGTATACAATACAGTTTGTCAAGTGATTTTAACCTGTGACTGGGTTAGGTACCAGTAGTGCTCAGGTTAAAAGTAAGAGAAGTTAACACTATAGATATAAAATATGATTCTATAGTATTGCCAAGTGCATTGCAATATATTTGCACCAGGCTACCTGTTTTTAGAAAAAAAAAATACTATTCAACCCATGCTGGCTGTTTCCTGCTGTTTCCCCAGATGATAATTAATCACCAGATGGTGTTATAGCAAATGGAAGTACAATTCATTGGGTGAACACATTTTAGTCACATGATTGCTGCAAACATAAGATATATTTGGATATGGCTACCTTCACTGTAACTGTATTCAAACAGCATGCCAGTGAGTACTGCAGTCACACTTTACCTTAAAGCAAGTGTAATACATCACCTTTAAAAGCATTTCAGCATTTGTGTAGAACACATTTTGTGTACTTTTAGTGTAGCCTTTAAGCTTAATTTCAGAAATACAGCTATGCACACCGATAGATCATACAGTGCACACCGATAGGTTATCCGCATTTAGAGAATGCTAACACATAATGACTACATTTACACAGTGCATTATATTCTTTTATAAAAAAACCTTCACCTATAATAATTAATACAATTAAAATGGTTCATTTAAACACAATACACACCCTTTTTGTCTTCTTTCATTTAGAAGATAAAAACGTGTATCTACCTGTGGCAGGGTGACAAGCTGGCTGGCTGTTTTTCTTTGTAGTGAAGGGAGAAACAAGAAGTCCTTTTGACATCGCCCACACAAACTAGTTCAGCAGGAATGAGAAGGCACCAACAGCAGGGAAGTCTACAGCTGCTTTACCTCTCCTACTAAACTACAGGGAAGCTTACAGCTGCTTTACCTCTCCTACTAAACTACCAAAGGGTCCCCTGATAGGGAATAGGAACCTACAAAAGGAACTGAAAGAGATCTGCCATTTTAAAAAAAAAGGTGAGTCACAAAACTATTGTTTAAAAATATAAATAAGTATACTTTATAGATATCCGCTAACAACATTCTTAGTATCACCGACTATTTTCAATCAGAAAACAGACCCCGTCAACCACCAATTCTTTTTACATTCTTTCAAATCAGCGACTCCAGCTACATAGATGTAAATTTCTCTCCCCAAGAAACTTGCTTCCCACCGCATCACTGTGAACTACACAAGAAGGACCTGGCAGTTAGAGGTCTGCTTGGTTACAAAATATTGAAATAATAGGGGATTCTTACATTTTAGAAATACTGCACTTTGGCTAAACTGACCTCCCACTCTAATCTTGTACTCCAATCGAGTTTCTTTGTAAATCAGTATATTTGATTGGTTTAATACACAGCCTCAGTTATTGCACAGGGCAAAGCTAATTCCGTTCAAAGTGCACAGTATCCATGGTGACCACCTCCTTATTAGCGCACCAAAGCCATCTGCTCAAAACATTAACTTAACACCAACATAATGCTTGGGTTAACAATCCCACATGTGTTTTAAACATTGATTCCATGGGTTCAAAGGGCAACAGGGCTACATTTCTGCCAAACAAATGAACAGTAATTCCAATAACTGCAGTTGCCTAGTAAAAACATTTACATGGAATAGTTCAAACATAATAATACATGTATTCTGTCAAATATAATGAAATAACGTTACCTATTTAGTTAAACTGTATTAGCCAATTCAATAATGGTTAAAAATAATAAATAAATAAATAAATAACCATGAAATACCCACATCTTGTTAAACAGTTTGTAAAGCCATATACCTCCACTCTCAACCTAAGATATACAATTTATAAAACCCTTAGGTTACAAATCTGAATTGAATTAGTTATAATGTACTAAAAAATATTATATACCCTATTATCACATAAAACATTGAGAGACATTGATTCAATTGAGAATTAATAAAGTATAGCCTACTAAACAACAAGATTACAAAAACACAACAATGATTAAAATGGTAAAACACAATGTTCTACAGCTAGTCAACTGACAGGCATTAAAAGAATACATCATTATTCAGAAAACTTTTTTTTAAGTATCGTGGGGTTTTTTGCTTTTAAATACAAGGCACATTTTATAGTGTCCTATGATTTTTCAATTTCTGAAAGAGCTTTTAGCACCTTCTCCACCGAAGCCAATTCCTTTGTTTCACCATTTCCTTTGGTGACAGTTGAATTCATGACGTTTTAGTTTTTTTCTTTCAGCCAAGTCTTTAATTGGTATAATGTTTCCTCACAGTGTGATAAAAAATGTAATAGTAAGTAGCTTCAAATTACATTTATTTTTATTTTGTATTGCCCCTTACAGTACAGGTCCACAGTATATCATTGAGATATTTTCTGCATTAAGTTGCTTTGACCTGATTAAAGAATTGCTCTTCTTTTCTAGTATCCTGTGTACACACGGGACTATATTCTGAAGCTGTTTTAAGATATCTCTATTTCACAGAGGGGAGCTAGATTCATCTATTTTGGCAGCAAATACTACATTAAAACACACCATCCCGTAAAAGAGAAACGTCTTTCACTATTTGTGTGACTTTTAGATTTTCCTGCAGAATGCTTTGCAACTTGTGAGTCTGGGAACATGTCTAATACAGATTTGCTGAATTAGTCAACATGTAAAGGTCCCTGCATAACTTTCTTTGATTCTTTCTGTAACTTTCTTGATCTCCATTTTTCCTTTGGCAGCGAAAGATGTTATTGAAGCGTTGGTTTTCTGACCATCACTGGCTTTTTGGTGTTTTTGTAATCTCTTGTGCTTGCCACAAACATCATCCTTGCTCCCATGTCACACCCTTAAAATCAGTCCTGCATAGTTTACAGAAAGTGTGCATTTTTCTAATATTGCTAAGATTATGTGAGAATATGTTGTGGGCCAAGAGGCCTGAAATTTGCATCAATATTTGAGGGTTTTTTCACCGGGAGGGCTATGTACAGGAGTGGATTGCAGAGTCCATAGACCGTACATGACACAGTATCCACGATTTTAGTGCCTGAAATATTAGCGAGAAATTAAAGGTTTGCTGATCTAAAAGGGTTTCCAGTAGTTTTGAGCAAAATACAGGAGAGTGGGAGGAAATACGGGAGCTGTCTGGGAGAAGTGTCCAAAAAACGTACAGCAAATAAAGGACAGTTGACAGGTCTGCATGTTTCAAACCTACTGTGCCTGTCCCCTAAGACCGGCTTGGAAATTAAATACTGTAGATCTATCCTGAGGACAACACATTAAATAAATAAGTAGCAACATATATTTTAAAGGAAGTTTTCTGTATCGGATCACAGAGATCAATTTTCTTGTTCTTGTTTTCTTTTTAGCCAGTACCACTTTTTGAGATCTTGTTTGAAAGGTAGCAATTATGTTATTGTTTTCACCAAATACAGTACTGCTTAGCAATGTAAATTCCATGTCATGAGTGAAATATTAATACCAGTTGCTGGTTTGGAAACGTGTTAGAGTGTGGTAACCCGATATTGGCTTTCAATCTACAAGATTAGGTTATGATGTCATCCAAACCCCTTGGTTGAGTTACATTCCTGTTTCTATATATAATGCTAAAGAAAGTGAGACTTGACCTTTTGGATGAATAGAAACAAACTATTTTGTTTATTTAACATTAAAGTGTAAATTATTACATTTTAAAACAAAAATAAATGAAGGGTCTATTATGGTATTATTTATAGTATCTAACATTCAAAATTATTTCTATATATGGAAACCTTCTTGGCAAAACAAACCATTCCAATGTTTGAAAGGAATACAGAGAATTTCTGTTTACGTATTTTTATTCTTTATGATGACAACATTGTTTTTTGGGCGTATCTGATAGTGACATTAACCAAATAAAGTACAAAGACAAGACATTTCTATTTTAATTATATATCAATAAAGACTAGTCAATGTTACAATAAATTCCAAAATGGCATTCTCAATTTGGAAGGTCAGAATATCACTGGTTAGTTTTAGTCTGTGGATCGGTCCAGTAGCTGAAGAGATTCATCAGCTTGTTAGCTTTGCTTAGACAATCTCAGGAATGTGAGATTTTGTTTGTAAACACTGAAGCTATGCACACAGGCCTGACCTCAGATTCCTACCACAGATTGATCTCTTTGCTTCAGTAAACTATATTTAAAAATGTTCTATTTTGCAACGAAATTTATCATAGGGTATATTTGTGTAAATTTTGGCCCTAAGACACATATCCCTTGATATATTTCACTATTAAGATAAACAAAATAGGCCCCTACATAGCCCCACCCCACTCTCTCTCTCTCTCTCTCTCTCTCTCTCTCTCTCTCTCTCTCTCTCTCTCTCTCTCTCTCTCTCTCTCTCTCTCTCTCTCGCTCCCTCTAACAAAACAAATAAAATCTGCAGACATCTGCATTATTAATTAACACAATATCCATAAAATTTTCCAAAATCCCTTAAAAGACAAAACAGTACTGCTGAAACACATTTCCGCAAAACAGAAACACTTTCAGTAACATGTTGCTAAGCAGTTTGCCAGATTTATGCTAAAGGCTTCTATTTTAGGGTTACGCACTTTATTTCCTGTATCACCCTTTCCACCAGGATAAAAGACATCAACACAGCAAACAAGGAAAAATAATCTCTCCTCTTAGTCTGTTATGGTTTGTAAAGTGCAACTTCGACCATAGACAGTGCATTGCCGTTGCCGCCAGTGGCAGGAGCAGCCATATTCAAATATCTAGATCACGTGAAAGCTTGAGAGATGTTGCTCTCTTTGGCTGTCATGTAAGAGCCCTCAGGAATGCTGGGATTGTGTTTGTAAACAGTGTGGCCATGTGCGCGCTCTCACGAGGAGAGGCTTTCAGGCTGGCCTGAAAATCTTACCCCAGAATTAACCCTTGGCATCAATACAAGCAAACTGGCCAATTTTTTGTATTGTTGTAGCTGTCTGGCATTTTCCAAATGGCACACATTAAAATACCTATTTTGAGAGTGATGAATGGCCTCATTATGTTGTCGTTGAATGAAGAAAAAGAAATCGAGACAAATTACAAGCAAAAATCTCACATTAGAGGTACCTAAACTGCAAAACTATGTGGCAAATAGTCACAACATAGATACAGTTCATCTCATTTTATTAAAAAGTTGGGAATGTACGTACAGTTGCAGTTCAATTTACTTATCAAATGTTATAGCTACCATGAAATATGCAATTGTTCAAGAGCTGAAAACAAGTAAAATGGTCTAATTAAGCAAATTCTCTGTTCAATTAAGGGTCTAGTTAAGTAATTGAGAGTTCGGTTGGAACGAAAACCAGCAGCCACTGGGGGTCCCCAGGACCGAGTTTGAGAAGCCCTGCTTTTGACACTGTCATTATTCTTATTGCAAACATACTTGCAAGATTACTGTGGTATACTGTAAAGGCATAGCAAAATGTATTTTTAAAAGGTTAATCAGATTTACAATGGTCAATTTAGTATATTGGTTCTGATTTTACAATTTTACAGTTTGAACTTGTTGATCAAAACATATTAGGTAACATACATTGGTAGCAAGCAAAACCTGATTGATGTTACTGCAATAACAGATACATTGGTGGCTGTTAAACAAGCCAGTCAACATGTGTGCTTTGGATTGGGGTGTGTCATTGACACCTGTGAAGAAAAACAGGTAGTTGATGTTGTAAGCAGGTTTACACTGACTCTACTGCTACATTTACAAGAACCGCATGAGTAGGGCTGGGACTGGTCAAAACTTGGGGCCTCATTCACCACGTGTTGGGGGGAAGCCAACATGCGGCATTATGCATGCGGTTTACACACACTTTATTATAGCATATATATGCACTCGAAAGAAAAGGTAAGTATGGTTTCATTGTGTCATTGTGACGGGGAGGACAGAGCGAGGAATCTAAAGTTTACAGACCCGGAGCTAAATGTATTTGCAGAAGAAGTGGTGGGGAATTATGAAAGGCATAATGCCCGTGAGACAGTCAAAGCAGAAAAAAGTAATTGTTAATGAAACATTTAATAGATTTTAAAAAGTGTTTAAGGAAAGGTCACTTTTTTTAACATTAGATGGTGTTTGATTGCTTGTATTTATGACTGCACCTCAACTCGCACTCTGTTTACATTCATTTGAGCATTTACAGTTTATTTTGTATTTTTTAGAGCTATTGTAAGCATAGCCCACTTAAATATCACAAGTACATGGTGAATATATAAATATATTAACATAGCCAGAAGTGTTGCATATACACCTGCCTCATAATCTTTATATATCTTGGACTGTCTGAGGATGTACAAGTAGCCTCCATTGTAACATTGGAATGCGAGTCCTATAGAAACAATCTTTAAAAATGAAACAAACTGGAAAAAAGAGTCATTTAAAATGGTCTGTGTTGGCTGCAACAAAAAAGTAACAAGCAGCCAAAATAGATTTTTTTAAAAACAACCTTGAATGACATATTCGGCAACAATTTTTGAGTTTTGTAGGCTAAACCTTAAAAACGTATGTTGACACATTAATTACAATGACCGTGTAATTCTCATAGACTATTTTGCTGCCTTTAATCCCAAAATATTAAACACAGGAGAAATGTTAACTGCAAACATGAAATTACAAAACCACAGCTTTTGTGCTTTCCTTTATAAAAGACACTTTAGGGAGATGCTGTGGTCACTGTTAGGCACAGCTCCACAGTTAGGGATTTTCTTGTCATTAAAAAAGACTGCACAAAGGCTTCCACTAATTCAGATGTGTTGACAGTGTGTCTCCACTTTCTGTGCTCTTTTTAAACAATCCTGTGATTGTGACCTGCTTGTTCGGTAATTGTTTAGTGTGAACTTCAAGTTTTGATTTTCTTGCATGCAATATCCCCTTTTCTTAGCTCTGAATGCAATCTGCTGTTGAAATGAATTCAGCTTTTTTTATTTGACAGCTGTCTGCATTTGCATACACTGCAAGCTAATAAATCAACACTATTCAAACAACCGTTTTAAACTTCCCGCCTCTGATTCCCATGTTACGTCATTGTACAGTATGAGGAATTCACCAATCATGAAGCCAGTATTTCTTTGACCCCGGTGCCATAGTAACCAAATGAAGGGCATTGACGCCAGACAATGTACAGCAACTGTAGCACTACTTCTACTTGATAAAAGTATGAAATGAACAGGGGAGGTGAAGAGTAATGTAAAATACTGTATGGAAAATAAAATGCATATTTTTCATGGTAGGTAGGCATATTTTTCTTTGAAATTCGTGATATCGGGAGTTTTCCAGGGCCCTACATATAAGGCTAGTATGATCTGTGCTCAATCTTTATCTAGTTATACCTCCTCCTCACACAACCCTAGTAACGTCTGCCTGTTCCGAAATATTCTCTCCCTAACTCTTCTTCTCGCGCTCCTGTGCAGCTCTTCTGCTGGTTCTGTGACACCGCCTGGTTTCAATAAGCAGTACTTTTAACACACACTGAGACACATAGTAAAGTTATCGCCCTTAAGTGAATATGGTTTGCATATCAAATAACTCCCTTGCTGTATTTTGTGACGTGATTTTCATACATTTCCATACATTAACATTATTCATTATATTTAAATGACTCGAACGCTGTACTTTTTCCACGCGCTAGGTTGCTTGCCACTGGTAAGTGAATACAGCAGGCGTGCAAAGCATGCAGTAATGGGGCTTACTGCGTGCAAGACACATTACCACTGTTTAGTGAATGAGGACCTTGGATGGGAATCATCCAAGGACAACAGATCCCATGAGAAGTGCTTTAGTGGCTAAAGGGAATGACTTTTCCCTCTAAACCATCAAGGCCCTGTCAACTTTGTGAATGAAAAAAAAAAATCCAGTGACACAATTTCCCAGCACTAACTAATTTATTTGGGGGAATAAAGTCTTCCTGGATTCAACCTTCTTATAAGGGAACAATATTCCTATTATTTTAATTTCAAATTCCAAACATTTAAATGGGAATCTTTATTTTCCCACTGATGCCTCCCCACACTGACTACTGGCAGACAACCTTATTAGCAAATAGGAAATTAGGCATGTTTTTTGTTCTATTCAAGGGTAAACCTTTATATTTGTGGTTATACAAGTTTAATACAAGCTTTCTGAGAGACTATATTCACCAGTGTTTGGTGGTGACATTGAATGGGTTTGTTGTGTCTCACATCTTTAGACAATAGTTTACTCCCTTTTATCAACTGTGGGTAGGTATTAAAGATAATATAAGACTCTAAACAAGTCAATATTATTGCTGAAAATAGTACAAAGGCTAACAGTTCAGCTGAACCCAAGAAGAATATTAAGCTTAGCAAGCTGAATGTGAAACATTGGATTGGAAATAATAGAGATTTGCAGGCCTTTACCTTGATAGATAGATAGATAGATAGATAGATAGATAGATAGATAGATAGATAGATAGATAGATAGATAGATAGATAGATAGATAGATTAGGGTTAGTATTAGGGTCAGGAAAATAGTATTTAAAATGTCAAGATTTGAATATAATTTCTTAATGATATATAAATTACAATAGGGAAACATGACTACAGGAATATTAAAAACATAATGGTGTAACTTTATCAAGGATTATGCATATCATTACTCCTGCTTCAGACAACTGCAAAATAACACAAATGCATCCTTATATAAAAAGTACTTTTAGTCTTCGCTGGAGTATGAAAATAAAATAAAAAAATAGTAGAAGCACTAGCCCTCAACCAATTAATTGTGTGTGCTTATGAAAGCAAAACTGTTCTACATCACATCAGTGCACTAGTTTTCCTGTGTAGTGCCAGTTGAAGGTCCTGCACATTTGTCCGTCAAAACAAGCTCTGAGGCATACTTTCACTATTCCCTGAACAATGTTGACACCGTATAGTCAATGACCATGTGCGCCATATCAAAACAATACCATTTCATTGGCTCGTGGCCAGGAACCAAAACCTAACTAAGGTTGATCTCAGGAGTCCCTGCGGCTGGCAATGAGCCTGTTTGCACAGTGGGTATGGAGTCACTAATGTGAGTTATATATATATAATATATTTAATTAATCAGCTGACAAAACAAAACACTCAGAAGCCTATTTTGAACGCAAAAGCACTTTTTAAATCATTGCAATGAAGTAAAAACACTAAAAAAATACTCAGAACAATAACTGTTCCTAACTATAGTAAAGTAAATTCTTGCTTCATATTGCTTCAGCCTTCAGCCGGGATTGCAGTCTTAGTATGTACTTTCCTTTCCAGAGTCCGATGGGTTTTTTTTTTTTTTTTTTTTTTTAATTAAATTTACATGTGTAGCCCCTCCCTCTCTAGGATGTTTATTCACACTATTCTCATTAGCAGAAGCAGATTCCTTTACAAACATGCCTCGTTTTGCATATCACACAAACAACTACCACTCTGATCCACCATGAAAGTGCATAGCCCTGGTGAATACACAAACAAAATATACAAAGGAGCTAGGACTTTTATCTCCAATATTCTAGGCTGTAATTCTAATGCTAATCCTAATGGCCTGGTGAGCAAATTCAGCGGGATCAAAAACACACAATTCTTCTGTTAACAGATGAGGAAATGGCCAATAAAAACAAATTGCTGCAGCCAATATCCATTTGCTGTTAAAGTGTTTGTGTGATACAGTAGGTATAACCCTAATTAGCCAAGGGTTTAAAAACATGCACTATAGATGGTCATTTTTCATTTGAATACATTTTTTTTTGGGGGGGGGGTTCTTTGTAATGCTAAACACACTTTAGTCAATGGGTTTGAATAAAATCTATAGTTTGACATTCAAATAGATGTATTGATGATAATGGATGAGGCAATATTTTACCTTTTACAGTAAACTACCCGCATTACATATGTGGGGATTTAGTTGATGGAAATAGATAACTGATTACTGAAAATGTAAAGTTAAAATTAAACAGTAATACTTTGATTATCTCCTATGAATGTAAACATTTATTTAACTAGAATGTTAGCATGTGGGTGACAATCATTTGCTTTCCCTTTGACCTTACACCCAACACTGATAGGAGAATGTCAATTATATACAAACTATTACTTAAATTATCAGCACAATGCACAAAATGCCTTGTCAGGACATTTTGTGTAGCCCATCCCAATGAATGACAACCTCTATCAGAATGCCAGGTCAGTTTAGCAGTTTATTTTATCTCTAGCAAACACTAGTGAACCATTAAAGAGTTGCATACAGACTTATTGTATGGCTACATTTTAGCACAAAACTTGTGAGAAAACCTTGATGGGAAACCTGTTTCAGATCCCCACTCTTTTTTTCTCCACTAATGGTGCAGTGGGATTGGATTTCACTTCCTTTGGAGCCCCTGACCTTGCAGTTCTCAAGCTCCACAATCCTTTTTTTCTTCGACTGCATGCCTTTGTGTCTGCTTGTCACTCACCGGCGAACTAAATGAAAGCTGCTTCACGGGATGCACAAAGCCAGAACAGGCACTATCTTACACACACTTCGGTTCAGGGAGCATACCTCAAGCCAAGATAGACCTCAACACTACTACACAGCATGCTTTTTAGTTTACGCTCATCTATATATTCTCTTGCTGTAATTATAGCACAATAAAACCATATAAACATGTGATAGAAAGAGCTGGTAAGAAATGACACAGAACTTCAATAAAAGAATCCACCAACAAAATAAAAAAACAATTACATTTTTTGGGGGGGAAATAAAAATAAAAAACAGTACCTTTTCTACAATAATTACTATCCTTTTAACAAGTTTTCAACAACAAAAAATCCACACTTAAAAAGAAAAGAAATGTGTAGGTAGTAAAAACTACTGTAATTTATTAACATGTATTAGTATTTTGATTTAACTACTTAAGAAGACTGCATTTCAGCTTCCCAAATGTCATTCTACCATTTAAGAAAACTACAACATTAGCTGAAAAATAACACAGTTAAACTAATGTTTCTATTAAATTAAAAAAAATTGTCAGCCATGTTGGAGAAGCTTTAGCTAATATCCCCTCCTTATTTTTATAACTCAGATCCCACTGATAATATTTAAAAGGCAAATCCTGCCAACAACATTCAGTCACAATGAGAAGGGGAGGGGAAGAAGAGTTTTATAAAAACAGAAAACCACTCTGACCTCTTTTTGCTTCCCTCCACCTTGCAGAATTCCAGCAGAAACACTCTGGGTCTCCTTTTTAACAAATCCTAAAGGGCAGCCATCTTGCTTTCTTCTGTTCGTCTACGAAAGCAGACTATCCTCCACATCAATATTCATGGGGCAGTCTGACGTCTGTCCTCATCACCAGAAGAAGAAGACCGGTGTCGCTGTGGGCCCCTCTCAGGTACAGATCTGACTAGCATAGGCTGCGACACAGAGTGGCGTGTTGTGTGAGTCAGGGAGCTAGCTTTACTGGTAGGCTCAGGCAGCAGTTGCAAATCACTTCCCTACTGAGGCCTTCCCACACAAAGAGCCTACAATTTTTTTTCTTTCTGACACACAATAGTGAACACTAGGGTGGTTGCCCTGAAGCACTGGAATGGACTTTACAGAACATGGCTCCATTCCAGCCTCTACACACAGTTCCTCTATTCAGCTGTTTGTCTTGCAAACTTCCTTATCCCCTGCTGCAGCTGTCCACACCCACAAGGCAAGAAGAAAATGAAAGACAATGTTGCAAGAAGAGAGTTAGCAACCTTCTTATTTCAGTTCCTTGTTGTCACGCTTATAGAAATGCTCCTACAATCTAACTGCAGTTTCTCACCACTTCCTCACTACCGTTCAACACTTAATACACTCGGCTCCTGACAGAAACCAAGCCCTCCCTTCATTTCCGTAGCCAGAAATTGTTTTGGCACCCACTGGCTGACAGCACACATTTAGTGCTAGGGGTAAAACTACACTCTAACCTTTGAAAGCCCCTGCAAGAGTCAGCTTGTTTTTCTTTTCACTTACGCCAAGGCCCACCTACTGTTTACACAGCCCACGTGGGCTTTGGGGTATTTAAATGACACACATTTCATGGTGCACCAGGTAGACTTTTTTTAAGGAAATATATAGTAGTAGGCTGCTGTGAATTTGTGATTGATTGCATATTTTTAACAGAAAGCCTATTAAGAAATTCATTGACCTAGTTACCTGACATAAGAATATATATATATATATATATATATATTATATATATGATATATATATATATATATATATAGATATATATATATATATATATATCACCATCAATGTGGTGAATTACACCACTGAACATAAAC
Organism: Polyodon spathula; assembly: GCF_017654505.1. Classification (NCBI taxonomy): domain Eukaryota; kingdom Metazoa; phylum Chordata; class Actinopteri; order Acipenseriformes; family Polyodontidae; genus Polyodon; species Polyodon spathula. The sequence goes on from NC_054534.1 coordinate 70,575,549, forward strand.
TGTCTGACAGAGGGAAAAATCAACAGACAAGTGGAAACATACACAGTATAATGGTTTATTCTAAAAAAAAATAATTAAAAAAATGAAACTGTCCCCTTTCCACAGTCCATTTAAAATGCATAAAGATATGTTTTTGCTAAGGGGACACATTTTTAAGCAAATAGAATAGCAAGAAAGGAAGAAAAATGAAAAATTCAGTTGTAGATTTCAGAAGCTTAGTGTAGTTAAATTGGGGACTGCTAAAAAAAAAAAGTATGGTAATTTCTGTGGAGATAAAACTAAAATAAACTTTTGTCTTTGTCTCTTTTAACCTCTCTTTTTTTGTCTAGTTCTAATGTAACAGGTGTTTTTTGTCTGGAAATAATCTGCCTGTGGCACCAGGCCAGTTTAAACTAAGTCCACCCCTTTCCCATCAACCCTCCTGCTCCTCAGCAGTCAAGGCATTTGTTGACTCTAAAGGTAAGGCCCTACCCCCACAGTCCCAGTGTAAATGGCTCTATAGTCTCGAGCCTGAAACAGATAGGGGATTTCATTTTACAAAACGTGGAGGGAAGGCGAAAATAGTAATCACTTCACTGCAAAAATTTTTTGCCTGTTCCATGCAAGAAAGAAAGCTGTTCTCCACACTCTGAAACTTGCATTAAGGTGGGTCTGAAAAGTATTGAACCTTTTCTGGAACATGTAATCAGTTGCTTTGGAAACCATATGATTTTGATCAACTGCTCACGCCAAATTCCCCCTCCCCTAAGCTGAAAAACTTGTAATTCTATACCAGAAGCATATCTGTACCAAAGCGGAACGTTATTACACAGTGCCAAGCTGTTGCACATTTTAAACAATTATATGTTTGTCCATTAACATCACAGTTAATATGTTCGACAGGCAAATTCCTATCTAGTAAAAGTATAATGAACAATTCACACACACATACACAAAAAAAAAAAATCACTTGTGTTGAGTTGCTATGACATTAAAAATGTATTCTAAGGGTTAACATGTGCAGCTGTTAAAACAGAAGGCACTTCCAAATGCGAATACATACAGTACTAGTTGCTACAGAAGACCCGGGAACGGCTTCATTTCCATGAGTATGAACAACTGTGTACAATTATAAAACAGGAATGTCAGGCTGGAAAAAGCACCCAGTGGCTTGTTGCTATGTTCTTCATTTAGTTTCTAAGTAAATGTTTTTACTTGGCATTGCAACATTACATTGACGATCCAGAGTGTAAAAGGAGGAACCAAACTATTATTGAGCAATTTCTGTTGTGTTTCCTTAAAAAAATTGCAACATAGCCATTGTGGCATTGCTGGAAATGGGTCAGCTAATGAGGTACACTGGTATTCTAATAGTATTCTTATGTTTCTGTTTTTAAACTTACTGTAAATGGAATATTGTGTTTTTCATCCTCACTGTTCCCTTTAACCCATTATGAGGGGTAATTGCTTCATCCTGAAGTGACCACCACTTGCAAAAGGTTACACTAGATAACCCATTGGTTCCTCAAGAACAAGAGCCTGTTAATGATTCTCCAGATAAGCAGGGGGATGTAACATTAAATAACAATTCATTATGGCCATTTCCAGTTTCCCCTCTTCCAGGCTAACTACTCACTTCACTCTGCTGAAGAAAGTGACCCCACTGTCAAAAGCAATCACGATGCAGACACACTTGTCACTATAGTGAAATCCCACCTCAACTTGACTCCAAGTGTGGTGGAATTGAAACTAACACCTTCTAATGCTAATGGATGAACATGTTAAAAACCTCCAATCTCACTGCTTTGAACACACTTGTTTAGAAAACAAAGTTAGTAATGAGGAAACCATCACTGAATCATTTAGATGGTATTAGTGAAGATGACCAGTCTATTCCTGGAGACAAAGGAGTGTGTTTATGTTAATAGTAGTTAACCGGAACTACTGTACTGAGCATCCCTGCTCAAAATGCTACTGAAGTGCTGAAAATGAAAATGACCAGAAGCCACCGAGAATAGTTGTAACCAAACTGGGGCATGAAATTACCACAAAATCCGAGATCAAGTAATCAACCATTTTTTAATTTTTTTTTTAAGGTCAGTGGTTTGTATTGTACTAAGACTTTGGTGTTATACAAATAGTAGACCATGCTAGCCAGTCCTTTTAGATTGACAATTAATGAGATCAGTGATACAAACAGTTTTTAAATGACTTACATTCTCAACAGTTAATCTAAATGGTAAATTTATAAAACGTAAATATTAAATGTATATGTCTAACTGTATATACATTATTTAATTATGGCTTATTGTTAAATTCTCAAGCTTTTGACTCCAAATCATTATTAGATTTGCTCTTCATAATGAATGAATGTCAAGAGAACAGACCTCATTTCATTAGCCATCTATAGACCAACAATTCATGATCCAACAAAGGCTGTCGAGGCTAATTTAGATGCATATTAAGACAATGGCTAGTCTTGGATCCCCTTGGCAACCTGGTTTAAAGAGTATTCTGAGAAGTTTATGCATTTTAAAGCCCAATTCACTAATTAACTCCATTCCCAACACCCCAAACCTTACTCCTACCAACCTTAGAGCTGTCAATTGTCACAGATTTTTAGCAAACATCACACCTAGTGTTTTCCTAAACCCATGTATACATTATAAATTAAGTGCTAAATGGAACACGTTTCACATTAAGTAAGTGTTAAAATCCACATCTCTGCTTTTCATCCACTGAAGAAACTGCTAACTGCTTTCTCCACAATTATCCTTGAGACAATAAACAGACAGAGCTGTCATTATTTATTGTACTTTCCATGCCATAATTACTCAGCCAGTGGGGAGGGAACCGGTTTTAATAACTGCCTGGGATAGTGCCTGAATAAATCACTAAAAACAATAAGCAGTTCACAACATTAAACACTATAAAGTACTGTACTACTTGTTATGCAGATATACATACAAAAACAGTTACATGCATAAATAAAACGCTAGACAAAATCAGGGCGACCACGGCAGGTACTGCGGTTCGCACACCGAGCATGAGCAATTGACGCATGGCTCTGGTCTCGCCGTGTTATAAATGCCGTATCGATGTCAGAAAGTCGAAGCAGGGTAATAATGCAAAGAGTCGTAAGTGCCATGTGTCATAAATTGAAGCTTCGTAAGTCGAGGATCGTCTGTATTATGATTTATTTCTTAGCAGACACCCTTAACCAGGATGACTTACAGTTGTATACAAAAAAATACATATCAAGAATTACAGTGCAATTAAGAGCAAGATACAAAATACAATGACGTCAGTCCTAATGAATACAAAACACAATACTATCAGGGCAGTTCAAGAGCAGATAACAATGTTGATAGTTATATCAGAGTTAGGTACGAGTGCAGGTGAAATACAAAATACTACAGGGAACAGATAAGTGCAAGTTAAAGTGCATTAAAGGCTGAGTGCTGTATAGACCAGAAGGGAAGAGTTGAGTTTTACAGGTGTGTCTGAAAAGGTGTGTCTTGAGGAGGCGCCGAAAGGTGGTCAGGGACTTGGCAGTTTTGACATCCGTAGGAAGGTCATTTTACCACTGCGGGGCGAGGGTGGAGAAGAAGCGGGCTCTGGAGGCAGGGGAGCGTAGAGGCGGTACAACCATTCCTCTAGTTCAGGCGTGTGTAGAGGTCGGGTGGAGGTGTAGGGATAGATGATGGTCTGGAGGTAGCTGGGTGCAGTCTGGTCAAGGCATCGGTAGGTGAGTACAAGAGTCTTGAACTGGATGCGAGCGGTGATTGTGAGCCAGTGGAGTGAGCAAAGCAGTAGAGTAACATTGGAGAAGTGAGGCAGAGAGAACACCAGGCGAGCAGGGAAGTTCTGGGTGAGCTGGAGCGGATGGGTGGCAGATGCAGGGAGTCCAGCCAGGAGGGAGTTGCAGTAGTCTAGGCGGGAGAGTACCAGGGCCTGGACGAGGAGTTGCGTGGAGTAGTTGGTGAGGAAGTGTCAGATTCTTATTCTGTTGCTCAGGAAAAGTTGACAGGTGCGTGCTAGAGATGTGCTGGGAGTACGAGAGGCAGGGGTCCAGGGTTACTCCAAGGTTCTTGACTGAGGAGGAGGGATGGAGGGATGGAGGAATGGAGATGGAGATCAGGGGAGGGGTCAGATTTAGAGAGGTTGAGTTTGAGGTGATGCGAGTGCATCCAGGAGGAGATAGCAGACAGATAGGTAGAGATAAAGGAGGGGATTGTGGGGTCAGGGGGGCAGGAGAGGAAGATCTGAGCATCATCAGCATAGAAATAGAATGAGAAACCGTAGGATGTGATGAGTTAGCCCAGGGAGCAGGCTTAGAGAGAGAACATGAGAGCTCCCAAGACTGATCCTTGTGGGACTCCTGTTGAGGGAGGGTGAGGTGTTGAGGTTGAACCATGCCAGGTTACCTGGTAGGCGCGGTCGTAGAGGTAGGAGGAGAACCAGGCCAGAGCAGTGCCAGAGATTCCCAGGTCAGCAAAAGAGGATAGGAGAATAGAGTGATCAGCAGTGTCAAAGGCAGCAGAGAAATCAAGGAGAATTAGGCCAGAGGAGAGAGAGGTAGCATGGGCAGCGTTTAGTGAGTTAGTGACAGACATGAGAGCAGTTTCAGTGGAGTGAACAGAGTAAAAACCAGATTGGAGAGGGTCGAGCAGAGAGTGGTTAGACGGGAAAGCAGAGAGCTGGCAGTGTGCTGCCCGCTCGAGGGTTTTAGAGAGGAAGGGTAAGAGGGAGATATATAGATATAAAAATAGGTTGCTTATAATTTATTGTGGGTGAAGTTAATCTGTGAACACAAATAACCATTGTTACTATTGTTGTGTGCTGGCTGATGTATGTTATTTAATGCAAGAGGTGAAGGTTGGACATTTTGTAAGCAGTAAATTGGCCTGCGGTAGTCTGAGAGCACCAGGGAAAGAAATGGCTCTTATCAAGGTTTTCTTCCCCAGCCCACCATCTTTCACCTCCTAGCATGGGGAACTATGGTGTGGTGGTTGATTTATTTATTTCACTAGAGTGGTGCTTTGGTTATTATAGCGTTTTTCTTTTTGGTGTTAGTCACTTGTGTTAGATTAACTTTACGTTGTCACGTTTGATTTGTTTACATTTTCTTTGTTTACTAGTTCTGCCTGCGCTGTGGGCAGGAGGAGGGGGTTTTGTTCACTAGTTCTGCCTGCGCTGTGGGCAGGAGGAGGGGGTTTTGTTCACTAGTTCTGCCTGCGCTGTGGGCTGGAGGAGGGGGCGTTGTTCACTAGTTCTGCCTGCGCTGTGGGCTGGAGGAGGGGGCGTTGTTCACTAGTTCTGCCTGCGCTGTGGGCTGGAGGAGGGGGCGTTGTTCACTAGTTCTGCCTGCGCTGTGGGCTGGAGGAGGGGGCGTTGTTCACTAGTTCTGCCTGCGCTGTGGGCTGGAGGAGGGGGCGTTGTTCACTAGTTCTGCCTGCGCTGTGGGCTGGAGGAGGGGGCGTTGTTCACTAGTTCTGCCTGCTCTGTGGGCTGGAGGAGGGGGCGTTGTTCACTAGTTCTGCCTGCGCTGTGGGCTGGAGGAGGGGGCGTTGTTCACTAGTTCTGCCTGCGCTGTGGGCAGGAGGAGTGGGTGTTCCTGGATTTCACCATACTTGTTTTCTCTTTCTACCCAGCTCTTTGTGCATTTTGCAAAGTCACACCATCTCTCTCTTGTTTAGTATGAACAGTCCTACAAATCCAGGTCACTGTATTTTACACCAAAAAGCTAAAATATTGTCTTTGTTTTATGTCTATGGGTTCCCTTGGAAGCCCCATGTGTGTGACTTCTGTGTAAATAAGTTTTTGTTTATTTCTCATATACTCCTGCATTATTGTTAATTGAGGGGAACTGCAATTTGGGGAACTTAACTTTGGTGTTTAGATTTATATAGTGTTTGTAGGGGCCCTCTGCCCTACGCAAACCTCCAGAGGGTGGCATAGTCAATAGAGCTGTCCCCCACTCCAGTGAAGGAAGCGTTGCCTAGAGATGCATTTTCATATTAGCTCCCTCCGTCTCAGTCCCTGTCTGCCTAACTGCTGTTGTCTGAGTCGCCTAATAATGTATTAATGTCTCTACAGGCTCTGCGTTCAGACATGTCTAATCAGCTTGCCCTTTGGACAGGGTTCACGAGAGTTGAGTTGATGTCGGGGACGATGACTGTTATGTTTGTCTGCCTGTTTTTAATACTTCCTGGCTTCAGTAAATCTAGGATATATTTCTTTACAACCTCCTCTAACAACAATTCACCCAGGAAGATGCAGTTTTATTAGGTGCAATTTTTTAACGAAGGGTTTGTATCCATGTTGTTTCCTGTGGTGTGGTCCAGCTCATCCTTAAGTTTACAATCTCTTGAACTAACACTGAATTGGTGTATCTCATTATTAAAGGGTCCTATTTACAAAGCTTTAACCCATGAGGTACTAAAGACAAAACTCATGAAAATGTTTCATACTGTCGTTAAAGGAACCACCTCTCTATATATATTAAACTGTATTTAGAAAAAAAGTCTAATATTTTCACACTTTTTAAATAGTCTCCTTACATATATGTAGTAAATTGTAACTTTCACCCGAGTTCAAACAAAATAGGTAACATTATATTTCATTATTTTACATACCGGTACTGTGCACAACTGTGGCATATTGTGTGTGGTAACAACACTTGTAACCACACACCCTGCTGGTGAGAAGGGGTAATATGTAAGATATTCTCTGAGGATTATTCATTGCGCTAAGTGTTTGGTTAAAATGCTTGCTTGGGTACTGTCTTCTGTGGAGCGGCTTCTTTCAGTTACACACTTAAAAATAGGAGGCTTTATGTGTTATTTCAGTTTGACTACACAACAGCATGTAATATGCAAGAGACTTCAACAAGTGGGTCAAGGGTTTCCTTCCTGCCACAGGAAAAGAAACCTAAAAAATATCAGAGGATATAAGAAAAGAGCACGAGGAGAGTTGGTTTTATTGGTCTGAAATATATGCAAATGTAAGCATGCGAAACAGTATGCAGCTTTCAGGCAACTTGTGTTGATTGTGGCATTTTAAAGCTATTTTCACGTTGTTACTTCAATTCTTTACATGGAAAGAAAAAATGCGCTATAATGTCCCCTGCAAAATCGTGCCAGAAAAGGTTGCATGAAAGGTTTTTTTTTTTAATTTAATTTATTTTTTTTTATAACCTAGTTTATGAAACAAATCAACTATAAAGCATTCGCAACGTAACAGTTAAATGGCAATAATTTGAAAATGAATAAATGGTGTCTTATAAAAAAAACAAAAAAACAAACTGTATTATCTTTTCCTATTTGGTCAAAAAAAGCTTGCCAGGACAACTTCCAGCAGATCTCCATTGTGAATAAAGAATTCGGAGTTTCTAATCTGCATGGAAACCCAGCCAATGTCAGGTTGTTTGATGATGAGCTCACAACCCCACAGCGACAGTGATGTATGGTGGTGGATTTGTGAAGTTTGGGTTGTTATCTCTATTTGATGATCGGTGAAAAGTGATAATACTTCGAAAGCTGTCCGAAAGAAACCAAATATCTATGATAAAATATCCCTAGTTCAACAAGAGTTCCATCAAGATGGGGCAAATGCTGTAAAAACTACTTATATGGTAAAAGTAAAACTATTTGGATTGGGTGTGACCAGCTAGAATGTTTGTAATTTTTTCCAGTTCAGTGTCTCAATGTTTGTAATTTTTTCCAGTTCAGTGTCTCAATGTTTGTAATTTTTTCTAGTTCAGTGTCTCAATGTTTGTAATTTTTTCCAGTTCAGTGTCTCAGACAGGTTTTTTAATTCATTGGCTATATGAATTAAGAATGTTTAAATTACATTTAATAAATGGTATTATTGCATATGGCAGTGGCATTTTGATTTCCATTAGGGGGATAAATTCTTTCGAAATAAATATGAAGGTGATCACATGTAGTCTCTGACATTATTGTACACATTTAAATTATTGCTCACAGTAAATTTAGTGGGCGCACTATGGCATGTAAATGAACCAAATAGTGTGCACATAAATAAAATCTCCGTTAGTAAATGTGGCAGTGAATTTAGATTTATACTGCATGTTAGGTTCACTACTTCACATGCGCATTAACTCTAAATATAGGGCCCTTTAGTAAATGAGGCCCTTAATGTTTAATTATTTTTATTTTGAAAAACTTTAGTCATCCCATCCCATCTGGAAAGTTATGCATACAATGACACATAACTATCCAGTCCTTGAGGTTATAGGGGTTCCTTTATCTTGTACTGTTTCTTATACTCATTTTGGGTGCTTATTTCAATAAGAGCTACATACAGGGATTACATTCACACTCAACTGAGATGCCAGTTACCTTTACATACAGAGGAACTAAGAACAATGTAAGATTCCTTAGCTACTGGCAGTAAGACAGAATGCTTCCTACTCTTATGGTAACCATATTGACTTGTCTCACTTGGCATATATGCACCTTCTAGTGGTGGTCTCTCAAAGACTGCACATACAATTGGAACAATGGGAAGAAATGTACTCCCTATAAAGCGCAGGCAGAACTTTATTTGATCTTTATTGTTGCACTTATTTTTAAATCCAGCATTTAAAAAAAAAAAAGAAAATACTGTTAATAGTAAGTGCATAGCAATTAAAGAGAAAAAAGATCAGTCATGGTATCATCTAATAAATAAATATTTTACATTTTTTATGTCACAGCAAAGAACATGAAGGAATGCAAAGAAGCACTAGTTTGATAGTAGGCAAATACATGTTGGAAATTGTGTGTTTTTTTTGTCCCCATTACTTTATTATTGGAAAATGTATTTCAAGTCATTATATTCTCTGGTTCAGTTGTATTTACAGGACAAATATTTAATTTTACATGATACATTTTTTTTTTTTACATTACTTATTTATTCTTCAATCATACTGTCACAGATAGGCTTGGTGGTGATATCAGACCAGAAAGAGACCATCACCAGTACTACAGGTTTGATAAAAGGTTTCAACACAAAACAAACACACAAGGGCCAAAACAAATATACAAACACAGCAATAATGTGCTCGTTTAAAGCCAGCACAAGTAGCAATTGTTGTTGACATCTTTCATTTATGTTCCTCCTCCGAACAAAACCTGCCCTAGGCTGATGGTTCCTGCCTCTTTTGCAGCTGTGCCTGAACTCGATTGCTTGTTAATCGGGTTAAGGCACATTCTAGACGTGAACTGATTTGGCAGGGAAGACAATTAACCCTTCCCTGCCAACCTAAAACAACAGTGTCCAAATACATTTAAATAAAAATAACACAATAAATATAAAATACGCACAGGGGCAAGGTGTATCGCACCACACACACATACACACCCCTTCATCATTACAGTTCTGATAGCTGTTAATCACTATTATTATTAAATGTCTGGAATATTGTAATTATTAACATTGGTGAACATTTCAAATTGTAACATTATTCTCAGCTACTGACAAAGAGGACTGGTACTGGTCTATTAACTTAAGCATGATTTCCATTACATGAGAGTAGATGTTAAAACTTCATACAGATTTGAACTTGGCTCTCACCAAGATAAGTACCAACTAAGACAGTTGAACTTTACAGTAAACTAATGTGATCCATCTGCATCTTCATCCATTTGCATTTCTTTCCATATGATGATGTATATATCCTTCTGCCTGGTGTTGATGGCTGAAGTGTAATGCTGGCTCCAGGGATCAGTTTATTTTTCCTCCCCAGCGTATCAGCACGCACAACAGCAGCGATGCTGGCTCCGGGGACCAACCACAGTGAGGTCTTCCCAGCACATCAGCATGACAACCGTCTGGATTGAGCTAAGCAGTAAACATCAACAGCAGAATGCGATGTAAATTACTAAGAAAGTAATAACTTATATCATCACAAATTGCAACAGCAAGTTCACAGGACAGGAGCAAGGGCTATGTGAGTTGAAATGGGAAGAAAGTGCTTGTTATGTCGAAAAGAGGACAGGGTTTTCCCTTGGTCTTCCCAGTTTTCAAGAGTCACCTTTGCTCAGGGAGGTCGGCGTGGCCACACTTCCAAGGCGTGTTACGAGCTTCACTTCCCTCACGGGGGGAGACTGGAATGCTGGAAACATAAAAAAGAAAGAACCATGCAGAGGGGGTCAGGGGTCTTCCCTGGCTCTCAGAGAGTTGCCTGCAAGGAGTCGAGGCCACATGCCTGGAGTGCAAGGCTGGGAATAAGATTTACTCTCCAGAGGGGAAGACTGCCACTGGTGAAAGAAGATAAGAGTGAGCAGTGAAAAAAGAAAATTAAAGGATAAGAAACAGAATACAGTTTTGAAATAAAAAAAACTAAAAAAAAACTCACTGCCTAGTTGAAAGGACCCCCCTATGGGAGTTAACCTCTGGTGGTTCCAAATGAGTTAAACAACCAGCATATGAACCAGGGAGCCTTCAATAATGTTAATAATATTACACCATAGCAGTGGAGAGAGAGAGAGTGCCAGCAAAGCAGGAAGCAAAGCTGTAAGCAGCAACAGGGTGAAGATTAGCAGTTAGGTGGGGGGGGGGTTGCACAGGAATTCCAGGGGGGGGGTGGGGGGGGGAACTTTACCTAATTAAATGCCAAAACTGAGAAACAAATCTACATAATACTTTTAACATCTTTTGGTCTTACTGTTTATGAAATCCAAATGAGTATACAAATCTAAAACATAACAATTAAATTTTTGTTACCAGTGGCACAATGCAAGGGTACTAATTTAAATGGGAAAGTATTTGGGCCTTAAATATTTTATACTTTGCCCAAAATACTGATTTGTTCCTTTCCTTCAACCTCCTTGTGTAGGTGCTTTGTAAGCTTTTGAATGCCTCTGTTGGAACATAAATGTCTAGTAGGTCCCAGCAATGGTCACTGAAGTCTAGAGGGGCTTTCACACATTCATTTGTAACATATTGTAGTATAACAGCTTTTCAGGAACAGTGTAGAGTTCGAAAAGATCAGACAGGAGACTAGCTTTAGCAAGTTTCTCCTTAAATAACCCAAAGCCCTGCCAACAAAAATGCAACATTGTACAATAATTTCCCGCCCTGTGCCCCTGTGCCTTTTCTTTATCCAGGTGCGTCCCCTAAATCCTTTGAATCCCTTGCCAACGGATCACAGCTGGGGCAACGACACACCAAGGTTAGTCTATGGGGCCTTTCTGTGGCAGGTTCTGTCTCCCATGCTCTGTGCCCGCATAGCTGGAGTCTGGTATTTCTGTAATCAAAGCAGCCTCAATATCCAACTAGATGCACATTATAATATATAGGATTTGGGGTTTTAGGTTTTAACCAATAAACAGCATTAACCCCACCAAATCAACAAGAAAATTGTGTTAATTCTATGAATACCAAAATAATACAGGGGACTATTACTTATTTTCTGTTCACTTAGAAGTACAGAACACACTGTGATTCCCACCTATGCTGTTATTTGATTTGTGCAGTTCTCAGGCTGCCCCAGCATATCAATACTCTGAAAGAGTATTTTGGGGGCAATATTAGATAAGAACCAATCAATTCACTTTTTGGACAGTATAAAAAATAAAAGCCCCCAATAAATATAGACTTTTAGAAATCTACAAAAAGTCAGAAAAATATAAAAAAATAAACACTGAAAAAGGGAATACGCACCAAAATACAGAAGCCCTAATTGAATATTATATGCATAAGATTTCTACAAGTCATATTTATCTAGTATGCTGAGTTTTCTTAAACAGGGTGATCACATAGCAAAAACAGTTATCTAAATCAGGGCTTCTCAAACTTGGTCCTGGGGACCCACTGTGTTTTCATTCCATTGTGTTTTCATTCTAACTGAGCTCTCAATTACTTAACTAGACCCTTAATTGAACGGATAATTTGCTTAATTAGACCTTTTTACTTGTTTTCAGCTCTTAAACAGTTGCAGAGTTCAAGTTATTTATAACATTTTTAAGTAACTTGAACTGCAACTGTTTAAAGCTGGAAGCAAGTAAAGAGGTTTAATGAAGCAAATGATTAGTTCAATTAAGGGTATTGATCGAGAGCTCCGTCGGAACGAAAACCAGCAGACACGGGGAGTCCCCAGGACTGGGTTTGAGAAGCCCTGATCTAAATTAGTAGCTTGTATCCACAAATAATTCTGATGTATTCATTATGGTTAGTGCAGTTTGTTTACTCATTTCCATGCCTGAATAGCCACTGAAATGAAAGGTATACTGTGGCAGGGCAGAGTCCTGTTTGTAAATAATGTTTTGTTTGCCTGTCAAAAACGTGAGTGTGGCTAGAGCCTTTATTGAATAATTGATGATTAATTAGGCTCCAGCCACATGGAATATAAGGGGAGAACATCCTTTGATTGAGCAGTTGATCTGATTGAGATCAGTCGATTGAATGGGATGTTATCAATCAAAAATCAGCCCATATGACTGGGCCAGCTGGTACCCTCTAACCTACTAACCCCTACACCTAAACCTAATGTCTACAACTAACCTAATCTCTACACCTAACACTAATCTCAACCCCTAAACCTAATTAAAAATTAAAGTCATTTTTACTATTATATCAACACTGCTTTTTAGCGTCCTCTAGCAGCTACTACATCCAACGTCCATTAAAGCGCTTGATCTGGACCTACTCCACCTGTTGGGAGGCTAATAGGTACCTACTGGCCCATTCATATGACATGATATTTGCTTAATAATGTCCCATTGAATCGACTGATCTCAATCAGACCGGGTGGTTTGAGAGTGTTGGGAAAGGAGTCAAGTTTTTTTTTTTTCAAGGTTGTCCTTACTGTCTTAAAGATTTGACTACTAGCTTGTAAGATTCCACAGAAAAACCACTATCCCTTTAACATCCTAAAAAGAGATAAGATAAATAAGACACAATTCAACATCTTAGCAAATTGTTAGTTATGATGGTCAACTTGAACGTGTTGTGTTAAACTTTTTTCTTTGAGTAACGTCCACTGTCTAGCCTCTTGTAAAGACCTGTCTACCCAATTGGCATTACCCTGGTGTGCGGCATGTTCTGCTGGTATACTCTGGGTCTCATGAATACTCTTAAAGGCTGAACAAATGCTGTAGTTTACTTTAACATCATTGTGAATCAAGTCTATCCAACAATGCTGCAACTGTACTCTGCGATGGCTGTTTTCAGTGATAATGCACCCATATACTGTGCCAAACAAGTACTAATGGCTTGAGGTGCATGACCCTCAATCCAATTGAGAATATTTGGGATGAACTTACAATGCATTCATCACGATCCTCTGCTCATCTGCACCAATTGTGTAAAACAAATAATGATTGAACGGATTAGTACCCCATCCATATATTGTCAAAATATAGCACAGGGTGGTTGTTCCTGTACAGTTAGTACAAATTACAAAGAGGATTAGCACTAGACTAAATATGTACACATGACCGCTAGTGGCATTCTATAAAGTAGTCATATTTGTAGATAAGATGTCTGGTTGAAGATATGATCAGAATGTAGATGTAATGGTATTTGCAGTTTTATAAAAACATTAGCACCAAAATAAAATGTGTCTGCCGGTATGGTTTTCTGTAACAGGATGTGTCTTCATTGTGTTTCATCAGCAAAACAGACACCAGTGGTAATTTCTGGAAACTGTTTGCATCTTTCATATGTCGGTTTGTATTTCTGTTGTGAAATGGGGGAGTGCAATAGTGACGCACCCATGGGGCAAAAGGTCGATGTTATTCAGTTGTCAAAAATGCGTTGATTGTCTACTTTTACAACAACTCTACTAAGCCAAAATTGTGATGTCATACTATCACAGTATTTTATTTTTTGCATTTTTGGAAATGCATATGTGGCAGAGCAAAGCTCTGCTCTTTAGAAATTGGCAGGGATGGGGTTAACTTCCCCTACCTGCCTGGGTTTATTATGTTCAGGTGGCTGGGGTTGATTAGTTGATTAGGTTGATTAACAATCAATCAGCGCCCAGCCACCTGATATAAAAGGAGGCCTCTGCTTCTCATTTGGGAGAGGGAGCTGAGGAAGCAGGTTGGTGTTTGTTTTGTGGTTTTTTGAATTTTCTAAATCCAGTGAAGGCATTGCCCAGCCTGGAAACTTTATTTTTGTGAGTTTTATTTTTGCTTTATTTGTGTTTGAGTATCTGTTATTTTGCCCTTGTGCACTTTATTTTTGTTTATTTATAATAAAACAGTTATTTTTTTGAACTGCAGTCTGTCTCTGGGCCTCTATCCACTCGCCAGCCTGCCACAGCATATAAAAAGATATTGCCAGCATCTCACTGTGAGAAAAAACCACTTCATCATAGGTCACTTTAACTCAACTTCCCCAGTGACAAAAATTATAAATCACATAGGAGTATGAGAAATCACTATTAAGGGTTTGTCAAAACTCCAGTAGTCATCCTGTGTACAGAAAATACGGCACAATTCTAAAGTTAAAAGCAATAATGCTTTTTTATGTTTAATAGTAGTTCCTGAGTAAAATACCTGTTTTTGTGATTTATTATAAGTTAATACATATGTCATGTTTAGGCTGTATCTTATTTCAAGAGACATCATTTCACAGTTTGCACAGCTCGTCCAAACTACATGAGATGGATGGCACTCAAATCTGTTGTAAACCCAAGTTGTGGTAAAAAGTAAACCAGGTTAAATAAACAATTCATTTTCACTCTAGGACCCTGGAATGCCTACGATATTCATTTCATGGGGGTGGGCTGGGTATGTAAGGATAGGGCAGAGGTAGCAGAAAGCAATTTGTAAGGCAGGACCTGAAGTAGAGAGAAAGCATGCCGATTAGTATGGGACTTGATCACTGGAAGTGTATAGCGGTCACAACTTGAAGGGAGGAATTGCTAGAACAGAGCCTCACTAGATGAGATAAGATAAGAACATGAGCTGCGATAGGATAGAGTGTGGCCGGGGGTCCGCTCTGACTCACAGCAGTGAGAATCCCCCCCTATTAGAAGGAAGGTAGGAGAATGCCTGGACCTGAGGACGGGGAAGTGAGAATCACTTGCCCCCCAAAGGATGGACCCCCGGCTCTCCGTGAAACGCCTGCACTGTGAGACAAAACAAAGAACAAATGCTGACGTATAACATACGCCCCTCCCCTGCTCCCCACTCAGCACCCACTCCCACAGAGCTAGCACAATTTACCGTTCCATTAGAAGATCTGGTCCTGGACCTCCATCAGGTACGTTCAAAATTTTAAAGACTTATCCAGCCCATTGCAAACTCTATTCAACCACTGGCAGCTTGTGACTTTGACGGGTCTCATAACATACTCCAACAACACTGCTGTACTGCAACTCTTCCACTGGTGCCTCACAGACCATGGTCCCCACAGCAACACCCTCATTGAGTGTCAACGGGGAGTAGTAAGTTGCCATGGTGACCAGGCAGCTTCATCAGGCTATGCAAGCCTGTCTCTCAGTACTGCAATCTACTGGCTCCTGCTGCTGTGCTTTTGCAACATGAGAGGGAGTCCAACTCACTGAATTGTGTCATCTAAGTACTGCACTTAACTTATTTATATACATCACTAACTGTTCTAAAACATGTCTTGAAATATTTATTCAAAACTAAAAAGATTGAGCAAATGTTTTTTATACATAGACAAGGATTTTAATCACAATAACCAATTATTTTCTACCAGATACAGAAATCATGTCCTATGATTATCAACGTTTATGTCAAAGCGTCCTCCTATCCCACAATGGACAATACACTCATATACTGCTCCTGATCAAATCAATAGGTTTTGCAGCAGCCTCAGATCTATGCATTCTTCATCTCTGCCCAAAGGCAGCTCCATCTACGGCACCTAAAACCACCTTAATTCTCAAAGACCAATATTCACTGCATTAAGCAGTTTTCTGCTCTCTATAGCAAGCCACTGTACACTACTGACAGCATTCCATTGTTTACTTCATCAGATCTCTACTGTTAATCACTCCTCACTTCAGCAAATCCCGGCTCCCTCTTCAGATCTGCTCACTATTGCAGCATGCAAAAGTTGCTTTAGTTTACTGTATAAATTTGCAATTGCCCGCCTCCAGAGTTTCCAACACTCCAGCTTTCTTCCAATACTCACATGTGTATAAAGTACAACATCAAATGACAACATGAAAACTAGAGCAATGTCATTGTGGGTGTGTGTGTGTGTATATATATATATATATATATATATATATATATATATATATATATATATATATATATATAACTTTAGACGCACCAGTTTCACCAGCTGCTATTCGACTGAATCCTACTCTCGGTAACTTCCTTCAAGCTGCTCAGCAGCCCTCGCTCCTTCAAGAGCTTCCTATTCTACAACCTGGTCAGCTTTCTTCAACTTCCCGCACCCAACTTCTAGTTTCCCCAGGTTTTCCCCCTAATCAGCCTCAGGGGTTTATTTTCTTCTCAATGAGCAACAGGTATTCACATAGTCACACCTGCTAATAGTTCTTAACCTCCTCTATTTGCAATTGCAAATTTATACAGTAAACTAAAGCAACTTTTGCATGCTGCAATAGTGAGCAGATCTGAAGAGGGAGCCGGGATTTGCTGAAGTGAGGAGTGAGTTGGACTCCCTCTCATGTTGCAAAAGCACAGCAGCAGGAGCCAGTAAATTGCAATACTGAGAGACAGGCTTGCATAGCCTGATGAAGCTGCCTGGTCACCATGGCAACTTACTACTCCCCGTTGACACTCAATGAGGGCGTTGCTGTGGGGACCATGGTCTGTGAGGCACCAGTGGAAGAGTTGCAGTACAGCAGTGTTGTTGGAGTATGTTATGAGACCCGTCAAAGTCACAAGCTGCCAGTGGTTGAATAGAGTTTGCAATGGGCTGGATAAGTCTTTAAAATGTTGAATGTACCTGATGGAGGTCCAGGACCAGATCTTCTAATGGAACGGTAAATTGCGCTAGCTCTGTGGGAGTGGGTGCTGAGTGGGGAACAGGGGAGGGGCATCTGATTGCAGGCGAAGAGTAAAGAGAGATTCAGCAGACAAAGCTTCATAGGAAATTAAATAGAGCTAAGGCAAGGCAATCACTAAACGAAGGAATATCGATGTCTTGCCAGCAGAGCTTTGAAAGTTTAGCTTTGAAAGACTAATGCTGGAGCTCCTGCAGCCAAATAGAGAAGCTGAATGATAAGAAGAATCAACGGAGCAGGTAGGAAAATAACTGATGATATCTTGGCAGCACTGTGCAGAGAAGTGACCTGCAGTGAAAGGAGCGAGGGAACGAAGTTTAAACCGCTAGACAGTGGGAGTGCAGGTGATCAGGGCTTAAATAGGGAATTAGAGATTAGAGATCCTCAGCTACACGCCCCCCGAACTGCACTGCGCTATATTTATTTCTTCTAGGTCTTGATTACATTGTATATTGCTAACAAACACTTTAATTTTGAAATCAGAAAATCGAAATGATTATACATTTTAACCCTATAGTCTCTTTCCTTTGTGTTTGTTTGTGTAGTAGGCTGTG
This sequence comes from Polyodon spathula, assembly GCF_017654505.1. Classification (NCBI taxonomy): domain Eukaryota; kingdom Metazoa; phylum Chordata; class Actinopteri; order Acipenseriformes; family Polyodontidae; genus Polyodon; species Polyodon spathula. Next base: position 70,593,048 of record NC_054534.1, read on the forward strand.
CTCAATTTTAAAATAAGTCAATATAATAAATAATCTGCCAGTGTTAAAAAATATTTCCATTAACAAATAATTATTCCGATATAGTCTGTTTCTGGACCTTGGTAATATGTATTGGTGCCTTATGTACTTGATAAAAAACTGCAATATATACAGATTGAAGGTATATTCTTTCATAAGCAAATTGCTTTTTGGCTACACATCCATCAATTATCATTAACTGCTTAATCTTTTACAGGGTTGCGGTGAGCCAGAGCCTAACCCAGCAGACACAGGACTACACCGAGGATGGGGACACCAGCCCACACACACAGGGTAACCTGACCAGCATGTCTGGTCTGTGGGAGGAAACCAGAGCACCCAGAGAAAACCTATACAGACACAGGGAGAACATGCAAACTCCATACAGATAGACCCTTAGGCCAGAATCGAGCCCAGGACCCTGGCGCTGAGAGGCAGCAGCACTAACCACCACGCCACCATGCCACCCATAGCTGCACAATTATTCATATACTGCTTTTCAATGTAACAGTTTTCAATATATTACACTATATTAGCCAAGTCAACAAGTAACAAGCTTTCCAGCTCATCACCATTACAATTGATTGAAGATATTATATTTGAGAAAGCACTATAGTATGGAGTCTCCTAATAACACGCATTTATGAAAAAATATTAGAAAGCACTATTATTATTATTATTATTATTATTGTTGTTGTGACATACAGCAAAACATACTGAAAACACTGCAGTACATTGTCTAAATATGGAGAATTAAAATTAAGTGCAAGACTTAATTATTAGTATATTACAGTCCCTCACCACTAGAGGGCAGCGTTTGCATAAACACAGTCTTTTGTGCGTTGACTAGTCTTGGTTAATGGTACCATGAAGCCACAGTATTGTGTACAGTAGCTGCATAAACAGTGATAAAGTTCAAATAACTTTTCTTTTTGTATTTTCAGAAATATAAATATGTCACCTTGAATGGAACTAGTTGCGCCTCATTTCAAGTGTGTAGCAGTAGTAGTAGTGATAGAAGTGGTCGTAGCAGTAGTACTTTTTTTTTGCCCGTTCTTATTATTACATTGATGTAATACTAATGCTGTATATATTAACATTGTATATCATAATCTTGTATATAATAATGCTGCATATAATAATCTTGTATATTATAATATTGTATATTATAATAGTGTATAATAATGCTGTATACAATAATATTGTATATGGTAATGCTGTATATAATCATCTTGTATATTATAATATTGTATATGATAATGCTGTATATAATCATCTTGTATATTATAACAGTGTGTATAATAATGCTGTATACAATAATTTTGTATATTATAATATTGTATATGATAATGCTGTATACAATAATCTTGTATATTATAATATTGTATATAATAATCTTGTATCTAATGCTGTATATTATTTTCTGTTTCAGGCATCACATCCTGGTGACTGTTTTAAAACTAGTTTTTCAAACAATGGCAGCATTAAAGGCACAGAGGGATGAAGATTGACGTTTGAAATTATTCTTTACAGGAGCTTTCTAAGAATATTTGTGTTTCCTCTGTAAAAATAAAAACAGGATCTTATTGTAGTTTTTATTTTTAGATCCATTACCTCTAGGATTTGAAAATACAGTAGCTCTTAGGTGCTCATGCATTTATTTAACCAGCGTCTTGAAATTAGATGCTTTGTCCAGAACAACAAAAACTGTTTAGTCATCTAATTTGCATAGTGATCATTTGAATATATTAGCTACCATCACCTTTAGGTCAAAATATTAGAAACATAACCATCATTACTGCCTCATATTGCTAGAACAGTCATTGCTTTTGAGACTGTTCTTTTTTCTCTCTCTCTTCTCAGTTGTGCACATATGTATGTATGTATGTATGTATGTATGTATGTATGTATGTATGTATGTATAAAGATCCCTCTAGAGGTCCTATTTTCAATAATCCACTATTGTTTTCTTGTAAAAGAAACAAGAATCCAAAAGAGCATTTAGTCCTAATAACATGCAACCCAGTTTTGACAATCTTTAAAGTCTAATTTCCATGCAACAGCTCAGGCTGTGCTACTTTAAATACATGTACATCGGAGAAACAAAACATCATGGAACATCTATGCAGTATAAGAATTAACACCTCTACATCTCCTGCTGCCAGACATTATAACACAATTTACCACACTGCAGAAGACATCACAATTTGTGGGATAAATCACCGCTATGGGACAAATGCAGCCAGGAAGCATAAACAATGCAAATTCATTTTCAAATGAGGCACTTTAGAACCTCTTGGAATGAACATTCTATTCTGAAGTCATCATGTCTTCATCCTCCAGAACTTTTATTTTGAAAGACAACTTGTTTATAAAAACAGTTTGTTTACAGCTCTGCTTTTTCCATCCAGCTGAAGAAGGATTTCTAGTCCGAAACATCCTGATATAATTGATTTTTCTTTATGATGTTGCACTTTTTCAAATCTATATATCAAATTTTATATATATATATATATCTCCAGACTGTATAGTACAGACTTGCATATTCCAAACATAGCTGGATTTAGCACTGCAGGTTGGTCATATTTTTATACAATACTTAGCAGGCTTGTTAGGCATATAGTATACTGTCCATAGGAAAAGCATCTTTTGAAAAGAGCAAGACATTCATCCACTGTAACATTTGGTCCTGGGCTGTAAAGCAAAGGCACATTTCTACCCATTTATCCAACTCTTGCCTAATAGCAGCTAATTTGTCTTTCACAACGGTTGGCTCTGGTATCACAATTATTAAAGCAAATTACTCTAGTGACATTGTGGCTGGAAATATAAACCTACCAGTGTCTATATTCCACAAACTAGCAGTTGGCTCAGGAACCATTTTGACAACATTGTAATTTGAAAGCCTATGTTGATTCATACGTGGAGATGCTGCTCATGCTATAAAAGTGAAAGCATTAAAAAAAAAAAAATCATGCCCACAAAGTTATAAAGATAAACACCTTTAGCCATACTGACATGAGACATCGTGTCTGTATTTAAAGGTCTCAAAGTTCTTATTTTCTGTTCATAAGTTTGTGACCACGACCTTGGATGTGTCATAAAATATTATGGGGGGAAAGAGAGAGTAAGATTTAAGGTCAATGGAAACCAGTCTGGTCAAATAGACCCGAAACATAATAGAGGGATTAACAGCATTGTGGTAGAGCTATACCTGTAAATAGTGTAGTGTTTTGTGGTGTTTTGGTGGTGGTTGGCTGGGATGGGGTTAATTCCTATCCCTGTCAAAAACATGTGAGAATGTGGCTGCTCCTTAATTGAATGATGAAGTGCTAATTGAGAGCAGCCACGTCATATAAATGGAGAGTCCAGCGCTACATCTGGGAAGAGGAGTGTGGCGAGTGTGCATTGTGTTTCTTATTGTGGTTTTGCACATTTTTTGTTTTTGTAAAGTAGTAAAGGTGAATGCCCAGCTGATGTTTTGTTTAAACCTTTATTTTGGCCTTTGAGCCCTTTTTGACTGTATTTGGTGTTATTTTGTTTTTTCATGTATACTTGGCGCTCAAACTGCAGCTTCCTGGCTTTTGAGTCTGTCTTGCTCCTATCTTGCATAAAACACTGCTAGACTATTTAGTTTCAGGACAGAGCAGTTGAATTATTCTAAGTTGTTTCTTGCTTTTTATATACTTTTACAATATTGTTTTAATACTCTTGGAAATGTGTACTTAAAAGTAAGTGATTTGATCTAATCTTTCTGGACTAGACCTAGAAGAGATCCTCTCCATACAGATGACACAGAAACTGACTGGAGTCTGATCACTTCTTTTTAATCAGTTTGGCTGTTTAAAGGGGTGCTAACAACAATTAAAATAAATGGTCTTACCTCTTATTAGCAATGGGGAATATTTTTACTGATGTTTTGGTACATTGCTTCTATTTTATACTTTGATTGAATACAAGGCCAAAATGTTAAATCTGTGTAATGCCCACCTCCAAAAAAAGCAAATAACCAAAATCTGGGCAACCAGTGATAATGCTGCTAATGCTAAGCAGCAAGAGAATAGATTTTAAAACCCTAGTTAGCATTCCTTTAAGTGACTACCGTATGCCTTCAAATTTAAGATGCACTTTAACAATTTCTCAAATAGCCTGGGTCTTTAAAGTCTGAGTACAGTATAATGATGCGTGTGTTAAAAATTGCAGACATAAGGTCTGGCTACCCAAGTGCACAAACTGCAACGTGACTGACTAACCAAAACGTTACTGCCCGATCTCAAATCATCCAAGACATACAGGCAGCTATTTTCAAAGAAGAGTCATTAGCTTCCTGAGGAATTCAAAGAAGCTTTTATAAGCTCAGCGTTTTTATATATTTAAAAAAAAAAAAAAGGTACCATTGGACAGATCAGAAATGCTGATCAGACCCCTATGTTTTTCAACATGTCAAGCACTACCACAGTTCACAAATTGGGAGAAAAACAGGTGTGAGTAATCTCCATATGCATATATGTTCTGTTTCTTGGTTTTGTATATACCGTTCTGACTGCTGTGTTTGCAATGCGATCACTGCTGTTGTGGTTGCTGGGTTACATGTTGCCTGAGTATTGTGGCATGCTTTCTGTTGCTGGGATGCGTGATACCATGAGTGAGTGAGGGGTGTATGTACAACAGTAATGCCATCTCAAGTACTATAGTATGCAGTACAATAAACACGCTCCGTGGTTAATCTACAACAGAGGTTCCCAAACTTATTAATGCGTACCCCCTTCCAGATCTACCAGCTGTCCACGTATCCCTACCAGTATACAGGACTTATGTTTTAACCACTTTAATGCCAAAGCATTGTACAAATTATAATACATATAAACACACATAATATATACATAGAGTTTCTGGTTTTCTGTTTTTTCTCCTCCTTTAAATTCAAGCAGTGTCTGTTAATTACAATAAAAAAATGTGTTATTTGTATATTTTGTTTACACTTGTTTGTTTTTTTTAACATTGCTAAATAATCCTTCAAACTGCTCCAGTTTTTTTGGTTTATCACCCGTGAAAACAATGTTGCGCTTCTTTTCAACCGCTGACTTATGTAATTTAAAATGACAGACCTTATTTATTGACACTCCACCCAGTTCCTAATCAAACAACTGTGGTCTAATTCCAATCACATTCAAATCATGTTTAAAAGAACAATACATAATAAGAATCACACCAGTTACTAAGTTAACTCATTTCACAATTTTAATGAAGAAGCCTAAAAGAGGAGTAGGGAAACACCACGAAAACACTGAAAACCAGAAGCCCTATGATATGACTATAATAATAATCATCATTTATGCTTTTAGTTTAAATGCATGCTTACTTTAGACCAATTTAAACAATGGCTTACTAGTACTACTCACCATTAATGTGATGGATGAGGTTGTTTGCTCAAGCATAGATGCTGATGATACTTTGATTTCATTCATAAGAACATAAGAAAGTTTACAAAACGAGAGGAGGCCATTCGGCCCATCTTGCTCGTTTGGTTGTTAGTAGCTTATTGATCCCAAAATCTCATCAAGCAGCTTCTTGAAGGATCCCAGGGTGTCAGCTTCAACAACATCACTGGGGAGTTGATTCCAGACCCTCACAATTCTCGGTGTAAAAAAGTGCCTCCTATTTTCTGTTCTGAATGCCCCTTTGTCTAAACTCCATTTGTGACCCCTGGTCCTTGTTTCTTTTTTCAGGCTGAAAAAGTCCCTTGGGTCGACACTGTCAATACCTTTTAGAATTTTGAATGCTTGAATTAGGTCACCACTTAGTCTTCTTTGTTCAAGACTGAACAGATTCAATTCTTTTAGCCTGTCTGCATATGACAGGCCTTTTAAGCCCGGAATAATTCTGGTCGGTCTTCTTTGCACTCTTTCTAGAGCAGCAATATCTTTTTTTATAGCGAGGTGACCAGAACTGCACACAGTATTCAAGATGAGGTCTTACTAGTGCATTGTACACTTTTAACATTACTTCCCTTGATTTAAATTCAACACTTTTCACAATGTATCCGAACATCTTGTTAGCCTTTTTTATAGCTTCCCCACATTGTCTAGATGAAGACATTTCTGAGTCAACAGAAACTCCTAGGTCTTTTTCATAGATTCCTTCTCCAATTTCAGTATCTCCCATATGATATTTATAATGTACATTTTTATTTCCTGCGTGCAGTACCTTACACTTTTCTCTATTAAATGTCATTTGCCATGTGTCTGCCCAGTTCTGAATCTTGTCTAGATCATTTTGAATGACCTTTGCTGCTGCAACAGTGTTTGCCACTCCTCCTATTTTTGTGTCATCTGCAAATTTAACAAGTTTGCTTACTATACCAGAATCTAAATCATTAATGTAGATTAGGAATAGCAGAGGACCTAATACTGATCCCTGTGGTACACCGCTGGTTACCACACTCCATTCTGAGGTTTTTCCTCTAATCAGTACTTTCTGTTTTCTACATGTTAACCACTCCCTAATCCATGTACATGTGTTTCCTTGAATCCCAACTGTGTTCAGTTTGAGAATTAATCTTTTGTGCGGGACTTTGTCAAAAGCTTTCTGGAAATCTAAATAAACCATGTCATATGCTTTGCAATTATCCATTATCGATGTTGCATCCTCAAAAAAATCAAGCAAGTTAGTTAGACACGATCTCCCTTTCCTAAAACCATGTTGACTGTCTCCCAGGACCCTGTTACCATATAGGTAATTTTCCATTTTGGATCTTATTATAGTTTCCATAAGTTTGCATATAATAGAAGTCAGGCTTACTGGTCTGTAGTTACCTGGTTCAGTTTTGTTTCCCTTTTTGTGGATCGGTATTACGTTTGCAATTTTCCAGTCTGTCGGTACCACCCCTGTGTCAAGAGACTGCTGCATGATCTTGGTTAGCGGTTTGTAAATTACTTCTTTCATTTCTTTGAGTACTACTGGGAGGATCTCATCCGGCCCAGGGGATTTGTTTATTTTAAGAGCTCCTAGTCCCTTTAACACATCTGCCTCAGTTATGCTAAAGTTATTTAAAACTGGATAGGAACTGGATGACATGTGGGGCATGTTGTCAGTATCTTCCTTTGTAAAAACTTGTGAAAAGTAATCATTTAATATATTTGTTATTTTTTTTTCTTCATCTACGATTTTGCTATTTGTATCTCTTAAACATTTAATCTCCTCTTTGAATGTTCGCTTGCTGTTGTAATATTGGAAAAACATTTTGGAATTGGTTTTAGCTCCCTTAGCAATGTTCATTTCTATTTCTCTCTTGGCCTTTCTAACTTCCTTTTTGACTTGTGTTTGCAGTTCCGTGTACTCTTTCTGCGTACTTTCTTTTTGTTCATTTTTTAATGCTCTGTAAAGTGCCTTTTTTCGCTGAATATTTTTTTTAATTGATCTATTAAACTATTTTGGCAATTTAGTTTTACATTTAGATTTGTCTACTTTAGGGATATAATTGTTTTGCGCCTCTAGTACTACATTTTTGAAGAACAACCATCCTTCTTCTGTGGGTGTTTTCTCTATTTTACTCCAATCTACTTCTGTTAGTCTCTGTTTCATGCCTTCATAGTTTGCTTTTCTAAAATTGTAAACCTTAGCTTTAGTCATTACTTTTGGGGATTTAAAAAACACTTCAAATGAGACCATGTTTTGGTCTGAGTTTGCCAGTGGTTCTCTGACCTCTGTTTTTGTTATTCTATTTTTGTTATTTGAAAAGACTCAATCAAGGCATGCCTCCCCTCTAGTGGGTGCCTTGATAAATTGTGTTAGGAAGCAGTCATTTGTCATTTCCACCATTTCTATTTCATCCTTCGCGCTACCCACCGGCTTTTCCCATTTTATCTGGGGGAAGTTGAAATCCCCCATTAGTATGGCTTCTCCTTTGCTACACGCATTTCTAATGTCATTGTATAACAGATTATTGTGCTCACCGTCTGAATCTAGCGGTCTATAGCATGCTCCTATTATTATGCCTTTTGAATTTTTGTCTGTTATTCTGACCCATATTGATTCGGTTTTATTTTCTTTGTCCAGGTTTAACACCTGGACTTCAAGACTGTTTCTTATGTATAGCGCTACCCCTCCTCCTCTTCTGTCCTGCCTGTCTTTCCTATACAGTGTATACGCACAAATATTATATTCGTCCCCATCACTCTCAGACAACCACGTTTCTGTAACACCTATCACATCATAGTTACCTGTTAGTGCAGTAGCTTCAAGTTCTAGAATTTTGTTTCTGATACTTCTAGCATTTAGATAAATACATTTAATGGTTGTCTTACCTGAGTTGTTGTTCTTGTTTTGATGTGGTCTCCCTTCTGTTTTTTTGTTGATTTCTCCCCCCTTCCTTTCTAGTTTAAATGCTTCTGAACCTGCTCGAGGATCTTTTCTCTTAGTAGACTAGTTCCCTTGTTATTTAAATGCAGTCCATCCTGTCATTCCAGTGAGTGATGCAAATTCACTCACATAGGTAAGTTGTAGCAAACGGTACCAAAATCTTGACAGTCCTTTCTGACAATTCAGGGAACTCTGCCCGCATCTTGACCCAAAACTCAGCCAGCTGCTTTTGTTGGAACTCAAATCTTGAGTCCACTGTTATTTGAGATGCCCAGGAAGTTCTCTTGTTCTTTTATTGCCACATGGGTACTGCAGAAAAATTTGTGAACAGGTAGCGGACCCAGCTGTTAGCGTTTCCCATTGAGGGAAAGTACTCAGGTAATTGCCTCCCCAGTTCAGTGAGATGCTGCTTGATGTCACCTTTAACCCTGTCCTTCAACTGTAGTTCATTTGTTGTCAGGAATTCATGCATGTTTGGGAACACTTCGGTGTTGTTTTCCTCCACAGAGGAAGCCCAGAATTCCAGTTTTTTTTTTTTTTTTTTAAATCGTTGACTCAGTTTTGTCCTAGACATTGAGGATGGTTGCACTCAGCCTTCCAAGTCCTAGATTTAGCTCATTCAGGTGAGAGAATATATCTGACAAGTAGCACCGCCGTGAGAGCCAGGCCATGTCATGTGGACAGAAAGAGTGGGAAGGGGTGGTCTGTAAATAATACCTTGACCTTGGGGTGAAGTTCTAAGAAACTTGCCAAGACCTTGCCCCTTGACAATCATCGAACCTCCGTGTGGAGCAACAGATTGACGTGCTTGCTTTCCATCTCATTACATAGAATGGAAAAGATTCTGGAATTCAACGGGTTTTTATAAAGTTTACCATCTTCACAGCATTGTCCTGCTCCTCCTTCAAGTTGGTAGGCATGCTGTTGGCAGCAAGTGCTTCCCTATGTATACTGCAATTAACCCACATAGCACTGGGAGTGACTGCTCTGATACACGTCACTACTCCACTGTGCCTGCCAGTCATTGACTTTGCTCCATTGGAACAGATGCCAATACATTGTGACAAGACGAAATCATGTTGATTTATGAAGCTGTCAAGCAACCGGAAAATCTCCTCAGATGTTGTTCTGGTAGGCAGCGACTGGCAAAACAAAATGTCCTCCTGCATTGCACCCTCGTAAATGTACCACACGTACGCTAGAAGGTGAGCTAAGCCTGTCACGTCTGTGGATTTGTCCAGCTGCAGAGCAAAGTACTGGCTGGTAATAACACAGTTCATTAATTGAGTTAGGACATCATTGGCCATGTCATCAATTCGATGTGACACTGCTTTTTGATAATGTTCCTAACTGAATTAATTTTTGGGCCTTCACTCCAAACATAGTGGTTACCATATCTGTTGCTGCAGGTACTATTAGTTCCTCTGCTATGGTGTGAGGGTTTCCTGACTTTGCAACTCTGTAACTCACAAAGCATGATGCTTCAAAGGCCTTAATATTGTCATCAGAAGCAGTACAGCACAAAACTTTCTTGCTTGCCATTAGCTGCTCCAGCTTGAAAAATTCTGGTGGTTTGTCCTTGTGTTGTTCATGTTTTGTTTTCAAGTGTCTGTGTAGAAGAGATGGTTTTAGGTTGTTATTCGACAGGACTTCACCACATAACTATCGCTGATACGCGTGTATTCTTAACATTACCTGTCTTTAGCCACCTGTCCATTTTTCAGTGTTACATCCCGGCAGATATAGTTATTATGCGACGTAGACAGCCAAAAAAAAAAATAAAATGACTTTCTTCTGAGCTGTTAGACTGGACAGTTGCTGGGTAACTGAAACCGCACTGTACGGTGATTGGTGGTGAGAATTCTGTACGTCATCGTCTCTGTTCTCATTGGTAAATTTTTAGGTCAATTAACTACTTTAAATAACAAGTTTTAAAGCTTCGTCTGTGTAGCCAATTATTAAATGCAATAAATAATTTTAAAAAATTAATAAATAAAATCCACCATTACACAATTTCTCATGCATACTGCAGTTTGGGAACTACAACAACACTGTTTCGGGCCAGTTTTACGATACAACAGCATAATTGATATTGTATCTTTGTAAATGCATATTTATTTGATGTTTTATTTTTTCCTCAAATTGTGGGTGGTAAATTTGGGCTGTGTCATAAATTTGAAGGAATACAGTTCAGTGCAGATGAATAATGTACCTGAGGCTAATCATGGTCTCATTGGACTCCTAATTGAAAATCTAGAGGAACATTCTCAATGGATTGTTAAATCTGTGATCAAAGAGGTTTGTGTGCTTTATGAGCTGCTGTGCATTTAGGGGCTTTCAAAACATTATCTAAATGGTTGGAAAGAAAAGCAGTTAAGTAGTGTTTTCAGTTTCTATACCTTAGTTGAAGTCAAGAGTACTGAGTAAACATACTGCAATTCATTATTAAAACCAGGCATAGTAACTATAGATTTTAATTGCATCATGCAGGCAGACTCAATTAGGTGTGATAATGAGATTCAGGATAAACTCAACTTCCAATTAAAAATCACCATGTTCTTGAGCTTACAGGATTTTTTTGAATTTAAAACAGAAATGTGACCTATATAAGTTAATAGGCACACACTCATAGCAGTTTTTCCAGTCTGGGTTGTGTTAGAACTGATTTCCCTTGTAAAATTTGAATGCAGTAAAATGTGGTAGAGGGAATGAAAACTGTTATAAAAAACACATTGCATGAAGGAAAACATTATCTTAAAGAAATACATAGAAAATGACTACTGTGCTGTAACACTGCTGCATTTATCTTGGAACGTTGGTATGCATTGTTGTTCCAGCAGGGGTCAGTGTTTTCAATGTATTACTGAGATTATCTCCATTCCATTATTGTGAATGCACATGGAGTGGCAATCATCAACATTATACTTTATAATTGTGTATTTTTTTTGATACTGTATGTTTATACTGTACAAATTATGTACCAACAATAAAACATTGTAGCAGCTGATACAAAAAATACACTTACTATTAATTGTTTAATTAGCAAAGCAACTCATGCCACCAATTAAAAACATAAACGAAATGTACACTTTGAATCAGACTTTAGATTGTAGAACTCTACTTTGACAACTTAATAGAATTCAACAAGATCCTGGTTTATGTCCTTGATAGAAGGGAATTGCCTGGTGCAATACCCATTGCTTTGTTCAAAGCCCTGGACTTGTTAATAAAGCAAAAACAAGGACAATAAATTAGTTGTAAAGCATTGATCAGCACTCTTTTACTGTCTGTGCAGGTCCAGCATTCATCAGAGATGGCGCACAAATGTTAAAACTGCAACCTCCCAGAGTGACATATTCTGACACAGGAGAGGAGAATGCCCTTCATTAGGCGACCTCAATAGGCACCCAGCAGATTTGTAACTAGAACTTATTGGAACTTATTGCAGAACTTACTGCTGATTTGCAGCTATATTCTCAAGTATCTGCATACTACAAATTTTATGAATGGGAAGGCAAGTGAGAACTATATTACAATAATCATGACATGATGATACAGGCTATAAAAGGGTATCAGGAGCCGCTTACATAGATGTTAGAAGGCATTTAGAATTTCTATTTAATGCCGCTCAGACGGCAAGATTTATTTCACACTTAATTACAAATGCTTCAGTTTTAATACAGTAGTGTGCGGTTGCTAGGATACCAACTCCAAGCATGGTTTACTTTTACACAGTTCAGTCTTAAAAAACATAAAATAAAACATAAGACAAAAGTTTGCCTTCACAGGCTGTATATGTTATCTAGCTAGCAAGGAGTACTGCATCATGAACACTACTCTTTCTAACTAACCCTATACGTTATGCTATATTGCTAATCCGAAAGACTGTACTTTCACATTACTAAGAATAAGATACAGTTGGTGATTCAGGGTCGCCCCAGCTGTCCACAACCTGCCAATGTTGCCTGCTGAACTCTTACCCTATGCCGTACAGGAATAAATATTAAAAAGTCACTCAGCTTCTCCCTGTTGACTCTATGAACACAGTCTGTTGCTTCATTTAGCAGTGCACAGCAGTTTGAACCAGGCAGGCTGTCAGCTGCTTCTGGGGGAAGCTGGGCCCTACTCCCCTAACTGTACTATCAGACCCCTTCTCGCTACAACCACTGACCCAGGTGGAAGGTAGCTGCTGTCGGGCATCATGCATGCAGGTGCCTCAGCTGGCCACAGTTCCAGCAGGAGTGGAAGTGGGGGCTGAATAGCTGATGGTCTCTGGTTGCTACAGCCCTGAGAAGGGCAATGACCTCCAGGAAAAGGAGTAGCAACGGCGTGCTGTTCCTTAGCTCGGCTCTCCATAGCCGGGCTTGGTGGACTGTCTGACGGCTCACTGCTGTCTCGTCCGTACTGCCCGAGTCTTACTCACAGTGCCTACTCTAGCTCCCCTCTCTTCCTCCAGCTCATATAAATGCTCCTGTAACCAGTTCTGGAAGATGTCTTCTCTCGGTTTCGATCTCTGGCCCGTTACAGTATTGTCTTTATTTTACTTAAATAGTAAATAGTATTTTTTTGATGGTAGTTTGGTATTTTCTATTGTATTGTATTATACTGTGTGATATGTTATACCCATTTATGTTGGAGATTGCTTGATTCCATGCATAATAAGATCCCTGTATAAACTGGCTGGTCAGTTGGCCAATTATCTAATTATTGATAACCCAGCTAGATAGCTGCTGCTTTTGCAGAAAACATCCTGATGGAGGTTCAATTCCAAGATCAACGATAACCAGATTAATGGAAATATTCCTTCAGACCAGAAGCATAGCAGATTGCAAGAGAATCACCACTGAAGAAGGTGCTGGGAACCACAGTTTTGAGCCCGAGATGGTCAATAACTAAAATCACAATTTTATCATCCGAGAAATATTGCAAAACTCAGACTCATCTCTGTACCTGATGCTGACTAATGCATGTCTTTGTGTCATCTAGGGTTGATTATTGCACTGCACTGTTTTCTGGTATTCCAAACTTTTTTTGTTTCACTTGCAGCTCATTCAGAATGCTGCTGCTAGAGTTCTGACTAGAACTAAGAAAAGTAAACACATCACCTCTGTGATGGCCTCCTTGCACTGGCTCCCTGTGCAGTCTTGTCAAGGTTCTGCTTTTAACTTACAAGGCCTTGAATGACTAGTGCCTATTTATTTACAGGAACTGCTGACCCCATACATTCCTAATCACAATTTTAGGTCACAGAATGTGGGATTGTTGGTTATTCCCAAGGTTAATAAAATGAAAACAGGAGGAAGGGCTTTTTGTTATAAAGCTCCAATTATGAAATGATTTGCCCATTTTTAGCAGAGAAGCTGTGACTAACTGTTTTTAAATGTAGATTAAAAACATGTTGATATTAAATTTCATTTCCCCAGGTGAATAAAATGAAAACAAAACAAAAGGAGGAAAGGAAAGCTTTTTTGGTTATAAAAAAGCTTCCAATTAAATAGAATGATTTTGCACATTTTTTAGTCAGAGAAGCTCATAAATGAGCTTTAACCTAAGTTTTTAAATATTTTTTCACTGCTGTTTTATTGTGTTATCTGTGTTAAAGTGCTTTGAGGTCATTTGAAAGGTGCTGTATACATAAATATTGTAAATATTGTAAACAAGAACAGGAGTACAGGAGGCTGGTACTAACAAGTCATCTGCATGGATGATTCTTCATAGTAGTAAATTTGTTCCAACTTTTGTGTTTCTGGCACGTGATGTTTCAGCATGATGGTGCTCCTGTGCGTCGTTATGTACATGTCTATTCTTGGTTAGAAGACAAATTGACAGGATGACAGATAGGAAGACAAGGTCCTGTTCCATGGCCTGCAAAGTCACTAGACCTTATGCCCCTAGATGTTTTTCTTAGGGGAAATTTGAAGTCACAGGTTTATTGCTGACAACCTATTAACATATGAGCTATCTAAATGAGAATGCTCTGACTGATGTTACTACATTGCACTGTCAAGAAGCACTGGTATCAACAAACTAATAAATGCATGACACAAAATGGTGGTAACTGTGAACTGTTATATGTAATTTAAATGTTTTACCAGCATTTTGTTGCTTGATATTATTTTATAAATTACCGAACAACGCTCTGTGGCCAAACGATGGGTCACAGAGTGTCTCCGTCAGATCATACACAATTTTCCTTTGCATATCATCCTCCACCTACCTGCCAGTTTTTGTGATGATCCAATGTTGCGCAAAAATGAATCGCATAAGACTATTTCATTTGTTGCGACTACAGTAGAGCACAAACCTGGCTCAACCCTAACCCATTCCAATCCAGGTCATTATTTCAATCAAGACCTAAACCCATTTATTTTTGTGGTATCAAAAATTCTACTCTTGGTCTAACTTTCTCTGGACTTGTTATCTTTCTCATAACTGGCTAAAAGTGCGGGCTGATTTATATACAATGTAAAATAACTATCGTTTAACTGCTGTAATTACTATGTTAATGGAGCCTCATTGTGTGGCCTCATTGGTTTATTTATTTTCCTCATCCAAAAGTATAAGAAAACTGGAACTGACTACACCATTCACTAACTATTGCTGTTTGGGGGTGAGTCCAATACAATTGAAAATACAAGTGATTGTAGGTAATAGAACTATTCCTTAAATGTTACATGCTATGCATATCCATTATCCTATGTTTTGGCAAACATGTGTTTCCATTTTTGAATGATATCTAGCAGTACACTAGGTTAATTTAATCTCTGTTTGCAATCCTTGCTTTCAGATTGTCTTGATTAAATGTTTAAGAAATTAAACATGATCTAACATCCATTAGTAATGGTCTTGTTAGATAATTAATGTCATGTTTTGTTTTCCATAAAAACTAACAAGCCCTCCATTGAGGTGCAGAAGCTGCATACATCCATGAATTTCCAACTAACAAGGAACTCTGACCCAGTTGAATTACCTTTAATAAAGGTGAGTTTTCAGAAATCAAAGCCTATTAGAGGGAAAAAAAAAAGTATAGCCCTTCAGGTAGGGATTTAAAACAGCCTCCCTTTTTTATTTACTCCATTCTGTTGAAGATAAGTCTGAAGCAATTTTTCTTGGAAGATTCAATGCATAATGGAAATAAGCAATATCGCCTAACCCTGGCTTTTTGGCTCTAATCTTATTAGTGACAAATAAAAGATAGACAGTTATAATTCAGCTTTAAAAGACAGATTGACTTCCTAAGTCTTATGTGGCTACATGGCATGTGTTATTTTTACATTTAGTTTCAGTGTTAGAACTAGAGAACCGTAACAATACTCAAATAAACTACAATCTTACTGGTTACTTTAAGTATTTCCATTATGTACTGTGGCTCTCAAAAGTATTCACCCCCCCCTGGACTTTTCCACATTTTATTGTGTTATCACATGGAATCAAAATGGATTTAATTAGGAGTTTTTGCCACTGATCAACACAAAAAGAGTCCATAATGTCAAAGTGAAAAATAAAATCTACATATTGTTCTAAATTAATTACAAATACAAAACATAAAATAATTGATTGCTTAAGTATTCACCCCCTTTGCTATGACACACCTAAATAAGCTCTGGTGCAACCAGTTGTCTTTAGAAGTCACATAATTAGTTGAATGGAGTCCACCTGTGTGCAATTAAAGTGTGTCACATGATTTCAGGTTAAATACACCTGTCTCCTAGAGGTCCCGCAGTTGGTTAGTACATTTCCTAACAAAAACTACATTATGAAGACAAAGGAACATTCAAAGCAAATCTGGAATAAGGTTCTCCAAAAGCACCAATCAGGGGTAGGATATAAGAACATTTCCAAGGCACTGAATATCCCTCGGAGCACAGCAAAGTCCATTATTAAGAAATGGAGAGAATACGGCACAACTGTGAATCTGTCTAGAACAGGGCGTCCTCAAAAACCGAGTATCCAAGCAAGAAGGGCAATAATCAGGGATGCCATCAAGAGGGCTATGGCAACTCTAAAGGAGTTACAGTCTTCCACAGCTGAGCTGGGAGACACTGTGCATACGGCAACAATAGCCCGGGTGCTTCACAAAACTGTCCTTTATGGGAGAGTGGCAAAAAGAAAGTCATTGTTGAAGAAAAAAAAAAAAAAAAAAAAAAAAAAAAAACACCTCACATCAAATCTCGGCTAGAGTTTTCCAGAAGGCATGTGGGAGACCTGAGACCAAGTAGAAGAAGATGTGAGTTTTTTTCAACAATGACTTTCTTTTTGTAGTTTTTGTTAGGAAATGTACCAACCAACTGTGGGACCTCCCAGAGACAGGTGTATTTAACCTGAAATCATGTGAAACACCTTAATTGCACACAGATGGACACCATTCAAAAAATTGTGACTTCTAAAGACAATTGGTTGCACTAGAGCTTATTTAGGTGTGTCCTGGCAAAGGGGGTGAATACTTATGCAATCAATTATTTTATGTTTTGTATTTGAAATTAATTTAGAACATTTTGTAGATTTTATTTTTCACTTTGACATTATGGACTTTTGTGTTGATCAGTAGCAAAAACTCCTAATTAACTTGATTTTGATTCCATGTTGTAACACAATAAAATGTTGAAAAGTCCAAGGGGGGTGAATACTTTTGAAAGCCACCGTATATTATATGATTGAATGCTTTATATGCATGGGGAAACATTAGAGAAAGACTTTGCCAACAATACTCTAACAGGCATGTAGCCATACAGTGTGTGTAGGGTAGAGATATTGGTTTACTACAAATTGGTTTGTAGTATAAAGCATACTTTATGACAATATTTGTCAACCTTTACTTCAAGACTTACTGCAGTATCCATTACAAAACAGCCCATAAAATGTGTTGTCTGTATTTGATACCTTTCCTATGAGCAGCTTATTTTTACTTTTTTTATGCACAACATCTTTACCATTTGGGCTCTGTTGTTCATACCACCACACAATACAGAAAACAGCAATTTACTTCCAATTAATATAAATTGTAATATACTCTTGAATACTGCAGTAAATTACCAAATAATACGTTATAACCATAGTTTAAATAAATACTATTCAAATTAGAGTTCACATATTATAAAATGTACAGTAGACACTATGTAGCATTGCATGTATTGTTTTATTCTGTCATATAAAAGTCCTGTTTCGATCTAAAGGATAATGCCATTTGTGTACTAGCAGAATGATCTAAATTGGGTTCCAGTCATGCCCATATGGAGTGGATACTTCAGACTACTACCTTTCAGTAATTGCACCCAGGATTGTTTGCTATTCCTACTGCAGAACTAATCAAGCTATCATTACAAACCGATTCAAACCCCTGGGCATGGAGCAGTGGAAAGGTTATTATATTACGTAAAGAAGGTCAATAAGCCATTGTGTGAACTTGTTAATGTAGAGGTTTTACACTATACTACTGAACCAAAAATGTTGCTAATAATTAAAGACTGATTCAGGTTCACATTTGCTGAAGTAACAAGTTTTATTTAGGGAGCAAATGGAGAGCAGACAAGTGTTAGGAAACATGGAGCACTCAGCAAAATGAAAACAAGAACAAGTCCTCCAGTAGCCCACGATCACCATTATTTCTACCCCAAATATGAAAAAGGTCAAAAGTGACAAATCACCTTGGAAACAGCTGATGCACTGCTAAATGCTGTACTTTAACATTGTATCAACCAAAGACTTACTTAAACAGATGTAATATTGTATTAGTGTTCTTAATTAGTGAAACATTTCAAATCCAAAATTAAAATTGCTTTAGTTTGCAATTGTATGACATGTTACTTTATATAGTAAGCAATGTCAGTCTTTTTTTACATGTTTTTAAATGTATACGGGTAGATAATTACCGTATTCTTATGTTGTTCATAGTCCGTTTCTTATATTGCATTTTCTACTTTAATGGTAGAAAAACATGAATTGTTGTTAGTATAGCTTTTAACACCTTGGTTGAGGTTTGTTATAAATATCTATGAAGAGAATGGAGATTTGAAATAATAACTGTAGTTATTCTTTGTGTACCGATGTTTCTTCTAGAAATTATCATGCATCTTCTGCATATGTCATTTATAAAAATTAGATAGTTGGTAAGTACTGACAATTGATTTGTGAATCGTAAGCTTAATGAAATTAAGCAACATTTTCAGCTTATACTGAATTTTACACAATTTATGTGCTTGTGAAGCCCGCATTAACCACTTAGGCTCACTCGTACATCTAACTAACTTAATCAAAACCTGATTTTGCTAGTCAATAAGCTTTTAGCCTTAGAGAGTCTGTTCACAATTTTTGCTTTGTGTTTCCTGAATAATTTTAGTCACATTTGTTCCAAAGACACATTAGGCCATAACAGCAGGCAAGAGGTGAAAACATACACTGAAGGAGTAATTTTCAAAGCTTTGTAACTGATGTTAAATAAAACTGTATTAAGTTGTGGAACTAAAATGTATAACACATTCTGTGCATAACTACTTAAACAGCATAACTTAACAGGGCAGAAATAAGTTATTGATTTTTTTTTAAAAGATACAACACATCAATATAATACAGTAGACTTGCGTTAACCGGTGTTTCAATAATTTGTTTCGATAATCCGTGCGTTTTAATACTGTACGTTATCAAAATGTATTTGTGCAAAAATCATCTGATCTATGCGGAAGCGCGCATTAGTGCGAAATCAGAGTATCTGTGCAGAACAGGGCGGTCTTAATGTAATTAAATTGAGAACAGTATAGTGCAAGCCAACTGACAGTACTGTATTGCAGTTACTGAAACCAGTGACAAGCGAGCAGAAAGCAGACTTAAGACTCTTAGCCTGGTAGACTGAATATGAAGAGCAGTTACGACAATTAGAGACAGAACTTTTTAAAACTCTTTTAAAACAGCTATTGAATGCACCTCAGCACTCTCTCCCTCTGAACAATGCTGATTATGTACAGTATATAGTTTGACCATTGTTGGGACATTATATTTTATTTGTATTACTGCATTTTTTGAGATTTCAATTAATAGCGCAAGGATTTCCCAAAAGGTAAACTAAATTTTGGCTGAAATCGGCCCCAATAACTAGCATCCAATTTGGAATTAAAACCAGAACTCACTGACATCTGTTTTCTAACTACACACTCCTATTTGATGTTTGCACATCAATTAACTGCCTGCTAATTAACCGGTAAAAAAAAAATAATAATAATCACTTAATGTGCTGTTGTCAGCCTGAGGTGGGGAACCTCGACTCTTCCATTCCATTGCAAGACTTTCAGATCTCCAGCGGGGTTAATTAATTAGGGAAGTGGTAGGGATAAAGTTCTGCAATTGAGTCGAGGTTGGCTGCTCCCTACTGCTATAAACAGCAGTGGAATGTTAAAAAGTAAAACTGTGAAAAGACTAACCTAACATGTTGCTTTAAGTTAAACCCACAATCAGCCATCTAATGCATTTATTGAGGAGATAGATATAGATATTTATATCTATCTATCTATCTCATATATATATATATCTACATCTCTTTCCCAATCGTTCCCTTTGATTCAGATCTCATTTAGGTTGAAACTAAAAACATAAATAGAAGGTAAACAAGCATATAATCTTTATTTAGGATTCCGTTATAAGTGGTTATATACATAATCTTGTAATATTATAACATTTGGCATAAAACATTACAGCAAAAAAAAAAAAAAAAAAAAAAAAAGGGAAAAGACTGTATATAACCACTCAACAAATACCTAAACAAAAGTGTAAGCTGTACATTCAAATTAGTTCAATAAAATGTAATGTGTACGTCATAAGATAAATAAACATTTTTATTTCATAAAAGATTTTTAAACCATATAAACCGTTACTAAAGAATAAACATTTGTAACTGAAATTAAGATTAAGAATCAATTTCATCTCTTTGTACCTTTATCCACTGAAGTGAAACCTATTAAGAAAACTTAAAATTCTTCAAATTCTATTTTGCGTTATTCAATTACCATTCCAAATAATGAAAATGTGACCTTGGAAAATACATTGTTTAATATGTACTGTGTATCTTTTTGTGACAATTTCAGCTTGCTAGGACATTCTGTTCTTTCAAACATGTATAACTTTTTCATTAGTCATTGCACAGAAACAAAGTGAAACTTAGTATACTGTAGCGATCTCAGTTAGCACAGGCAGGCACAACACACAGGGCGAGGCAATCCACGCCCAGGCGGAGGGCGGGTGCGAACCCAGGACCTCTCGCACTAAAGCATAACGCTGTTATCACTGTATAAAAGAGTGGGCAGGTGTCTGGCAATTCTGACTATTGAGTGCGCTATGTGTTGCTCATGAACTTTGCAATTTTCAATCCGCCGTATAATTGAATACTAATCAGTGAAGCACAATCTCTGTATTTTAGAAGTATAAATGCTCCAGTAAATAAAAAAAATAAAGGTTTTTTGCTTTATTTATAAGGCGCAGCTGCATTTCGTAACAGTGATAGAGGCTGGTTGAATTTGTTTTTGGTGTTTGATAGAGTTTTGTATATCCAGATTATCCTGTGTATCATTTCTTGTCAAAAATGTATACATTTCTTACTTGCAAAAGAAAAACAAAAAGTCTACCGAAAGTGCAAAGCAACAGAAAGATATACCAAGTCCCTTTGAATCATTTATAAGTTGGCTTTAATAAAAGGTCGTAACACATTATATAGTAAAAATATATTTGTTAATTAAATTTTGCCTTTTGTTGAAACTGTGGTACCATTCAGTACAGCAAAAATTGTAAGGGGGTACTTGAGCTGAACTATCCAGACAGAAGCGGTACAGTTTAAAAAAACAAAACAATGGTTGAAAACCACTGTACTACAGTATCAAAAGTAATGCTTTTTATAACCAAAGAAACACATGTTAAAGCCAGGTTGCATAGCCAAGTTTCAGTGACTTGCTCAGGATCACACAACGAGTCAGTGGCCGAGATAGGATTTGAACAAGGGACCTCTTGGTTCCAAGCCCATTTCTTTAACCACTGGACCACACTGCCTCCTATTGACTTGCATCCTTCATCAAAACAAACTCAATTTTGGTTGAGGAAACACAAAGGGACCTATTTTAATACATTACTTTTTGCTCGCCTAGCAGGACTGTTTGGGTTAGACAGGTCATTTGTGCAAGAGTTATTCTGAAACATGTAAATTTACATGCTCCTATAGTCACTTGTGCACTCTAGCGGTCTTTTTATTTTAACATATGCATGGCTGGTTTACTGACCCGAGACATTCCTTTGTGAGATTTACAAAGCATTTAGACACTTAAATTGCTCTTTTGAGGTGTTCCTGAGGTGCATCTGCTTGTAACTCAAAACTAGTAGAAGGTAAAGTTTAAAATTAAATCGCATAAAAACATTTTTGAATTTTTAAACGAAATTTTTCCACGAATAATTACAGGTAAAGTAACAATAATTTATTATTTTACAAAAATATAATGCATTATATATATATATATATATATATATATATATATATATATATATATATATATATATATATTATATCTATATATATATATGCGAATATTATATAATAGATATATATATATATATTATAATATATAGATATATATATATATAAACATATGGCATTATAATTACACACACCGTATATATGTGTGTGTGTGTGTATATAAGATTTGTACTTTAACAACTGAGTACTAACTTGTGCTAGAAATATTATCAATGTTCTCTCTATTGAAGTTTTTTTTTTGTTCTTTGATTACACCGTGTAACAATTTTTTTTTTTTTTTTGTTCCTGGGTAGTAAGTGTTATTTCCTAATTGCTTATGCCTCAAAAGTATAGAAAATGGCTATTATTCCCCACAAACTTTGCTTTTGTGACCAGGACAGTGATATTTTGAAATCTACCTATTTCCAATGAGAAATACAAAAATGACTACAAAAGATTTAGAAGCGAGTAGTTTTTCAATTTACGATTATACTGTATTTACAGTATAATCGTAAATCTCGAAACTCCTAAATCTTTTGTAGTCATTTTTGTATTATTTTAGTATACATACATGTTAATTTGGATTCATATGTTGCTTTTTTCTGACTTTCTGTGAACGAAAAGACACAGATTTGCCCCTTTTCCCATTGGAAATAGTGATATTTTGAAATATCACTGCCCTGGTCACAAAAGCAAAGTCTGTGGGGAATAATAGCCATGTCCTATACTTTTGAGGCATAAGCAATTAGGAAATAACACTTACTACCCAGGAACAAAAATTGTGTTACATAGTGTTAGTTTATGCTTTACTTTGTAATATACAAATTTAAAAAAAGTCTGTTAGGTATAAATTCAATGGACTAATAAGTGTTAATTACTCAACAAAAAATAATGCAGTCCCTCGGTTTCCTTGTTTGCACAATTACTGAGTTTCAATAACATCTCTGCAGTAGTGGCAATGGAGATTTTTGCAGATGGGTAATAATTTATAAAAATGTTTAAGTAAAAATGAACTAAACTCCAAACTTGAACTATGATGTTTCACTTCGCAATCACGTTTAGAAACATTACTAAGCAGGTAAAAACATACTAATTTTATAACCTTGGTCAAAAGCAGAGGATGTCTAGTAGCCTCCCCGACGTAGATTAGTTTTTAATCAACAAAAGTCAGTAAATGAAATGAAATGCAATGTTGTGGACAGAGAAGTCGCTTTTGCGCATGATATGTAAACAATGAACCGGATTTAAATAACTAATCTTGTTTTACCTTCTTTTCCAAATGCTACAATAACCATTTCGTGCTTTCAACTATATGCATTTTCATACATATCTGTCACAGGTCCAATAAATCATTAGCAGCAATAAGCAGATTCCACCGTAAGCCAGCTCCTGGCCCTGAGCCTGCGCAAGCATACACACGAGGAGAGGTGAATGAGACAATGAATAATGTATTTTCTTCAAACAGTATCACAATATTACTACTTGACCACGCCTTCTCACAACTAAGAATATTACGTACACAATATAAATAAGCAATATTCTTGTCTCCAAGTATTACATAAATTATATCATAATATCCCATCCCACATACAGTTACTTGGAGGTTACTATTATCAAGTGTAAAATTACATAAACTATATAAAACAATGCAGAAACACACGTAAGCAATATAAAGCTATCCACTACATAAATCCAGGTATATCCATCTATCTATCTATATATAGTATCGTGCATGGGGGAAGGCAACAGCAGGGCTGGTAGGTGACGTAATCAGTTACAAAGACATAAGCCCGATATACAGCCTGCTCTTTTGTACAGTCGTATCGGCGATATGCTTTAGCGCAAGAAGTCCTGGGTTTGCACCTGCCCTCCACCTGTGTCTGGAATGCCTCGCCCTGTGTGACACACCTGGCTGTGGGAACTGGGAACGCTACATTGGTGTCAGAGTGGACGCAGGTACCCCGGCATGCACTCGTCGGACTGTAGCCTGGTGAGCAAGTCCGGGGCAGACTTGAGGCTGGCAGGGGAGAATATCTATTATATATATATAGATATATATATATATATATATCTATATCTATATAGATATATATATATATATATTATATATCTATATATATATATATATATATATACGCAAAACACAGGAGTTGCAGTGAAACGCCGTAGCGTATGTTTATTATGTACTGTGGTTGGCAAAACAAAAATAAACAAACAAAAACCTACTCCAACAAAGAGAGCTAACTAACCACTATCTAAGACAGGACAGCTAAGCTGTTTCCCTGTACAGAAAACAATTGGTAATTTTACCAACAGCACAACTATTCCACACAGTAACAGTTCTTCTGGAGGACTTACCGAAATCTTTCAGAAACACCATCTCTTGCTCTACAACCTTCTCCCTGGTAGTGTCCCCTCTGAACTGGATTCGAGGCTGGCTTTATACAGCCAAGACCCCGCCCTAACAAAACACACATGCATCTTGTTACACAATTAACTTCAACGATTTTTACTATGGCTTTCTGGGAAACGTAGTACTTTAGTCAGCAGCCATTTTACCCCCACTACACACAATACCCATTATACAGACAGTTATTTGTTGTGAAAACAGGATTGTTTTCATTGTTACTTATTTATGCATTGTTACATACTTTACCATACATCCCACAACCCATATATACATATATATATATATATATATATATATATATATATATATATATATATATATATATATATATATATATATACATATACACATAAAAATACATACTAAAACTATAGACTAAAACATACCCAATCCCAATTCTCTCAGTCTCTATCCGATTCTGTTGGCTGTTAGTTTGATGGTTATAGCCGACTTCCTGCAGGCAACTGTACCACTGCTTCTGTTCTAAGCCAAAGATGGCTCCTCCTTTCCTTGCTCTTAACGCTGCACTGTTTCCGATGTCCTCAACCCACTCGTACTCTCCACTCCTACAACTAAAGGAAGTAAAACAAACAGAACACTAAGTGCGTCAACAATAATACTTTCGCCAGCTATTTATCATCCACGCATCACCCCTTTATTAGCCTATATCCCCAGAACGCACTGCCTTCAGGTCAAAACTGTTACTCATCTCTGTGGGGATGTGATTGTGCCGCGAGGTTACCGTGCTGCCGGTTGGCTTCTGGACTTCTTTCTTTCCATTCCGTCTTGATTATCTGTGTCTATATTTGTATCGACAACCACTTCTGTGTCTGTCTCTGTATCTGCTCTGCTGCTTTCTTCTCAGCCCTTTCCAGCCAGCTTTGTCTTCCAGGTTCTCTCTCTTTCTGTTCTGAATACAAGCTTTTTATAGCCCCACCTATCTGGTGGTGTGCATCCCCAATTAAACAACTCATGCATCCCATGTGCAACATTCTTAAAGTGGTACTCCCCGCAGTTACTTGGGTACCCCATCAATAATTTTAATATCGCTCTCCCCTCATGTCACATTACAGTCTGACTTGTGGCGTATCTTCAAATGCACCATTAAGCATTCATTTTTCTTAAGAGTTGCCAATTATGTTTTGTATTTTTGCCTGTCCTCAATTTGGTTATGCCCAATTGTTGTGTTTTTCTGAACTGTAGAATATCAGGACAGATCGTACCAATTTTAATATTACATTATGGTTTATTGCAAAGGCTGATATGGTCACTTCGCACAGGAGTAAAAAGATACAGGATGCCTGAGTTTGAAATTTAAGGTCCTGATGTCCTGTAAAATCATCAGAGGACCTCTGAGAATTACCTGGGATAAAAAGTAATGGCCAACTCACACAAGACTAAATTTCACCGATGTTGGAAAGAATTTTGAAACTACCTGTTTATGTGTAGATTACTGGTACACCTGGTGGTCCCTGCTGGAAACACTGGTATGTGACATGACAATTGTGACAACCTCTGGTTTAAAGGCAGTAGGACTTTTTTCCTTTTTCTGTAATGTGGTATTAGCTAAGGACATAATTTCTATGTTAATCTTCGATGTCTCTGGAACCTTGGCCACCCCATTGTATAGTGCACAGAGAAGCGTAGGACAGAGACCCGAGCTGACTGGCATAGCGGCAGTGGGGGGCACTGCGTAAGCAGCACTTTTGTATTGTTGTTTTATTACTGTGTTTTATTTTCCCTTTTTACTTCGTCTTTTGTTTTCATTATTCTTTTCAGCACCTGTGAGTGCGAAAGCATTGGACTGTATCGGTATTGGTAATACTGTGGACCTGGCTACCATTGTTGGTACTCAGGCCACAGACAACAGTGCCCTCTGTGGGCTTCAGAGAAAAATAAAGAAAATAATAAAACTGGGCACCAGTACGGTGTCGAAACGAAACCTTCTGTCTCCCGTGTGTGTCAGTGAATTGCCCACCACCCTTCCACAGAAGGCTTGTAAGTATACCTTGACTTAAGTGAAAACTAGGTACTCAAAAATGCATTGAGCACAACTGGCAACACACAAGAAAAAGCGGACTGGGAAATGCCAGCAACAATTGAAAGTTGCGACTGATTAAAACATGCTTTCAAAGGTTCTGAACAAATTGATGCAATTGTAAGTCCTGTAATTGTCTGCAGCTTTAGTACATCTCATTATAATATTTGTGAACCCTCATTTGCACTATGTCCGCCCCCTTTTTGCAAATTTATGCAGGAACGCCCATAATTAGATATTCATCAAAGGTTGAAATGTAAAGAAAAATTGCTGCTGCAAAGCATTCCCTAAAAATGAATGCAAAACCTTATACAAGTGAGCAAGGATAAAATAGGACTTTCTTCCACTTAGTGGTTTAAAAGAGGAGCAACTAAGAAGGTTATCATGAGTAGAATCCCAATTCCAGTCATTCAATACAACCTTTCAAGCACATTTTTACAAAGACTCAAGCTTCTTAGTATTGTATTGTATCTAGACAAAACAGTAGTACTCTAAAATAGGTCTATGACAGAGTAGGCTTGAGTGACGTGCCTGGTGTCATCAGAGCCAGAAAGCAGTACACTGCAGACAGAGGTACGGGGCTGAAACTGTTGCAGCAGTATATTTATTAAATAATAAATGAAACACTTTTACAGAAACTACACAAGAAAAGGACACATTGGCCAAAACTAAACAAACACAAACAATAACTGAACTTTACAAAAACAAGTAACTTTAAACCTAGCAGTCTCGTTAGCATTCTCTCTCTCTCTCTCTCTCTCTCTCTCTCTCTCAATATTACTTTCTTTCTCCTAAGTTCTCCATTCAATGAGCCCGGAGTGGGTCCTTTTCTATTCTGTTGCTGGAGCCTTAATTACCTATTAAATCAAACAATTACCTTATTAAGTCTCCAGCCACATTCCCACAAGGTTATAGAGATTGGGGATTTAACACCATCTACGCCAACTAAACATTATAAAGCCGGCTTTTCGGCAGTCTCAAATAACAAATAATAATGATGGACAATTTATGACCGCCCGCTATAGTAATAATGCAATGAAAATAATACTAATATATAAATACACTCAAGGGGCGGGCACCCCATCACACTCACCCCCCTTGTGCACAGCACACATGGCCCAATGGTCACCTCCCCTCTTAAAACTCCAAAAGTCCCCTTCAAAGTCCTGGGGTGGGAACAGAGGATTCCTCTGGCCCACCACTGACAACTCAGGCTGTGGCACACTGGCAACCCCGGCCAATGGCACATAGGTGACATCCCCTGGCTGTGATGAGCAGATGTCCCCAGGTGACAGCAAACAGATGACCCCAGGCGATAGCAGAGCTCGTGACCACAGGCGAAGCAGAGGACCCCAGGTGACGGCTGTCCCAAACCCCCAACCCGCAGCAGTTCTGGACTCTCCGACAGCGACCGCTCCGAGCCCTCTGGAGGTGAACTCGGGAGGGGAGACCCCGGCCAAGAAGGCAGCAGCGGGAGCTCAACTTCTCCCTCGTGCTCTGTAGCCAGCAGCTCCCTTTTCTGGGGCCTCAGAATTTCCAGCAGTGCAAGTGCTGCTGCTGAATTTAACACCATCCTGGGTGATGACAGGCAGGCATCCCTGGGCAGTGTTGTGCTGGCATCCCCATGCGGTGGCAAATTAGTACCCCCAGGAGATGGCGAAATAGCCTCCCCAGGCTGGGTAGAGCAGCAGGCCACCCCAGGCAATGCAGAGCAGCAGGTAACCCCAGGCGATGCAAAGCAGCAGGCAACCCCAGGCGATGCAGAGCAGCAGGCAACCCCAGGCAATACAGAGCAGCAGGCAACCCCAGGCGATGCAGAGCAGCAGGCAACCTTTGACGATGCAGACCAGAAGGCAACCCTTGACGATGCAGTCAGAAGGCATCCCCTGGCGATGGCGAACCAGCATCCCCAGGCGATGGCGAGCAGGCATCCCCAGGTGATGGTGAGAAGTCATCCCCAGGCGATGGCGAGCAGGCATCCCCAGGCGATGGCAAGCAGGCAGATGCAGGCTCGGTAGCCCTAGGTGTTGCAGGCTCGGCAACCCCAGGTGGTGTGGGACAGGCAACCCCAGGTGGTGATGGACAGGACAGGAGCGGTCCCTCCAAATGTGATGGCAGCAGCAGACCTTTTTTAGGTGACAGAAGGAGGGGAGCCCCCGGCCAATAAGACGACAGCGGGAGCTCCACTTCTCCT
The DNA here is from genome assembly GCF_017654505.1 of Polyodon spathula. Taxonomy (NCBI): domain Eukaryota; kingdom Metazoa; phylum Chordata; class Actinopteri; order Acipenseriformes; family Polyodontidae; genus Polyodon; species Polyodon spathula. The sequence continues at coordinate 70,621,552 of NC_054534.1, forward strand.
CATGGTGATGGAGTCAGTACCAGTCATGGTGCAGGGGTTGGCCACTCTGGCAGTGGCTGCAGTGGGGTTGGCCCTCTTTGCAACCGCTGTGGCCAGGCTGTTTTTCCCCATGCTTCCCTCAGCAGCCTATATTGTGGCTTCCAAGGAACACCAGCATCAAGTCCTGGTCCTTCCTCTTGTGTTAACGATGGGAGCTGCAGGCAGTCTCCCTCTTGTGCTGAAGGTGGCCAATGGCGGACATGTGTGCTGCGCACAAGGGTGAAGTGAATAGTTTTTTGAGATTTACGATTATACTGTATTTACAGTATAATCGTAAATCTCGAAAAGCTACTCACTTCTAAATCTTTTGTAGTCATTTTTGTATTACTTTAGTATAAATACATGTTAATTTGGATTCATATGTTGTTTTTTTCTGACTTTATCTGAATGAAAAGACACACATTTGTCCGTTTTCCCATTGGAAATAGTGATATTTTGAAATATCATTGTCCTGGTCACAAAAGCAAAGTCTGTGGGGAATAATAGCCATTTTCTATACTTTTGAGGCATAAGCAATTAGGAAATAACACTTACTACCCAGGAACAAAAATAAATAAATTGTTACACGGTGTTATCTCCTGCTTTGGCTTTTTTTTTTTTTTTGCCATGTGTTTGGAATGTGAGTAGAAAAACTAAAATTGTCTAACAATCTTACTAACAATTTAAAAATAACACATGATTTTCTCTTCCAAACGGCTTGAACCCATTGGAAAAGGACTGGATCCCAATGGAATTGAGATGTAGCTCTAAAGGGGTTTGCAAAAACAGTTAAGAATTAAACTCAAAGGGCCCTATTTAGTAACTAGTGCAAAGGCAAAAGCAATTCTTCAGAAAGAAAAATAAAACATTTTATTGGTATGGCATTAAACTAGCAAGAAACAACTTAGTCCCAGCTGAGAACAGGTGGTGTGTTTTGAACAATTCCTAGCTAGTTTTAGACTGTTCAAATGACTGTATTCCTTTCTTAATTTGTGTAGCTAAAATAAGGTCCAGGACATGCTACGGATTACTAACCTAGCAAGCTGTACACTCCAGATTGCAAAGTTATCTTTTCCAGCATAATAAATGCTAAATTGTTGTGACTAGAGAATAAAACAAATGAATTTAGATTAAAGTAAGGACTCCAATGTGTGTTGTGTTTGACTGCCTTTGTAACAAAATGATATTTAGTCACTGAGGCTTAGATGGATTCAAACATGTACAGGTACTGTATGGCCTGAGCTTGCTTGCTACATTTATCTGTTGCAATAACCAGTTCTATGGTTTTGGGTTGGTATCAGCAATGTTATTAATGAAATATGAACAGGAATAAGCATTCTTCAACAAACCTATCTAGTCCATGAATCTAAAATATAACTTTTTTTCCCAAAAATGAACCAGCATGTTTGGAGAACAAAAGGGAAAACCTTAAATGAAGAAAACCTTGTGCTTACAATTAAATATGGAGATGGTTCCATCATGATATAGGGGTGTTTAAGCAAAAGACTAGAGACATTAAATGAATTCAGCCATGTGTCAGAGCACTGTACAAAGTACAATGATACCATCTGCTCGCAGGCTGATTGGCAGTCAGCTTCTTCCAACACGATAACAATCCAAAGCATACAGCTAAGTCAATTTGGCATTCCTGAAGAAGACAAAAGATTAAAGTTTTGGAATGTCCTTTGAAAATCGCTTTAACCTGATCTGAAAAAAAAAAAAAAGCTGCAGCCAAGCATTGTGTATCCAATCTGCATGAGCTGAATGAACTATGCAAGACAGAATGGGCCCAGATTTCACCATCAAGATGTAAGATACTGGTTAAGAATGATCATAAGCACCTGAAAGCTGCAATAAAAAGCAAAAGGAGACTCAGAGACCAGAAACGCTACAGTTCCAGCCCGTGCATTTATTTACACTATACATCAGATAATACAAAAACAACAAACTGCCAAAACCAGCACAGTACCTTCACCATCTCTACTCTCCAAAAACACCCCTGACCACCCTAAAATATTAAAGCAGGTGTGCCAACACTAGTGTCATGAATGAATACCTAAATCAAATAAGGGCACTTGTTTTTTTTATGAATATTATTTGTTAAATGACTTATAGTTGTGCACTTTGGTTTTTGGTTAAAGTTTACTAAATGTGTGTCTTTAATTTGTTACCTTGAATTATGGTAAGCAGCAGGTGCCAATATTTTTGTCTGCGACTGTAACAGGCTGTAAAAGTACTATGTATACCTAATCTGCAGTCAGATATATGACGATTCACAGAAAACAGAAATTTTAAAACTGTTTTGCACTGTTAGCATTAGCATGTGGACTAGTATAACTAGGTGAACTCTCTAAATGAACACATATAATCCCATGGGAACAATAATTATATAGCCTATATTTTTTATATATAATATTTTTTAGCTTGCTTGATTGGCATAATTGTACTTTAAAACGCATACAATTTCACGAATATTTTTTTATGAAACATACAAAAGACTACCCACACCCTACAAAGACGACTAGTGCTTGGTTCTACTTAATTGTGACTGGCTTCTAACTGAAAAAAAATATTATATACACGACAGGAGAAGCATTTTATCTTAATCATCCACGCCTCAATTATAATTAATTTAACCTTTTTTATTTTTAACGAACCACAAAATCCCTATTAACCGACGAATCATTAAAATTACATGCCTCTCGAAATGTCCCGTCATTAGTCCAAGAAAAAAAAAAAGAAAGACAAGAAAAAAAAAAAAAAAAAAAAAGGTTAAGACGCGGCTTCCCATTCTATTTCCCAACAGAGAGCCCTGAGCCACCCCTCCTAAGCGCTGCTCATGTTTCTATAGTAATTTCCAGCCAATGATCAGTAGGTGTCCACATCTCTGCTTCCTCACCTCAGCACCAATCAGCCACACACAGCGACAGGAGAGACGGACCGAGCAAACACTCGGCAGCTACACAATACATCCCAGACCAGGAGGAAACACCTCACCTTCGACTTCCAGCGCTGAGCTACCCTGCCTGCCGTTTTTTATTCCCCTTCAATCCCACTTCTTTTCTTTTATTACTTTTCTTTATGTACAAACAATAAAAGGGGCTTTGCTTCGAAAGCTCTGTGTGTCTTCGCATATCTTGTATTCTATTTTCGCGTCGTCGTGCAGTAATGTGTTGCTCTGTGTTGGCAGACTGGTAGCGTCTGGATTCCCTTTTCGTCAGGAACCTGGTAGGTGATGCTCTTCCATTCCCCAGCCGCCGCCGCCGCCCCCCAAGCAAATCTGCATGTATTCTTCTAATGCGTTTTTTTTTTTTTTTTTTTTGTATTCTGTTGCTAAACTAATTCAAACACATGAAAAGCGTGTATTGGTTTAATTGCACTGTCCCGTCCCTCCTTGATCTGTCAGTGCATGACCTTTGATCTGAGTGTCTCCGGTAGACCATCCTTAGAGTAATTAAATAATGACATGTAGTGCAGCAGCAGTGCTGAGGTTCACGAAGGAATGCGCCTTTCTTTATGTATTAAGTGTGGCGTATTTTTGTTTCACTAAACTTTGTTTACAGGTTTAAAATCAATAACTTGATTGACTTTGGCTTTTCTAATGCCCAGGGGTGGGTTAATTAAGTAACATTGACTTGGAAGAGGGGTGTGGTTATGGCTTGTCATCACATTACATCTGCTAATAAGGCTATTAGTTTTAATGCTCACAGATGTTGATACAGTTTATTGGCTTACAGTGAAATTACTGTAATAATAATAATAATAATAATAATAATAATAATAATAATAATAATAATAATAATAATAATGACATCAATAAGAGCAAAATAATGCTTTTGCTAACATGTTAAGGACTAGTACTGGTTCTAGCCATTTCAAATTAAGGTAAACTTTAAATACAGCTACCAGGGCCTTTACAGTTCCAATCCATAGTCCAAACTGCATGTGGCTGGACTGTTAAGTTCACTATAAATATCCCTCTGGTAAGTAAAGACAATGTTATTGCTTTTCAAAGAAAGACTACAGTTTTTTTTTTTTTTTTTTATGCTTTACTGTTTTTGAAATTCACCTGGTTCTTTGAATTAAAAAAAAGGAAAAAAAAGGAAACCTAATAGGAGCAGCACATATGCCTAATTGGCTTTTATCTGTGGAAACAAAACCCAGACTGACTTGAGAGGAAATCAGGCAGCCTGAAGGCAGCTGACACTACAGTTGCTGGGTCTGTGGCTTGGTTGGGTTAAAATTCACCAGTGGCTATCTCACTGTCATTGAGTTAATGTAATAGAGATGGGGATGAATAGATGCCAGGTGCTCTTAAAAGGTTGGTCTGGGGTGCATTTACATTGAGTGGAAGCACTTATGGCATGAAGAGCACATCATTTGTTGAAACTCTTGTTCTTCCACTTTTGAAAGAGCCACACCACAAAGAAATGCATCTAATACTATAATTCCCTCTTAAGGCTAATTTCTAAGTTAGCTGTCTTTATCATAGTGGAATCTTCACTTTTTATATCTTTATGGCTTGTTTTAAAATACAAACTGGAAGGAATAGTAATTAGTAAAAATAATTATAAAAAATATATAATATATATATATATATATATATATATATATATATATATATATATATATATATATATTATTTCTGTAATTTTCAGGGTGTAGGCTTGTTGTATTTGTTTTCACAAATCCAATGTGCCTCTAAAGAGGCAGACAAAATGTTACAAATCTGACATATTACTGATGCTGTTCTACGATTCTGGCTTTGTAATGTTTGTTTCCTATTGACATGTGTTGATATGACATAGCTATAGGCATAGTTATAAGACAGGATCTCTATTTAGAAATAATTAAATCCAATTCATTAAAAGTCAACTGTTATGATACTTTAGAACTTTCTGGGTACAATGATTAGAGAGACTTGTTTTACAGTATTTTTTTTTTTTTTTCTTGTTTTAGTATCTGAGAAGATATATGATGAAGATGGTACATTATTGTTTGTAACCAGCATCAGATTGACAAAGGTGGAATAAAATCATATACTTTATTGTTACATCACCAAATAATTACAGCAATGTCTAATATAAACAATCCTCTTTGTGTTGAAAATGGACAAAGCGCTGAGCCTTCTATATTACAAAAGGATAATATACAGGGAAGTGGATTAAACCCAGTTTTGGATTATAATGCAGAAATGGAAAGGTACAGATCTTTTGCAAACTTTTACAAAACAAATGGGGCATTTCCACAGACTGCAAAGATTGCTCGTATAACAACACCAATTTTTCCCAGCGCCAGAATTGGTGTGTCCCCATGGAACTGTGATAACGCTATGCTCTGGGGAAGGAAATCAGCAGCAATAAACTCTAATAGGACCAGCATGCATAGAAGTGATTCCCAGAGGCCAGGGAAGCCTGGCGTGCCGCCAGAGACGTTGCAAATGGCAAATAATAATTTCCTCACTACCTTATCCCCTGAACACTGCAGACCTTTAGCAGGAGAATGCATGAACAAGCTGAAATGCGGCGCTGCTGAAGCAGAGATAATGAATCTCCCAGAACGCATTGGAACTTTTTCCGCTATTCCGGCTTTAGGGGGCATCTCATTACCTCCAGGGGTCATCGTCATGACAGCCCTTCACTCCCCCGCAGCCTCAGCAGCCGTTACAGACAGTGCGTTTCAAATTGCCAATCTGGCAGACTGCCCACAGAATAATTCCACGGGATCCAACGGAAACCCTGCAAAGAAGAAAAGGAAAAGGTGTGGGGTCTGTGCACCCTGCAGGAGGCTAATCAACTGTGGGGTTTGCAGTAGTTGTCGGAATCGCAAAACTGGCCACCAGATCTGCAAATTTAGGAAATGTGAAGAGTTGAAGAAAAAGCCTGGCACGTCACTGGAGGTGAGACAAGCTCTCTCTTACTGTTAACTCCACACTCTGAAGCATTAACCTTTTCACTTAGTCACGTTTAAGCCCTTGAAAATTGTTTCTATGCCCACCCATGCCTGAACATCCTCGGCTTCTCAAATCAGCATACCCGCCTAGCCTAATTGCCAGTAATTAGGGGTGTTTCCATGGAGCACAAGCTGAGCTTGGCTCAGACACCCCTAATTGCTGCCAGTCAGGCTGTGGCTGGAACACATCCAAACAACCCCAGGCTTGGCTGGACTCCAAGCTGAGCTGGGAAATGTTTTTCAACAGAGATATTTTCCCGTTATTTTGGTCACATTAACCATTGTGCAAACTCACATGAATATCAAATAATATCGATAGGTCCTTAATACAACCAGAAAAAAAAAAAAAAATATCCTCTTTTTTTATTATAAAGGATAACATTAGCTAATGCTCATCTCCTATTAAATTTGGTATTGTTTCATGAGGATACTTTATACAGGGATGGGGATACAACTGCCATTGCCTGATTTACTGTCACCCTAATTTAGACTCCCTGAACTTTTTATATCTATGGCTGCCTAATTAAGCTTACAGTAAAGCTTCGATGGGTGAACCTGCTATGCAATAGGAGTATTTGTTCCACCACTGTTATATAGGCTTTTTGTTTATGCTAATTATAATATAAATAATTGATTTGTGAAAATGTTAAGTATCTACAGTTACAACTCCAAAAGTTTGACAATAACAAACTGGTCCTTGTTGGACCTTGTAGGTTTGTTATCACGTAAAAGATTCTGAAATTGCTTTAAAGCTGCCCTTCGGCATGTACCCTGTAAAGAATGAAGGTATGAAGATCTTTGGAACGTTTCTGGCAGCTCTCCCACAATACACTTTATAGGCATTTCATACTGGTTAACAAGACAACTCACACACACACCCACACACACACACACACACACACACACACACACACACACACACACACACACACATACACACACAGGCAAGTATAATGGGTTCCCAACAGGTTTGACAGAGGACTCTAGCACACATCCTGTGCTCCAGGGTGATTTGTTTTGAGAATTTAGAGCCCACACACACACACACACACGCACGCACACACATACCTCATGGCTTGGAGAAATTGATAAGCCCCTGGCAGGGAGTCAGATTTGTCTGTCATTGTTCCCACGTGGGAATCACCCTGAACTAATTCTATCTTAAGTAGTGGTGGAAAATGCAAATCAGAATTTTACTCATAACCCTGAAATCGGAGTGTCAGTTTAATCTTACACGTGCAAATGTAAAGTCCCAGAGGACTGTACTGAGTCACACTTGGGTTGAGATTTGGGGTGGTCTTAGCCCAATTTGTAAGAGTAATCAGCAGTTTGTGTAGCATGGATTATACTCTTCCCTGTTATATTGTTACCCAGTTATTTGCAGCACCACCCTCATTAGCTCTTTCGCTTAGCTAGTAAAGAGAGATTCAGTTTCAAATCAGTCCCTGGTAATTGGAATAAGAGTGTTCTGCAACCAACATGTTTATTTGCGCCAATGAAATAAATATTAGGGCAGCTTTGCAGTTAACTTGCTGTGGCTTAAGGAACCCACAAAATACAACATGTGTGTGTCTCTCTCTCTCTCTCTCTCTCTCTCTCTCTCTCTCTCTCTCTCTCTCTCTCTCTCTCTCTCTCTCTCTCTCTCTCTATATTAGATATATATATCTATATTATAGATATATATATTAAGATATAATATATAAATCAAGATTTTTGCATTTAATTTAAATTTAAACCGTTAAGATTGCGTCCTACAAATCCTATTTAGAATCAAAGGTTGGAATGGATTCTATATTAATACATTAGAATAAACACTATGTAGGGTGGGTGAAACAGAAGCATAAGGCACAATGAAAGTTTATGGGACTGCCACACTTTATAATAGTTGTGGTCATGCTGTCATTTTCATTTAAGCCACCATGCCTGTAAGGTAAACAACAGAACCTCATTATTTTTTGTTAATGTTCTTCTTTGCTCTTATTTTATCTGTCTCGTAATCCAAACGTTTCTTTGCTATTATTTTTTGCTATAGCAAATCTAGTGCAAACAGGAGATCCTCACAAAAGTCACACTTGAGTTTTATGTAGCATAAAAAGAAATACAGTTGTGTAAGATGTACCAAAAACTTAAGACAAAGCTTAAATAAATTGAATAGGTTAGGTATTATTTATGAGAACAGATAAGGGTCAAAATGTGTCTCGCTTCCCTTCCCTCATCCCCCCACCACCACCAGATAGCTACAGAATGAACGTCCTGCTGGGCAATCTCGTCTGGGTAAGGAAAAAAAGATACCTGTGGGACAGACCCTTTAAATCTGTATATCCCTAACACACTGGGTTCATTCCAGACCTAACAACTGCAGATTAATTTGGCTGGTCTGTAAGAAAGAAAAAAAAAAAACTTCACAATATGGATAAACCTAAAAGGCAACCGTAAGCACCTGTCAAGACAGTGGGATTTTGCCATCACAGCTGCATGTCATCTGGTTAATTATACAATACATATCTCCTACCTCGAATGCTGTTGGCCATGTCGGTTCAATCTTCTGTCTGCTTTGATTATCTGTCTATCTATGTGTTTTTTTTTTTTAATCCCATGGTCTGCATAGTGCTGCATATTGGCTCAACAATTGGCATATATTTAATATTTTAATTATTTTGCTGTTATTTTGCAGAAATTAAAAATAATAATAATATAAAGATACCTAAGGTATTTTAGCCATGACTTTTATCTGGATTCAGTGTTTGTTATGACATCCTAAATGTCAAATGTGAAAAGGGATCATTATGACTTCTGTTTTTCGCTTTTTTTATTAATTAATTTTTTCTGTGCTTTTTTTTTATTTTACCTATTTTCGAGTTTTATGTAATTCAGGTTTTTTCGGTGCTTTTGCTTTTTATATACCGTAAAACTTCAAATAATCGCCGGTCTCCAATAATCGCCGGTCTCCAATAATCGCCAGGTCTCTAATAAGCGCTGGGGCTTCTGGGAAATATGATTAATAGAGGTCTCTTTGAAACGCCGGGTTATGAATAATAATATAATGCGCGTCATACTGAATGTTCCAGCCAATACACACACATGGCTGTACAGCGAGCTTACCAATTGAATGATAAGAAAACTGAATTTAATTTATTTTAAAAGGTACACGTAGTGCATTCAGTTTTCTTTTTTTATATGATGGTATTCATTTTAAAACCATTTGTGAAGCTTTTTTTGAGCATGCTGAAATTAAATAAAATACAAACTTGTTTTCTGATATTAACAGGGTTGCCTTTTAGTGTATTTGTACTTGTGTGTGTTTTGTTTTTGTATTAACAGTATTTCTTGCGCATTTGAGTCTTGCAATGAATATTCATATTTTGCTCCTTTTCCAGCGTTCTTATTTATCAATGTACACGTTATAAAAACAAATTACTCACTTTTGCTTTGCTTTTGTGATAACACTGGTACTTGTATTGATTTTATTGTTAATTTTTAAACAGTTTCAAATATTTTTGAGTGTGTTGTGGGCCAACAGTATAAACTTATTTTTCACATTAACACAGTATTTCATGTGTTAGTTTTGCAATGAGGATTCGTTGCAGGTTAATTTTTCGTTGATTGTCCATGCTTACCACATACACGTTTTGAGAGTGAACAACAAATATAACATGTGTTAATAAAGATGATACTTGTTGCTTTTATTAATTTTAAAACCATGTTTTTTTTTTTTTTTTTTTTTTATTGTGCTGCAACACTACCTTAATACATGCTTGTGTTCTGATATTTACAGGGCTGTCTAGTGGATTTTACTGTTTTTATTATTATTACCTACAGACACAACCTTTAATGATGTTGCTGGAATATTGTAATTTACTTATGTTGTTTCTATAAGGTTGTGTGCAGGCAGCCTTTTCATGATTGCATATGAAATATTTGCAGATGTTAGTGACTTACATAATAAACACAGAGTCTCAAATAGTCGTCGGTCTCTAATAGGGGCCAGGGCTACTGGCACATATTGTAAATAAACTCTGGGGCGTTTATTTAAAGTTTTATTGTACTATGGAATTATTGTTTTTGATTAAGGTCTTTTCACACCAAGCTCATCATGTCAAACCATCAGTGTCCGGCGTATTGACGCTGTCGTTGCTTTCACACCAAAGGCATCAAGCTGTTGAAAGTTAAGTGCCTTCCAGTTTGACACACAGATATACATGCACAACAATGACTTGATTTTTATTAGGCTATAAATAATTATAAAACTGTTTGAAATCTGTGTGTGAAAATGTGTGAAACCCGCAGCTACATGAGTTGTCATTGCGTGTAACTAGAATTCAGAGGTATGACATAGGCCCGGATTTTGGGATGGAACCCGATAACACTCTCGCGTTTTGATTGGTCCATGTCTGTCACATGAATATGTTGTCACACAAGTGAAAAAGCTTGCTAGCATTTTTAACATTGTTAATCAGAGAGAAAGAGAGCGAGAGAACAGCTTTCCAAAACCTTTCAATTAAAACATAACATAGTATTTTGCTGTACTAATATAACAAACTGTGGGTTATTACTTTATATGAATTATCATGTTATACACAAATGTAAGAATTGTTTTTCTGTAGTGGTGTACTTTTTTCTTTCAAATAGCAGATGTGCGATGTATTTTAATATCAATACACTATTGCAGTTTTGTTACAGGATACATTAGTTTATCTCTAATGTAATCACAGTTTTAAATATAGACTGCCCCTGTTTTCATTTGTCACAAATTCTGGGCCGCTTTAGTTTTTAGATAATTTTCGAATTCAGCCCAGTTTTTTGGACTCGGCTGACAGCCGTTTCTAAGTCATGCAGCACAGTTTACCATAAACTGGATTGTGAATTAATTTAAGAGTGACCCTTAATACATGAGTCAAAGTTAATGTATTTTTTACTCACCCCAGAAAACTTTTTTTTAAATGAAAAAACTGAAATAAAATGTAAATGTTAAAAAAAGTATTTCTTATTACAATGAAGAAACTGCTTTGCACTGAAATAGATACATACAAATTAATTAAAGCAATTGTTTTCCTTTATTAAAGGCTAATATTAAACACTTTTTTGAAAAGGAACATAGAATTCCAAAAAAAGGACATCGCATTTGCTTATGTAATGTCCATCAATGTATTGTAACATTTCAGTTTCTTTTGGGGTAAGAAATGAGACTGCAACCATGAGTAGATGGCTGTTTATTTTGACAATAATTAAATAATCTCAAAATAAAATCATAAAGTGAGAAAAGGGGACTGGGAGTCGAAAGTGAAAATAAATGATTGTAGTAGTTTTTCTTTTACCCTATCCTTCCCAGTCTTTTCCTCGCCCCTGCATGCACACACCACCATGCAACCTCTGCATGCATGCATACACCCACCATGCAACCCCTGCACGCATAAACCCACCATGCAACCCCTGCACACTCACAGCACCATGCAACCCCTGCATGCACACTCTACCATGGAACCCCTGCATGCACACTCCCACCATGCAACCCCTGCACGCACAATCCCACCATGCAACCCCTGCACGCACACTACCACCATGCAACCCCTGCATGGACACACCCACCATGCAACTTGCATGCACACACCACCATGCAACCCTTGCATGCATACACTCAACATGCAACCCATGCACGCACACACCACCATGCAGCCCTTGCACACTACACACCACTAAGCAACCCATGCACGCACACACCTAGCTATACACACCTTGAACAAAATTGATCGCTTTACACTCACTGTAAAGAAGATGTAGTCACTACACTGCACACCACTTGTATCATAAAATACATACATTCTGCCTGGAGAAGCACATAACATGGAGAATTAGCAAGAACCAATAGGGAGTTTCATTAGTTTTAATTAAAAGGTGCAACATAAACGGTGATATGGAGCAATGAATCTGCTAGCAGGGGTCTCCAGTCCTGGTCTTGGAGGGCCGGTGTTACTCCTGGTTTTTGTTCCAACTGTACCCTAAATTACTTAATTAACACACGCATGCGCTAGGCTGAAAATTGCAACAGAGCACATGTTGTACATGCAGATAATGAATCCAGAAGCACCGGTCCTTAGGTGGCACAAATCACACTATTGCCTTATACTTAAAGCCATTACTTTTAGTGCATATTTCAGGAACAGAAGAACCTAGAACCACCATTCAAATGGTTCTATACTCAGGGGACCAGCCTGAATGTAACATGTCATGAATTTTTAGCAATTCTTTGCAAAAAATATTTTCAGGGTGTTCAGTTTCATTCGTGTCTATGGCAGGGATGAAAAAACATATTTTCATGCATATGTCTCGAACCCGAGCAAGTAGAACCACCATTGAAATTGATATAGACTCAGGGGGGTGCCCCAAACTAGTGGTTCACCCAAAAACTGGAGTCTTGATGAAAAAGTTGCCTAGAACCGTGAAAACTGTGACTCCTTGAGCGGGGAGTTCCTAACCTCCACAGAACCCGAGATACGCCCTGTCAAAAATGTCCAAAAGCAACCCTTCTTGGGGTCATATCTCAGTGACCCTGGGGCCTAGAAACAGGGTTGAACTTCCTAGGTTCATGTCTGGGGCCCCTCTTTCACAGGGAGCCATCCGTTTTTAAATGCTACATTTTCAACAAATTTTCACATTTTCAGCATGATGGCGTGTCAAGGTTGGAGTTCCAATAGCTTTTGAGCTCCAGGTTGGTAAAAAAAGTCTAAATTGGGGTCCTTTCCAGCTGGGGACACGTCGCTTGGAGGGATTGACAGGGGCCCTGAGGTGGACCCCCGTACCGATTTTCAAGTCTCGGGGACCCCCAAAACCCTCTATGTTTTGACTGCCAGTTGAGTAGAATGTGGTGTTCGTCGTCTTCTACCACGGTAAAATGGTTTACATTGTCATATAAAAATCTATGGTTATTAAAGTCCGTATCTCCCATAGCAAATAATGTTTTGGCTTTCGGCCAACTTAGGTTACTTTCATAATGGGCAAGAAATTGCATCGCACTGGTCAATTTTTACGCTCTGAGAGGCATAAAAAGATCGGTAATTCCAGCAAACACTGACCACGCACCGAAGATGCACGAAAATATGCTGCAAAAAGATAAAGCGGGTTGGCAATGCTGTGTGGTATGAAGGTATATTCAGTACATCTCCCCCTGACTATTGCAGTTAACTTGTGTATTTTGGTCTGTTGTATCACATGTTGTATCTGGCAATTAAATAGCACTGATTTCCAAAATGAAAGCATTGTATACCAGTCAAATTAAGTAACGTCCTTGTTAACTGCACATAGTGTGAAATGCTTGTCAATACTTAAAAGTGCTTATTGTAGTGTGTGTGTTTATGAAACCCACGACTGTTGTTGTTGTTATTATTATATTATTTGTAAGAGCAATAGTTTGTATAGTGGTGGTGGTTGCCTTCTCGCAAATTTCGGGGAAACTGTTTTTACCTCGTTACATATTTTGTAAGAGTGTTAATTTTATTTATTTTTTGGGGGGGGAGGTGGGTAGTTAAAAAAAAAAAAAAATGTTATATGAGGGCTGCACAGATTATTTAGCATATCAATATTATAACCTTTTAAAGATAACATTGGAAATCCAAGCTTACCTAAAAAGCTGGATGAGCAGAATCATTCTTTTACGATTTCGGCATCAGAAAGTGGTTGATTTTACTTTCACAAATACTTTTTTCTATGCAACGCATTCTCGTGCACTATCAGAGGTGAGTTCGAAGCGAGGACTGAACTATATTCTGAAAGTAATTTAATTGACGACAACAACAACAAAAAAAATCTCTTCATGTTACTGGTTTCATTAACAAAGCTGTCGGACGTGAAATAATCGATGCAAATCACGAATTGGACATCTCTTGAAAATCTTTCCTTTTAATCTGGACAAACTTGACCCAAAATCACCTTTTAGAAGGATAATTTGGAAGTAAGTACACTATGTCCACTGTAAGTGGAATTACCACAAAATAGCACACCATTTAAACATTGCTAAAATAGGCCTATTATTTTTACTGTTTTGGTAACACTATAATAGTATTAGGCCTAATAAAATTATGAATAACAATAAGTGTATTAAAAGTAAGTCAGCTAAATAATTTAATAATAAGTACAATATATAGGTCTTACTCTAGAAGTCTATCAAACATGCTGGATATAGTACAATAGTGTGTGTATGTTTGTGCTTTGTTTTCCTCTAGTGGCATCACAGGTGTCAAGATTCGGATTCAGACTTTTTTTGGCGGAAATAGGCTTTACCATTGTACTTTTCTTACAGTTAAAGCGCAAAAGTATAACTGATATATATTTTCAGAACACTATTATAGTATGTGTGGTCCAGTGGTTAAAGAAATGGGCTTGTAACCAGGAGGTCTCCGCTTCAAATCCTAGCTCAGCCACTGACTCACTGTGTGATGTGAGCAAGTCACTTTACCTCCTTGTGCTCTGTCTTTCAGGTGAAACATTGTTGTAACTGACTCTGCAGTTGATGCATAGCTCACACACCCTAGTCTTGTAAAATCAATTTGTGATGGTGGTCCAAATGAAAGGTGCTATATAAAGATGATTATTATTATTATTGTATAATCTAAGAGAAAACATGTTCATGCAGTGATAAGGTATTCAGTCTGTGTTATATCTTCCGTTTCAGAAACAGCACTGTTATATCACAATCCCTTACAAATAAGTGTAAAACAAATTATGTTGAAATTATGTCTATAATTTGTTTAGTTATTTTATGATGGATATTTACTGTCATCAATGTTTTCCGATTTATCTGGGATTCATGAAATCTTGTTCAGTTGAGTTATTCAGTAATACAGTTTCAAGTGCCTCTGATCAAAACTATGTAGACCATTTTGTATATAAATAGGGTTTACTATATATGCACTACAGAGATAAGGCAAAAGCATGCAATAGTCTTCTTTTAGATCAGGCAGTTCCCCATTTGGCATTACGGGCTCCTGTGAGACACAACACTGTTTTCTTCAATCAAAAGGGTTTCCATTCCCTTAAAGTGCAGGTAACGTGAGCCAATTGTACTGTCTGATATGTGTGTCAAATTCCACAAGTCGTGCAGAAATCTGCTTTTTTCCGTTTGTTTCAAGGGCAAAAATGTGCTGCTTAGTTATGAAAATAATTAATAAAAACTATAATTGCAAACAAACCGCCTCTGTTCCAGCCATTTGTTTTTTTTTTTTCCAGTTGCATGTAGGACAGAGGACCAGTCTTTATCTTTGAATCCCTTTTGATATTTAAAATGACTGTTCACATATGGGAGATGTAGAAATTGGAGATTTGTTTTTGTAGTTATTTATTATTTAAAAACAAAACAAAACAAAAAAAACATAAAACAAAAAAAGTACCAGAACCAAATGATAGACTTTTACAAATGCTTTTACGTTGTTTCAGTTTGTTTCTTTCTGGTCTTACATTTACTAGTGGCAGATGTATTTGGAGGGAAAGGCACGATTCTGAGAGGTGTTTTCGGCAACAGGGGTGCTTTAGATTTCTGAGTTTTTAAAAAGTCACCAGGATGTAAGTTTCAGTGCAATCCGATTGCATGGGTATCGCATCATTATTGCACCGTGCAATCGGGCTTGATCGGATTGCATGCTATCGCAGGCTATCGAGCAGGACTCTGTTTTCCTGCAATCGGATGTGATTGCCCCGAACAAGTATCCAATCAGTGAGCAAGGAGGAGTCGCATGACAACATCTGCACTGACAGGAAAGAACTTGAACTTGACAGGAGATAGCTGGAGAAGCAATTTCCAGCTCTGCTGCTGTACTCATAGTCATACACATGAAACTGTGGTGAACTGGGAAAAGTTTTAAAAGTTTTCTATGAACGTACAACTTTACAAGCACCTGTTCAATTTAAACATTTTAATAAAAATAATGGAAGGGGAAATAAAACTACAAAGTAATCAATCAATTTAACCAAGAAAATGTTAGCAAGTTAATCCGACCGAAGTACGAAAGGTGAGTTATTTGTGGGGTTTAATAAAGTATATATGTGTTGAGTGTTTAAAGTTTTAAACATAAAACTTAAACCCCTTCAAATATTTCACCTTTCATACTTCAGTAATGTATAAAAAAACGATGAAAATAATATGCCCATCAATTAATGAGATGATTATGCCTTTTTAGTAACAGTAATAATTGCCTACATATATATATATATATATATATATATATATATATATATATATATATATATATATATATATATATATATATACACACACACACACACACACACATTTATTACAACAAAATGTCCAAAAGTAGTACTACAAATGTGCCAAAATAAGATAGTACCAACAGGACCATATCTACTTGCAGTAACCTGTATTACTTTTTTGTAAGGGATATACTGAAACAGTCCTAAACTGAAAGTACAAGTGCTCAAGTGCTATGCAAAAATAAAAACAAAAAATAAATCCTTAGTACATTTTGTAAAATAAACACATTCAGACATGTTTGCAAACACAAAAGTTACACATGCTGTATGTTCCATGCGCAAAATACGAAACAGGCCTATACAAAATACTCTCATTCCCGCTTCCAAACACCCTCTATATATAGTGTATCACATCATATTGCACCCGGAGCGATCAGCCGCGACTGCATGCGATCGATTGCATTGGATTGCATAGTGTATTGTGGCCTTAATGACTAAAAGAGAAAATGATACAGAGTATATCTGAACAAGAAGAATATGTCAGTTAAGATAACCCTCAGAATTATCTGTCCATAGTCACTGTCTCTAAGGCTTGGGATAAAGAAAGGCTGTAAGGCAATATTTGATTCTCAAGCAGATTTTACATTATTGATCAAAATAAACTACAGATCATCTTGATGAAAGATTAGGATATCTGACCTGCATATTAAAAAAGTCACAAAATGATACATACAATTAGTCGAATACCAGTTTATGAAGTCCACTATTCCTTTTATATTCAACTCCTCGACTGTTCAGTGCTACCCCTACACTGAACTGAATATTTTTCCATAAACATTTTGTCAACCACAACCTATTTTTAAATAATTAACATTTCCAAGCATAACCATGCTATTGAGTAGCAGGTATTCCTGTTCCTGTTACTGCATAGTTTCCCGGAACAGTTGATAAGTAATCTCTGTATTATTTTGTTATAGTTGTCATGATTTTGGAAGACTGTGCCATTGTTGTTGCCAAAAAAGTACATTTAATTGGATTTACAACTGATATAAAATTCTGAAGAGAATTTTAAAATTAACCCATAACCATTGGGTCTTTTGACCTCATTTTAACAAACTCCTTTTAGCATATTAGGCTACATATTTGAGCTCTACTGTCTATATTATAGTTTTAACCATGGTGTAAAGGTCCCTAATTTTAGTTTGCCTCAATCTAGAGGCAAAGCCCAGTCTTGGTTTATGTTCAGTCATGACTGGTTAAAAAGTGAATGATTTAACCTGGTTTAACACAAGGACAGGTTAACCAGGTTAGTATATGCCTTCATGCAATGCAGCAAATATTCTGATTCCTGCATTACTTCACTATTAATCCTGCCAATTTACAGATAAATCACACTGCAGTACGTTGAGAAAGAACTGTCTGGAGACTTGTTAGTGATAAGATGCCAAGTTAGAATGGATGGAGACAAACTACATTATATATAGGGCAAAACTTTATGGGAAATCTAGGGTATTGCCACAGCTATTCCAAATGTTAGAATCACATCATATCACATGCCAAACGGCATTTTAATATGTGACAGAAATACAAAAGAAATAGGCATATCGGTATTAACCCCTCTTTAGTCAATCCTCACCTATTTGAGGATATTGTTTAATAGCAGGCAAACACAAAAGTTGCACATGTATATATATATTTATTCAGATTTTTCAAAGCACTTTAACAAGTGTGATGTGACTCCTTCGAATGTCGTCAAAAGTAGAAAACTATGTGCTTTGAAGTATATTTTTAATTTCTGTTCAAGCTAAACAATATGTGAAATGATAACACACGTTACACTTACACAAATGTTGCAGTCCTTACACATCCCTGCTTTCAGCCTTTAAATCGTTAAGCTGTGCATATAAAGTATGTAAAGAAAGAGAAATGTGAAAAAAAAAAATATGCCAAAAAAAATAAATAAATAAAATGTGCCAAAAAAAATAAAAATTGAAGGTTGCTTTTCAACAAAAACAATATAAAGGAAAGTGCACCAGTGAATGCTTTATTCTAAAGGTATGTGACTACTCTGAGAACCTTCCTGGCATAGGGGATTGTCGAAAATGTCCGGTTAATAAATAATGGATACTGTATGTTGTAGTAAAGTATGGGCCAAACCTTATAATGAGCATACAAGAACATATTGCTGCTGTCCCCAGATTCTTATTCATAGTGATGTGCTAAAGGGATGTACAGTATAATGCAATATCAAGGTAATATAAGGTATTACAGGGTATAGAATGTTATTGGTGTACATGAAATCAATATTAATGTTATTACTATATGCCTATAAATATATTTTTTTAATATTACTGCAGTCTATTTTGTTCCATATTAAGTGTTTCCCTCGGTTTAGAGTAACTAAGGCTGCATTCACACTGGGTCTGTTTCAGACTGACTCTGTCTGGTTCATTTCATTTGAAACAGTGTATCAATGTGCTTGCTGTTCACACTTATCTGAGAGCAAAGGGACCAAGTTCATTTTGATAGGAGCTGAAGTTTGGTTTTTTTTGGTCCTTTTCACATTTTGTTCTGGACAGGGATTATTTGTGTTACAGTGCAGTTTTTGTGGACTAGGTTCGTTTATATGGTCTGTGAACCGAATGTTTGCAATATCTTTAATTTTATTTATTTATTTTTTTCGGGGCTTTTGCTTTTTATATACTGTATGAAATTATTGTTTTCGGTTACACTCCAAAATGCTTGGATGTTTTTTTTTTTTTTTTTTTTTCTGTCACAATATGTATAGTAACTTGACAGTACTTACACATCTAAGTTGTACCTTGTTTACTTTGCTGTCTTCCATCACGGGCACATTCTTCTGGGTTTTTTGTGTGTCTAGGCATCTTTTTACATTTTGCAACAATTCAATGCAATTTTAAATTCTCCCTACCTAACTAATATTAATTAAGTCCCGCGAACAAGCCTTCTAATTGTAATCTCATTTTAAATCTTTCAAGCATTGTCTCCAATAAAAATGTAGGAATTTGCTGCTACTCAGTAGTTGAAGTTTTTTTCTTTTTTAAATGGGAAAGGGGTGAAATCAATGTGAATTGAGTAACCGTTTCCACCATTTTTCTGGTGTTTTTCCAATCTTTTTCCAGTGTTTTGGGCTACACACTGATTACATTTTTTTTGTATCAGGGATATTTTATCGGTTGAAACCAAAAATTGGAAGCTCTATTATAAATCCTGACTATTGTATACTAATTTTTGGCCTTCATATTTCTAAATCCTACTAATGATAGTATGATTTTTATTGCTTTTTCATACGTTGGTGGAGAGCTCTGCGTATTTTCACAAACATTTTCTCTATGCATTTTTTTCATTTCTCTATCCAGCCTGTATTATATTTTAGGCACTGCTTCATTACCTGTTATCATCCCCATAATCTTTTGGTTTATCTCTTGAATACCCTCTCAGTAAGCCCTGCGTGCACTGCTGCCTGCAAGTTGCCACTCCAGGGAGAAGCTGGCTCTGTAGTAGCTGTGACTTGGTTCCTGAGAGCCAGTGGATTAGTGCTTGATTATGAGTCAGCAGCTCAACTGAGCGATATAGTGTGTCAGACTTTCACAGCCCTAAGTGTTCAGGGCCTAACGTCAGTGTCCTTACTTGGTGTTCTGTTTAGAAGGATCATAGAATGCTGTATTTGGTTCCCCTGCATGCTTCCCACAAATACACACCTCTAATATCTCTCATATATATTTAGGATTCCTTGTAAGGGCCGCTTATATGTCATTGTCCTTCCACCGCCATTTTAACTGCTACTATCTCATAAACCATTTGTGGTAAGCTTTAATTTTGACCTGTGACCTAAGATGGCTACTGTGTTGGTCATGTAATTGTTTGCTTTCTGGAATGTACAGGCCTAACACTTCTTAGTACACAGCTGTATCTGTGGTTTTCTTAGTTAATCGTGGGTAACCCTTTTCTGACAGTTATTTTATAAAGCTGTCTCCTCCAGTTTCAGCACCTATCATCTCAGAAACCATTTCAGGTAGGGACTTCATATTTGCAGGATTATAAAGTTTAAACTCTGCATGCTAAATATGCTGGTGACCACAAAATTTGTATCTGACCTTATGGCTGCCGCACTGAGGTCATGTTTTAAAATTTCTGCTGTTAAGGCAGGGGTTCTCAAATTTTGTGATAGCAGGCCTCCTGTGCCTAAAGTCTATGCTGGGTACCGGGCCGTGTGATTTTTCTTTTCAAAATGTAAAACTAGCATATCATTTATGGGAATGTGTTAGTTGTCTGTGTATTGACTTTTTAATAGTTAGTGTTTTGGTTTACTTGATCTTCACCTATGGGTTTTCGAACAGCCGCTGTTCTGTGATTACATCTTTCACAATGGGGTTAAAACAGAGATTCCACTCAGCTGGTGACGTACTCGCCTCTGGTGCTTATTGACTGAACCGCACTAATCTATTGGACCGTATGTTGCAGCGGCAGAGTAAACTGTAGAGTCCTATTGTTAGTGACTCTACAGCAGTTGTGATGCGTAGTTCACCCCCTCATCTCTAAGTCGCATTGAATAAAAGCGTCTGCTAAATGACTAATTACTTAATTAATTAAGAGGTGTCAGGGACAGACACTGCACCTCCCCTGGAACTGTTGTGCTGGGGAAGCAGGGACAGGACAAACACTGGTAGACTAACCATTATGTACAAATTTCAATGAAGATAGTCATTACATTTTTAATAGAGGCATTGTTGATTTCAGCTATGTTAATCAAGTCTTTGAGTTGTTTGCATTGTGGGTGAAGTTAAGAAACAAAACAACTTGGCTGGCCTTTGCTGTCAAAATTGAGGTAATGTACTGTATTTTCACTGAGTGTACATTTCTCAACTGAATCCATCCGCTGCAGTGGTTGTCCTCTGACTGAAATGAATGGCATATTGTGGACACAGAAAACAATGAGCAGTGTTGCATGAGAGCAAGATCTGGATGCACTGTGATGCTTAAATGATCTTCTGGCTTTGCCTACCCATAACGTGTGAATAAACACATCAAGACTTAATAGACAAACCTGAAATGCAAAATAAAATGGATGTTATATTAAGTAGGTTATATTCATGTTATGTATCCATATACAATGGTATGTTGCAGTTAAGCAGTTTGTGCTGTCAGGAAGAACTGAGGATGATTTTTTAACCTGCTTGGTAATTGATGTTTCAGTCCAGGCTGAAACATCACAGCGCTTTAGCTACTTTTCAGAGGAACCTTGCTGTCAATCTTGCAATACGCATTGAAGCCATACTTCCATGAATATGCATTCAACCTGATCTTTCAGTAGACGCAATATAATATTTATTTAGAATGCTAAAATAGTCAAGGTTGACAACAACTGCGGTATCACTTGAAAGCTAAACGATACAGAGATCGCTGATCTATGAAATGCTGTAATGAAGTGTTCTCTTGACTTTACATTAATATTATGTATTTTTATAAAAAGGGTTAGCAGAAAATTAACATCAGATACAAACTGTTCAATTCAGATGGTTTTTAAAAGCGTTCACATTGTATGAAAGTGTTGAAAACCATCATGCTTGAGTTTAAGCTGTTTTTGATGAACTATAGAATAAGTGTCAACATAGATATTCAAACACACAAGTTAAATGATTTTACTACTGAAATTTAAGTTTTGTTCCATTGACAGCTGAAGGAATGCAGGCTTACCATATTAGGGTCAAGACACCTGGGGCCAGAAGATTTTTGTGTTCAGTGAATTTCTTCTCAATAGAAAAATAAAACTATTCCTATTTTATTTGTTGTATGTATATGTATAAGTGACTTTGATCTTGTGTGCCACGTTGCCACAGTTGAGTAATTCTCAGTCAGCTCCGCAAAAAATTGATGTTGATCAAGGTGCTCAGTAAGACAGGATTCTGGTGTGGTCAGCTGCACCATCCTCTGCTGAATGTATAAATTAACTTGACTGCACTGTTGTATGACATGACTTTAATGAGGGTTTCCTTCCGTTGTTTCATTTTACTTCATGTTTGGGCTGTTTTTGCTACACTGTAGATACTGTAAATGATTCAATGTGTCCTATTTTCAGCAGTTATTTTGAATTGTTTTGAAATTGTTTGATTACAACAGTGGAACATTTTTAAATGAATTATAGCCTGTGCACCACGTGAAATCATCATATTTTTTGACAGATGAAAAGTTCTCCTGTTAACTTTTGTGTTTTATGCTCCTTTTTTTGTAGCGAACGCCTGTCACTGGTGGAGAAGCATTCAGATGGTTCTTTTAGATGCTGACTACCACATTATCAGGTCAGCCTGCAGTGAGCGAGGTAACAAGTATGACTGTCACAAGAAGCACCTTGAAATCCAAGTCCAGCTTTGAAGAAAAAGAAAAAAAAACTATGGTGATGGTATTGGTTTAACTCTGTAATTTCCTTTCCCCGTGTGATAATGTACCTTTTAACCGTATCATAATGTATATTTTTGATGTCAATTAATGTGTTTCAGTGTTGTGACGGGCTCAAAAGACAATCATAACAGAGTGATTAAGAGTCCATGAGGATAAATATCTGCATACATACAACACAATAAACATTAGATTTGAAGCAATAATCTTTGGGTTAATTCATATTCTGCAGTTTTGTTTTGTTTTTTTTTTTTTTTTTTTTATTTCATTTTACATACAATATGTGTATGTGGCTCTTACATTTTAAGTTATTCAAACAGCGGGGTTTATTTTATTAAGGTACTTCATTTTCAAGAATCCAGAAGTCACACATAAAAAGGTAACCAAGGATATCAAATGTGTTTAGTTTTCTTTGCCTAGTTGCTGAACAGGGCACATTGTCTTGAGTAATGAGTTGTGCCTCTGCAGAAGTACATTTTACAAAATGTGTTTTTTCTTAACACAACTTGCAGTGACAAAGTAAAAAAAAAAAAAAAGGTATTGTATTAATTCAATAGGCATGTATAGAGGGGAAGAACAATGTTGAGAAATGTTTTAATTAAGTTTGATGGTTGAATGCATTCATTTACAAAATCAGATGTACAAAATTTGAGGTGATGGTGTGGCTCAACCCAGTACTGTAGTTATAATTAGGCTTGCTACTTTTTGATATTAATCGGTAAAGCTCGGTAAACATTGAATTCCCCAAAAATATGAGTTTGACTGAAATAAATCTATATAGGATAAACGTCAGTAAAACCACTTGCTATTATTTATTTTCTTACAAAAATAATAATTTAGAAATCCTCTCTAGTTGGTGTAGTTTTTATACTTGCTGCCTGTCCCATCTCCGTTCCTCTCTGAATGGCTGGGGGTCGCTGTCAGTCATCTCAGTGGTCTGTTAGTACTGTAGTTTCACTCTGTTCTGACATCGTTGACTGAAGCAGCGCTAGAATGCTCTCATTCACTTAAATGTCTGTCAATCATCAAGACCTGCACCAACAGTGCACTTTCATTTGCCAGCTACAGCACCTGTCATTCAGAACGCCTACTTTGAAATTAGCGGGTTAATGTGTACATAAGCAATGAATATTGTGCACAATACCCTGGTCGACAGCTGAAGTCTCCGCAGCAGGACGAAGCGGGCCTTTCTGCCTTGCCTTCCAGTGACTCTTACCCCTTCTCCACTGGCACATCCAACCTGTGAGGGCTCGGTACAGGTACGAGTGGTTCTCCGCTGGTTATTTGTCAAGCTGAGTGAGAACCAATCCATGAAACTCTGGCCTCACAAGACATCTGAATCCGAGCCAGGGGAGGGGTTAAGGATTTTCATCATAACAGTCATCAGTCAGTACTAATCAGAAAAACAACAAACATTGCGGGTAGCGAGTGTGACGAGCTTTGGGACGCTGAGGAAGTGCAGGGGCAGATAGCAGTATTCAAGAAGATCAGATTTCTGACGATTTGAAGCAAATGGACATAAACCGCGGGTAGAGTACACTTAACTCACACACTCAAAACCACAAAATTCTACCAGATTTCTCATCCTTTATCTTTTTTATATTAATATGAAGAAAAAAAAATGGAAAATAAAACAATTCTAAACATACTTACAAAAATATAGTCAAACTAAATACTGTACAGCTATAGCATACATAGAACTACAGCTTTTGTTCTATTCGTGTAGCTTCTTTTTTAAGCACCCAAATAAAAAACAACTAGAAAACACAACTACTATCCTTAAGCAGGATATCTTTGGCAAAACCTTTCTCCCCTTCAGCAGAACTAACTGAACTGTAGTGAGTTGATATAATCAGTAAAATATGTGGATTATAAAGACATTCCTAAATATTTTTACAAAATACAAAGATACAAGATACAGCTGTAACATTGGTCTATTAATTTTCGAACACCATTTGTTCGTGCATCTTTTGGCAAACCTGAGTTAATTAATAACAATAATTAATAACAACTGTCTTTCGTTACGTGTGACGTCAGTAGCACGGCTCGGCTCAGCAGTGGAAAAACAATCCAGGCTCACCTTAACCGCACCATGAGGGCTCAGTACAGCCCAAGCGTGGCTCGGCTGTACAGTGGAAAAGAGGCATCTGAGTCCAGCTGTGCTGAAGCAGGAGTGGGGGTGGCGCTCAGACTCTGAATAATACGTGCAAGTTAGTTTTGTTGCATGTTGAATATGATAAAGGCGTTTTGCTAAATTAGACATTTTTCAATGGCATACAAAGTCTGTTTTTTTTTTTTTTAAGTATAAAGGTCGATTTCTCCCATTCTCTTGAAAAATAAAGATTAAAAGAAAAAAACTGGTAAATTCTTTCGAAAATAAATGTTGATATTAGTCGTCGATTTGGCAAAAAAATAAGAATCGAACAGTAGCAAGCCTAGTTACAATAGAACAGAATGAGCTCTATCAGACAAGAAGTATAGGTATATTTCACACTAAGGTATTCAAATGTACTATTCTCATACAGTACCTTATAACCAACCAGTTGTCCTTAAACAAAGTGGATTTTATCTATCTTCCCACTGCAGAGGTAAACCTGATCTGCACTGATGTCTTTAAGTGAAGCAAAAGTAAAAATAAATTATGATATCAATAATTTACTCATTGTCTTAAACCGTATTGTTGCATGTATAAATATGTGTTTTGGTTTTAAAGACTAATAAGAATTTGTATATTGTTGTTGTGATGCTATTACGTGTTAAATTTAAAAAAAAAAACAAAAAAAAAACTAAAGTGGTAAATGATTAATGGCAATTTTTATTCCCACATGTAAAATTAAACACTGTTTATGAACACCAGAATATTTTCTTCCAATCATTTTACAGCACAGAAAGTTATGTTATACTGCCACACCCAGCATTTGCTACACAACTACTTTGTAAAGCGATAACCTAGATAGTTCTCTGGTACTGGAAGATTATTTTGCCAATATTAAAGGCGCGACCATACCAACTTGGTCTCTAGCTATATCACTAGTGAACGTTTAATAGAGTTTGTACAATCATTAATAAAGAACTGAGAAGTACAATATGGTAAACAGTATGATAAAGTACCAGAAAAGCATTGTAAACTGCCAAAAAACATTACTATTTTCTACTGTAAACGTTTTATCGGGGATGATTACAAAGGTAAATACATTTTATTAAAATTCTATGCAACTTCTAAGTCCTCCTTGTAAGATTTGTTCATATAATTGTAACCAGTACAATTGACACATATGTTTTCTGCTCATACCTACACAGTTGTAGTGGCACATAGGGCACATTGGAATATGCTTTATAGTTTTCTATAGCGGTACTTGCTACCAAAACTATACATAATTGTATAGTTGGTTGTGTATACTTACATAACCAACATGCTTTCAAGTAGGTTAAATCTAAATTTGTCTTAAAACAAAAGCATTATGCATTTACTGTACTGTATTACAAAGGGGAAGCATTATACGGTTTCATTTCATTCATCTATTGAGCCTTCTTCGCTTACAAAACAATGTGCAAAGCAGACGTCTATTCAAAATACCAGCTGTTTGCAGGTGCAATACTGCTTACCCACTTTTGAAGTCATCTTGAGGATGCTTTGAAGACCCTTCGGAAGTCTTAATTGCAAGATGATTCATATATTGTCAAAAGCGCTCATTATAGGTTGGTAGTTGGTGACACTGTAAAATATGCTGACAACGTAATTGATTTATTTAGCCACAATTTATTTTTATGATGGATATGTTATGCTGGTGTAGCATTTACTATTTTTTCAATAGAATTCTCCCAGGCC
Source organism: Polyodon spathula (assembly GCF_017654505.1). NCBI lineage: Eukaryota > Metazoa > Chordata > Actinopteri > Acipenseriformes > Polyodontidae > Polyodon > Polyodon spathula. The sequence continues at coordinate 70,647,968 of NC_054534.1, forward strand.
ACCTTTTTAATATTATTTGTTATTTGTGTAAATAATCAAATATTGGCATTCAATGAAACTTTTGAACACTATAACAAGCTAGTATTTATTAAAAATAACCACAAAGTATTGAGGCACTGTGTTGGAAAACATGGATTGAGAATTGATTAGGGGTTTGCTACGCATGTGGACTAGCAGAGCTATACTGGTGTTCTTTTCTGAAAAGAGACTAATATTGCAGATAGCAGACTGTTTGGTTCAAATTGCATGTACTGCTAACCACTGATAGAGACGATGCGTCTACAAACTGCCCAACAATGACTACAAGCTAATGAGATAACAATGCTGTGGACTAGAAGGGAACAGGCTCTAGACTTCAGAGAGATCAAAAGAGATAATCCCACTGGCATCAATGGGGGTCACAAGGAGATAACAAAAGGCAGATGTATGGACCTTTTGTCTCCAGGAGTGTGAAGAATGCAGAGGTTGTCACACTAGACCACACACACAGACACACACACATTAACACTCACACAATAAATTAAATTACCTTGACCATTGGTTAATGTCAGAGAAAGGGGAGGTGGACCATCTATACAGAAGGGTATTTAATGTCACGCAAACATTGTAATTTTGAGTGTTGTTTGTCCTGTACCTGGGACCAGACTCCCTGCATATTTCAATAAACCTGGCAACTGATTGAAGAAAAGGACTCTGTGCATTTTCTTGAATCTACTTACTCACCATCTATTTTTTAAGTACTTCACACTGCATTAAGCCTTTTCAGTCTAAACTAAGTTTTTTATTCCACCACGTTTCAGAAATATTTTAGAGAGAAAGAAAAATAATTGCATTCATGCATTGCTCCCCTAACCAGTATGTGAGATGGTAGTTTGTAATATATTTTGTGTTCTTACAAACAAACTAGGGCTTTTTATTGCAAAAACATCAAGATGGGACAAATAACATAACACAGAAAATCCTGCCTGATACACATTAAGCTGGGTGGTAATAAAGTATATATATATATATATATAATATATATATATATATATATATATATATATATATATATACACACACACAGACACACACACACACACACAGATAATATATACATTTAGTATTGGAATTATTTTAGACTGAGAAGGATTTAGTTATGAACATGAGCCGTTTATTTTGCACTCTGCCCATACCAGTACATTTACAAGCAGAGCAGTTTACATGAATTTCATGACATTTATGTGCTGAGCTGAACATTTCAAATTCAGCTAAAAAGGCTGATACATTTTGAAGGAATGTTGTAAAACTGGAATATTAAAAAAATTCCTAACACAAAAAAAAACATTGCATAGTATATGTGTTTGCCTAATGTATGACAGTAGCAGTTAGAAAAAAAAAATAGAAAATGATTTAACAGAAGTACAATTATATGAAGGAACAATTTTACTTTTGTAGAGCAACAGTATCACATGGCTTTACATTTATCCAAGTAAGAACCAAACTATAATATAAATATGATGCTATTAAATTTAAATAAGAGACCATAGTCAAGTAAGTTAAGGAACTAATGTAACCTTAAAAAAAAAAAGCAATTCTCATTATTTGCATTTTATATCATATGCTTCTTATCATACATGACCATTTGTTTCTATGGTTGAAGTATTAAAAATTAGTACTTGATATTTTTCTGATTTTAAATGCTTTTGTTTATTGTTAACAAATTAAACTGGGGTACCTCTGTTTTGTATGTATTTGTTTATAATTTAAATGCAGTACCTTTTATAAAAGAGGAAGTCAATGTACAGTATTATATAATTTATGGATCAGGTCCATTATCCCACAAGCAAAAGCTTTCTTAAGCTTCTCCTTTTTATAATGTTTGAAATCAGTCCCATTAGTTGTGAGTCATATTGCTCCAATATTGAGTATTAACGACTATCTGAGTGCCCAGTCTTACATTTCTTTATTTTAGTTGGTCATGCGATGCAGACCAGTATATGCAAGCTTATATGTTGCATATTTTACCCCTTACACATAATCCTCAAAAATATAGATGAAATAATAATAATAATAATAATAATATAATAATAATAATAATAATAATAATACAAAGTAGGGTTTCCTGTATGTTATCCCCACGTTGAATCTTACCTTGTCAGTGTTTGCTGTTGGGCCACAGAGGGACACCCTTGTCCATATCAAAGTCTGATTGCTAACCTAAACACAGACAGCCCTGCATCATTAATGGATGCATGTCCCAGTTCCCAAATGTAATAATGCAAACTATATTTAATTGGATGCAAGACTGATCATTAGAAGCAGTTATGAAGGATCTGCTGCTGTCTAAGTGTATGAGGGCTCTTTAAGCAAAAAAAAAAAAATACATTTGTCATGTGTCAATTATACAAACCCTTATACATTGATTACATGCTTGCTGACAGTCAACATTGACAAAATAACCAAGATCCTTGTTATCACTACAAGCAGAGACTTTGATTTAAATTGATTGTAGTAAATGGTGAAACACTGGCTGGACCAAGCTCTCATTAACTGATGGGACAAATCTTTGCTAACAGACAGAAAGCAAATGACTACAGCAGTTTGGGTTAATTCAGGTTGGAGGCCTTTAAAAAGAAGGTTATCTCGGGACAAAATTAGGACCTATCATGTTTACCGTAGTGATTAATGACCCGAAGCTATATAATCGCTCCATCATCTATGTAAATGATACATCTGTCTGAAACAGTTTGAGTGATGTTCAGTAAGCTTGTGAGCTTGCAAAGTGACCTAGAAACACTTTTGGAGTGGACTGAATCTCTATCTATGAAATACATTTTTGTATTGAAATACTAATGGAAAAAGAGTTTTGGGACAGAGTATGAGCTGTGATGGAGAGTATATTGGTTTATCTCAAAGCTGGGATGAATATGTTGATGAAAGTAGTTTTGCATAAGATAAAGTCTGATATTTTCTGATATTATTCATAGGAGGTGTTCTAGTGGTTAAAGAAATGGGCTTGTAACCAGGAGGTACCCAGTTCAAATGCCAGCTCATCCAGTGACTCATTGTGTGACTCTGAGCAAATCATTTAACCTCCTTCTGCTCTGTCTTTTGAGTGAGAGGATTTTTCCATTGGAGTTCTCTGAAAACTGATTTTTAAGAAGAAAAAAAAGCATCTTCATGTAATAAAAGTAAAACAAGGCTTAAAAATTGAACTTATTTTTTGAGGGTTTGATTAAGAACTGCAACGGCTCTGAAGTCTTTCTTAAAGTAGGGTGGGCATGAGTAGGGGTTGACATGATTTACTATTAATAATAATAATAATAATAATAATAATAATAATCATACACACAAAAATAACAAATTATGTGGTGTGGGGATAAATCAAGTGGAACATGTTTCTTTATATTTGATATTTTCTCCAGTCACAAATCTCTGTCTAATGAGTGTGGATCTAACGTTTATGCTGGCAAAGTGTCATTTTCACTGGAACTTTCATTATCTTCTTCATCGTCATCGTTGTATGGCAAGGGGATGTTCTTTGACAGACAGGTGTTGTGCAGAATTAGACACACGCCTATTATTCTGACTGCTTTTCCAGGCCTAAAAAGTAGACACCCTCCTGATTTGTGAAGGCATTGAAATCTCATCTTTAAGATGCCAAAGGATCTTTCGATGACGCATCTTCCTTTCTTGTGAGCTGTATTGTAGCGTTCCTCAGCTCTGCTGAAAGGACATAACACTGGTGTCAACAGCCAAGGTTGTAGGGGATACCTAAAAACACAACCAAAACATGTGAGAATATATGTTTGTGATTTATCTAATTAATTCCATTTTAAAAATAGCAATAGTATGTTGAATGTCCATATGTTTTTATAAAAAAATACCAATGAAATCAAAGAAAAACTACTTTTCTTTGTGGGATGTGGGGATGTGATATTGTCCTGTTGCTTTATATGTATATTGTAAACATGTTTACAGTGGTTAGTTAATCAAAAACAACTTCATATTTCATTATGTTATTAAACAAAGTTTTATTTATATAACACACACTTTTTTTAACATACATGGTTAAAAAAAATGTAAATAATTGTGAATAAAGGAAAACAGGCACATAAATAAATTTTAAAACGCATTACTGTGGCAAGATAACCAAATAAAATCACGTCTAGGGAACGAGGTAAAATAAAAGCCTCTTATCCGCTGTCTCCTAAGAGCCAGCCACTGCTTATATCACCTCTGACAAATTGTTCTGAAATGTTGGAGTTTACCCAGGTGAAGTTGTCGTGTGTGCTGCAAGGGTACCGAATAACAGCGTCCATCCAGCACATAGATGTTGGCATCCCAGATGACCTGCACATTTAAAGAATTAAACCCTTTCCTGTAGACATACAAGTGTTCATTCACGGAAGGAGATTGGATGAGTATTTGACTGCCATCCACTGCCCCAAGTACTTTTGGTAGAGCATGCATAACTGGCAGGGGAATCATTCTGAGAGTAGTAAAAGAACAGGGAAAGTGCAACTAGAAATGCTTAACAACACTGCTGTAGTTGTGCTACTCCACCCTAATTTTAATGAGTATAGGGACTTGTGACAAAGTACCCACCCCTTTGTATATTATCTGTTATATGTTGCGTGTGGTGTGTTAAATGTTGGTGTATAGTCATTGGTACACGGGATATAAACGGGTCTGTGTAACAGGAGTGTTTAAAATGTATATTTGTATTTAGGCAGGAGGATTGCACAGCACTTCACGTGCAAGTGAAGAGTAATAATATGTGAGCACGGGGAATTGCACGTTATTAATTCATGTGCAGTTGTACCGAGACTCCAATTGAATGATTGATTAGCAATCGAGTCTCGGTACAGCTGCATAAAAGCAGCATGTTTTCACGTGCTGTTCGGTGAGAGGAGAGGAGAGAATTGCTATTATGTGCTGGTGGGACCAGCACCATACTTTAAAACACAGTATTTAAAACTCACCGTGTTTGTCAGTGTGTCTGTCCGTGCACCGTGTTGTTAAGTATAGTCTGTTTTTTTGTTTATCTATTTATTTTGGCGAATGTGCCGTGTCCTGCCTTTTGTCTGTTTAAAACGCTTTTATTTACAATAAACCGGCGCAAGCAAGCGCCTCATCATTTCAATTAATCTGTTCTGTCGTTGTGTTCATTCCTTTCCTGGTTCTGACATCACCCACTCGGCCGTCTTTGTGACAGGACTCTATTGCAAAATTAATTTGGATGGGGAGCAGCAACAATAGGACCAACAACATGTACTGGGACAACGCCACAATAAAAACGCAATATAAGTTTATTAATGTCGCACCGATTGCGCAAAGATACAGCACTTTAGTTGTGCAAACAGACAATGTTTTAAAAGACAAAATAAACGGGCATATGCTCTGAGGCATAAAAAAAAAACCTGATAAAGACCCTATACAGTTTGTGCCAGGTAGCCTGCGTTGCGGACCACACCTGGTTTACGTAGCAAGCGTTCGGCACCTTCCCCCAATTTAAGGTGGTCAATGGCGCCCGCAAATGGTCACACCCAACACAGCTCTCCAAGTTCAGTCCAGGTCCAGAGAGGTCTTGATTTCTTTGTGTAAGACGGACGGACACACGCAACTGGACCCTTCAGACAGTGTGCACAGTATGTTGACCTGTAAAATGATGAGACAAAACCGAGCAATAATAGCAATAAAATTATTTTAAAAAACTCTACACAATTAAATCCCCTCTGCACAAATAAACGCCTCCCACAAAACATCAAATTACAAACAACCAAAACTGGGTATAATCAAGATAAGAACAGAGTAGGATAAAATACTCATCTCAGACAAGCAACATATTTAATTTAAATACGACGTCCTCTAGCAGTTACTATGCCTTAGCCCTCGCAATAAAATACACAGCCTTCCCCTTACGGAAATGTCCTGTAGGAGCCTATAATAGTACTATAAGACTCTACAGGACTAAAAGGGTTTTAAAGGAATCCTATAGGATTCTTTAAAAAAAAGTATCCTCCTATAGTACTCCAAAGTGTCTCCCTATAGTATCTCAATAGGACTCCCCCTATATTATGCAACATGATTTATCTTTAGAATAATAATAAGACTCTGCTTAGGACTGAAAATAAAAATGACTTTTGTAGTATATACTAGGTTTATAGATTGAATAAAACAAAATACTTACCGAACTTGAAATAGCACATTAGTAGGAACAAAATAATGTACAATAAATTTAACCTGAACTGTTTTTGTTTTATTTTATTCTGTTTTTAAATATTTCTGATATAGCTGGGGTGTATAAACTTTTTAACATGAAATAAAAGCACATAATAGTAAATAGCACAAGTGTTGCCTTTAGATAACTTAAAATAAGCCTTAATATTTAAAGACAAAGCAGCAGTCATAATGAATATGGAAATAATTTATTCTCCTACAAAATTTTAAATAGCCACAATAAATGATTATATACAAATATGCACATATTTTAAAAATATAAATACATCCTACACTTAAAAGATCAAGCTAATAATGCCTGAACATAAACAGCTGTATTTTAGAGAATAGCCTATACCTTTTTGTGCACATCACTTTAGAAGCTTCTAAAAGGTATATCTAATCTCTTTCTACTTCGTTCAGCATTAAGCCAAATTATTTATTAATCTTATCAAATACAATCAGATGGCAAATTACATATAGAATACAACAGATGTACAAACTCCTTTAACCATGTACATTTTCTTTTTGACAATAACAATAATAATAAATTATCCTGTTCATACATTTGTAACAAGGTGGAGGCTGGCCGCAAACTGGCAACCCTACGTACCCCAAGTGAGCATCTAAACCACAATGCAAGAGGGCCGAGCTCATCTGCAAACATGGTTTTAGAGCTCTTAACCTCATCTCTTCTCATCGACAGGGGACAGAATCGGTAGTGGGAGTATACCACACAACACTGCACATTACACACATCAAAACAGAAAGAGTTGTA